>NC_086454.1:271573892-271888475 GCF_028390025.1 Pseudophryne corroboree
GTTATGTATTATGCCACACTGCAATGACCCTGAGACATTATACCACATACCACAATGCCCGTGATATAGTATACCACACACCGTAATGCCTGACACATTATGACACACACCGCAATGTCCGTGATACATTATGCCACACACTGCAATGACCCTGAGACATTATACCACATATCACAATGCCCGCGATATAGTATACCATACACCGTAATGCCTGTGACACATTATGACACACACCGCAATGTCCGTGATACATTATGCCACACACCGTAATGCCCATTACACATTAAGTCCTACAGTAAGGCTTCTAATTACTTTTCAATTACCTTCTCGTTGTCAGGGGTTTCATGCACTGGGTGTCATGCTCGTTGCCAGGTGTTTCATGCACTGGGTGTCATGCTCGTTGTCAGGTGTTTCATGCACTGGGTGTCATGCTCGTTGCTAGGAGGTAGTCCTTGTTGCTAGGGCTGTGCTCCCAGTGCCACATATGCCCCAGTGCCAGATATTCCCCCACGGTGCCAGGTACTCACATGCCCCCGGTGCCAAATATAGCCCCCCCCATGTGCCAGGTACACATATACCCCCCCCCCAGTGCCACATATGCCCCCAGTGCCAGATATTCCCCCCCCAGTGCCACATATGCCCCCAGTGCCAGATATTCCCCCCGTGCCAGATATGCCGCCAGTGCCATATATTCCCCCCCAGTGCCACATATGCCCCCAGTGCCAGATACCCCCCCTAGTGCCAGACATTCCCCAGACATTCCCCCCCCCAGTGCCAGACATCCCCCCCCCCAGTGCCATATATGCCCCAGTGCCAGACATCCCCCCCAGTGCCAGATATCCCCCCCAGTGCCAGACATCCCCCCCCCAGTGCCATATATGCCCCAGTGCCAGACATCCCCCCCAGTGCCATATATTCCCCAGTGCCAGACACCCCCCCCCCCAGTGCCAGATATCCCCCCCAGTGCCAGACATCCCCCCCCGGTGCCAGATATCCCCCCCCCAGTGCCATATATGCCCCAGTGCCAGATATCCCCCCTAGTGCCAGACATCTCCCCCCCAGTGCCATATATGCCCCAGTGCCAGACATCCCCCCCCAGTGCCAGACATCCCCCCCCCAGAGCCATATATGCCCCAGTGCCAGACACCCCCCCCCAGTGCCAGATATCCCCCCCAGTGCCAGACATCCCCCCCCCAGTGCCATATATGCCCCAGTGCCAGATATCCCCCCTAGTGCCAGACATCTCCCCCCCAGTGCCAGATATTCCTCCCAGTGCCGCCGTCGTCGCCGCCGCCGCTTATTGGAGGGACACGGAGGGCACAGATCGCCTCTCCTGTGTCCCTCCTGCTGCATCATCTCTGGCGGCCGCGGGTCTAATAGGGGGAAGTGCCGTCCGTGAGCCAATTAGAGCTCACGGACGGCACTTCCCCCTATTAGACCCGCGGCCGCCGGAGATGATGCAGGAGGGACACAGGAGAGGCACACGCTGTGCCGTCCGTGTCCCTCCAACAAGCGGCGGCGGGAAGGAGAAAGCAGTCTGACATGCGGGCGCTCGTCCGCATGTCAGTCTGCTGTAATCAGTGGCGCCCCCGCAGCCCCTCGCCCCCAAGCCACCGCGAGGACTGCGGGGGCAGTAGTTACGCCACTGCCTGTGGTGCATTTCAGTTTTGCACAGTTTGCTGACCACCAGTCTCCTATATAATAGCCCAGATCTGTGACTTTGTGATTCATTTGCTAACGCTGGGCGGAGTCACAACAGTGGGCGGAGTTAGTCAAATGAGTCATAGATCTGGCCAAATCTACAGGAGACTAGGAGCAGAAGCAGATAGTATGGGCATGGCACAGGCAGGGGTGCATACCTCCCAGCTTTCTGCAGGAGCTTTCTTCAGACAGAAGGAGGGACACACACTCGGCGAAAAGGGGGCGTGGCTTCACGGGAGGGCCCCGTTTTCGTCAATGAGGGGGCATGCCCAGTGCTCTGTGAGCTGCTGGCATGCCCCCAGGGGCTGATTATGAGTCCGGGGGGGCCAGGGCACTTGAGACAGGGGAGCCCTATCTCATTGCTGTGCCTGCTGTGGGTTGGGGGCGTGGCCTAATCGCGGGACGCGAGGCCACGCCCCCTTATGCAAATTACGTTTGTTTTTTTAAATGGAATTTTGGCCCCTCAGCTAGGGGTAAATCCAGAGGAGGTGGTCGCTCCCACCTACACACCCGCACAGGCAGAAGAAAGCAGGGAGACTGCTGCCTCCCTGCAACACCACAGACCTGCCAACACGCAGCAGCGTGTGCTGACAGTAGCACAATGCTGCCGTTGTTGCTGGCAGGACGGGGGGGGGGGCTTCTGAGCTGGGACAGAGCTACTCGAGCCGGGGGCCTCCTAAAACTGTGGGGCAACGGTACGTACCCCCTGCCCCCCCCCCCTTAATCCGGCTCTGCTGCTCGAACCCCCCCTTAATCCATACCCCCTGATGCCCCTCTCCCTCTGTCTCCACTATTCACCGCTGCTCTGCTAAGCAGAACAGCGAGTACAGGAGCTTTCCAACTGACCCCCCCATTACTGCGGGACACTGCGACCCGCGGGTGGGACAGTGGGACAGACTCAAAAAAATGGGACTGTCCCGCGAAAATCGGGACATTTGGGAGGTATGGGGGTGTGTGAGGGGGTATGCCGTACAGACAGAAGGGCACCGGCTCACTGTGTGCTTGACCCCCCCCCCCCTCTCTGGCGCGGAGGAGCGTCACTTTCTGGCACACTCCACGCTTCTTAGCTGCAGTTTTGTGGGGCACCTGCCGCTGTACAGGTTCCGTACTGCCTCTGTTATCTCCAGCCCCGGCAATCCCACCGCTAGCTGCAGCGCTGCCACCCACAGTGAGGTGCGCCCAGCTCCTTCACACACTTTAGCCGGCGGGTAATGCTGCAGAAGTCCGAGCTGCTTGCAGGCTCCGACCCCCTCCTCCCTCCAGCCACAGCATCTCCTGGGGGCTAACAGTCACTCCCAGTCTCCCTTACCACAGTGCCCGGCAGCTGCGCGAGGTCTGCGGTGTGTGACTGAGGAGGGGGGGAGGGATGCGGACGGGCAGAGGAAGCAGGACTCCAGCCTAAGAGAGTCAGCCATGCCAAGTCTCCACCAGCAGCAGATCCCAACAGGTTGGAGTGGAATAGCAGCAGCCAGCAGCAGTGACTCCGGTAAGACACATCTGTCTGTCACCACTGTTTTGTCCCTAATACCAATCTCTCCCGTGCCCTGTGTTCTGTCATGTCCCTGTCACCCCTGGCCTTGCCCTGCCACCCTTATCCTGGCCCTGTCACCCTTATCCTGGCCCTTTCACCCTTATCCTGGCCCTTTCACCCTTATGCTGGCCCTGTCACCCTTATGCTGGCCCTGTCACCCTTATGCTGGCCCTGTTACCCCTATCCTGGCCCTGTTACCCCTGTGCTTGCCCTGTCAACCCTACACTGGCCCTGTCACCCCTGTCCTGTTCCTGCCACCCCTACCCTGGCCTGTCACCCCTATCCTGCCCCTGTAATTTC
Source organism: Pseudophryne corroboree (assembly GCF_028390025.1). Lineage (NCBI taxonomy): Eukaryota > Metazoa > Chordata > Amphibia > Anura > Myobatrachidae > Pseudophryne > Pseudophryne corroboree. The sequence goes on from NC_086454.1 coordinate 271,577,425, forward strand.
TGTCCTGGCCCCGTCGCCCCTGTCCTGGCCCCCGTCACCCCTTTTCTGACCCTATCACCCCTGTCCTGGCCCGTCAACCCTGTTCTGACCCTGTCACCCCTGTCCTGGCCCTGTTACTGCATACCCTCCAACTATCTTTTTGGCAGGTACAGTACCCGCAGCGCCTCAGACCTCTCCCCAATGCACCACACCTCCGCACCTTCCCCTCCACCCCTCCCCCACACGCTGTGCCTCCAGACCCCCTACACCACCCGCGGCTCCCACTCCTCGCCCCTTCACCACCCACAGCACCTCCAGGCCCCCTCCACCATCCACCCCCTTTATATGTCTCCCCCACACCTACCCCCCTCCACCCGCAGCATCTGCAGACACCCTCCTCCATCCGTGGTCCCCCCCTCACCAACCCCTCCCCCACCAATGGCACCACCGCACCTGCCCCTCCACCACCAGCAGCACCTCCGGACCTCCTTCCTATGCGCCGCACCACCCGTACCTGCCCCTCTCCTACCCATGGTGCCTGCGGACCCCTACCCCACCCCCGGCACTTCCCGCCCCTTCCCATCCCACAGCACCTCCGGAACCCTTCACCCATCCACAACATCCCCACACTGCCCCTCTCCCACCCATGGCACCCCTGCCCCTCCCCACCTGCAGTGCCTCCGGACCCCTCCCCAATCTGCATCCCCCACTCCTCTGCCCCTCCCCCACCCGCAGCACCTCCCAACTCTTCCCCATCCGGGCCCCACCCCCACTTCTGCCCCCCCTACACCTGCAGCATCTACAGACACCATCCGCAGTCCCCCCCGCACCCGCTACATTCTGTACATCGTGCCCTGCAGGTGCTGTTCACGCCGTTGCAAGGGGCTGCGCCTCCTTCACCATCGCACGCCCTTTATTGTGCAATATTTAACCACTAACAAAGGAATGCAGGTAATACTTTATATAATACAAATATTGAACCCCAGAAAGGCATGCAAGGGTTAAGGGGCGTAGCCCCTTGCGACGGTGTGAAGAGCGCCCGTAGGGCACGATGAAGCACCTAGTATATAATATATAGCAGTACGGTACAGAAGGCCACTGCTCTACCTACCTCTGTGTCGTCAAGTATACTATCCATCCATACCTGTGGTGCATTTCAGTTGTGCGCAGTATATATAGTAGTAGGCCATTGCTATTGATATATTACTGGCATATAATTCCACACATTAAAAAATGGAGAACAAAAATGTGGAGGGTAAAATAGGGAAAGATCAAGATCCACTTCCACCTCGTGCTGAAGCTGCTGCCACTAGTCATGGCCGAGACGATGAAATTCCATCAACGTCGTCTGCCAAGGCCGATGCCCAATGTCATAGTAGAGAGCATGTAAAATCCCCAAAAATAAAGCTCAGTAAAATGACCCAAAAATCTAAATCAAAATCGTCTGAGGAGAAGCGTAAACTTGCCAATGTGCCATTTACGATACGGAGTGGCAAGGAACGGCTGAGGGCCTGGCCTATGTTCATGGCTAGTGGTTCAGCTTCACATGAGGATGGAAGCACTCATCCTCCTGCTATAAAACTTAAAAGAGTTAAGATGGCAAAAGCACAGCAAAGAACTGTGCGTTCTTCTAAATCACAAATCCCCAAGGAGAGTCCAATTGTGTCGGTTGCGATGCCTGACCTTCCCAACACTAGACGGGAAGAGGTGGTGCCTTCCACCATTTGCACGCCCCCTGCAAGTGCTGGAAGGAGCACCCGCAGTCCAGATCCTGATAGTCAAATTGAAGATGTCACTATTCAAGTACACCAGGATGAGGATATGGGTGTTGCTGGCGCTGGGGAGGAAATTGACAAGGAGGATTCTGATGGTGAGGTGGTTTGTTTAAGTCAGGCACCCAGGGAGACACCTGTTGTTCATGGGACGAATATGGCCATTGACATGCCTGGTCAAAATACAAAAAAAATCACCTCTTCGATGTGGAATTATTGCAATAGAAATGCGGTCAACTGGTGTCAAGCCGTGTGTTGCCTTTGCCAAGCTGTAATAAGTAGGGGTAAGGATGTTAACCGCCTAGGAACATCCTCCCTTATACCTCACCTGGAGCGCATTCATCAGAAGTCATTGACAAGTTCAAAAACTTTGGGTGACAGCGGAAGCAGTCCACTGCCAACTAAATCCCTTCCTCTTGTAACCAAGCTCCTGCAAACCACACCACCAACTCCCTCAGTGTCAATTTCCTCCTTAGACAGGAAAGCCAATAGTCCTGCAGGCCATGTCACTGTCAAGTCTGACGAGTCCTCTCCTGCCTGGGATTCCTCCGATGCATCCTTGAGTGTAACGCCTACTGCTGCTGGCACTGCTGTTGTTGCTGCTGGGAGTTGATCGTCATCCCAGAGAGGAAGTCGGTAGACCACTTGTACTACTTCCAGTAAGCAATTGACTGTCCAACAGTCCTTTGCGAGGAAGATGAAATATCACAGCAGTCATCCTGCTGCAAAGCGGATAACTGAGGCCTTGGCAGCCTGGGTGGTGAGAAACGTGTTTCCGGTATCCACCGTTAATTCACTAGGAACTAGAGAATTGATTGAGGTACTGTGTCCCCGGTACCAAATACCATCTAGGTTCCATTTCTCTAGGCAGGCGATACCGAAAATGTACACAGACGTCAGAAAAAGAGTCACCAGTGTCCTAAAAAATGCAGTTGTACCCAATGTCCACTTAACCACGGACATGTGGACAAGTGGACCAGGGCAGACTCAGGACTATATGACTGTGACAGCCAACTGGGTAGATGTATTACCTCCTGCAGCAAGAGCAGCAACAGCGGCACAAGTAGCAGCATCTCGCAAACGCCAACTCGTTCATAGGCAGGCTACGCTTTGTATCACCGCTTTCCATAAAAGGCACACAGCTGACAACCTCTTACGGAAACTGAGGAACATCATCGCAGAATGGCTTACCCCAATTGGACTCTCCTGGGGATTTGTGACATTGGACAACGCCACCAATAGTGTGCGTGCATTACATGTGGGCAAATTCCAGCACGTCCCATGTTTTGCACATACATTGAATTTGGTGGTGGAGAATTATTTAAAAAACGACAGGGGCGTGCAAGAGATGCTGTCGGTGGCCCGAAGAATTGCGGGCCACTTTCGGCATTCAGCCACCGCGTGCCGAAGACTGGAGCACCAGCAAACACTCCTGAACCTGCCCTGCCATCATCTGAAGCAAGATGTGGTAACGAGGTGGAATTCAACCCTCTATATGCTTCAGAGGATGGAGGAGCAGCAAAAGGCCATTCAAGCCTATACAGCTACCTACGATATAGGCAAAGGAGGGGGTATGCACCTGACTCAAGTGCAGTGGAGAATGATTTCAACGTTGTGCAAGGTTCTGCAACCCTTTGAACTTGCCACACGTGAAGTCAGTTCAGACACTGCCAGCCTGAGTCAGGTCATTCCCCTCATCAGGCTTTTGCAGAAGAAGCTGGAGAGATTGAAGGAGGAGCTAAAACAGAACGATTCCGCTAGGTATGTGGGACTTGTGGATGGAGCCCTTTATTCGCTTAACCAGGATTCACGGGTGGTCAATCTGTTGAAATCAGAGCACTACATTTTGGCCACTGTGCTCGATCCTAGATTTAAAACCTACGTTGTATCTCTCTTTCTGGCAGACACAAGTCTGCAGAGGTTCAAAGACCTGCTGGTGAGAAAATTGTCAAGTCAAGCGGAACGTGACCCGTCAACAGCTCCTCCTTCACATTCTTCCGCAACTGGGGCTGCGAGGAAAAGGCTAAGAATTCCGAGCCCACCCGCTGGCGGTGATGCAGGGCAGTCTGGAGCCAGTGCTGACATCTGGTCCGGACTGAAGGACCTGCCAACGATTACTGACATCTCGTCTACTGTCACTGCATATGATTCTGTCACCATTGAAAGAATGGTGGAGGATTATAAGAGTGACCGCATCCAAGTAGGCACGTCAGACAGTCCGTACGTATACTGGCAGGAAAAAGAGGCAATTTGGAGGCCCTTGCACAAACTGGCTTTATTTTACCTAAGTTGCCCCCCCTCCAGTGTGTTCTCCGAAAGAGTGTTTAGTGCAGCCGCTCACCTTGTCAGCAAGCGGCGTACGAGGTTACTTCCAGAAAATGTGGAGAAGATGATGTTCATCAAAATGAATTATAATCAATTCCTCCGTGGAGACATTCACCAGCAATTGCCTCCAGAAAGTACACAGGGACCTGAGATGGTGGATTCCAGTGGGGACGAATTAATAATCTGTGAGGAGGGTTGTATACACAGTGAAAGGGGTGAGGAATCGGACGATGAGGAGGAGGTGGACATCTTACCTCTGTAGAGACAAATTGTGCAAGGAGAGATTGATTGCTTCTTTTTTGGTGGGGTCCCAAACCAACCAGTCATTTCAGTCACAGTTGTGTGGCAGACCCTGTCGATGAAATGATGGGTTTGTTAAAGTGTGCATGTCCTGTTTATACAACGTAAGGGTGGGTGGGAGGGCCCAAGGACAATTCCATCTTGCACCTCTTTTTTCTTAAATTTTTCTTTGCATTATGTGCTGTTTGGGGACTATTTCTTGAAGTGCCATCCTGTCTGACACTGCAGTGCCACTCCTAGATGGGCCAGGTGTTTGTGTTGGCCACTTGGGTCGCTTAGCTTAGTCACACAGCTACCTCATTGCGCATCTTTTTTTCTTTGCATCATGTGCTGTTTGGGGACTATTTTTTTGAAGTGCCATCCTGTCTGACACTGCAGTGCCACTCCTAGATGGGCCAGGTGTTTGTGTCGGCCACTTGGGTCGCTTAGCTTAGTCACACAGCTACCTCATTGCCCCTCTTTTTGCTTTGCATCATGTGCGGGTTGGGGACTATTTTTTTGAAGTGCCATCCTGTCTGACACTGCAGTGCCACTCCTAGATGGGCCAGGTGTTTGTGTCGGCCAACTGGGTCGCTTAGCTTAGTCACACAGCTACCTCAATGCACCTCTTTTTTTCTTTGCATCATGTGCTGATTGGGGACTATTTTTTTGAATTGCCATCCTGTCTGACACTGCAGTGCCACTCCTAGATGGGCCAGGTGTTTGTGTCGGCCACTTGGGTCGCTTAGCTTAGTCACACAGCTAACTCATTGCGCCTCTTTTTTTCTTTGCATCATGTGCTGTTTGGGGACTATTTTTTTGAAGTGCCATCCTGTCTGACACTGCAGTGCCACTCCTAGATGGGCCAGGTGTTTGTGTCGGCCACTTGGGTCGCTTAGCTTAGTCACACAGCTACCTCATTGCGCCTATTTTTTTCTTTGCATCATGTGCTGTTTGGGGACTATTTTTTTGAAGTGCCATCCTGTCTGACACTGCAGTGCCACTCCTAGATGGGCCAGGTGTTTGTGTCGGCCACTTGGGTCGCTTAGCTTAGTCACACAGCTACCTCATTGCGCCTCTTTTTTTCTTTGCATTATGTGCTGTTTGGGGACTATTTTTTTGAATTGCCATCCTGTCTGACACTGCAGTGCCACTCCTAGATGGGCCAGGTGTTTGTGTCGGCCACTTGGGTCGCTTAGTTTAGTCACACAGCTATCTCTTTGCGCCTCTTTTTTTTTCTTTGCATCATGTGCTGTTTGGGGACTATTTTTTTGAAGTGCCATCCTGTCTGACACTGCAGTGCCACTCCTAGATGGGCCAGGTGTTTGTGTCGGCCACTTGGGTCGCTTAGCTTAGTCACACAGCTACCTCATTGTGCCTCTTTTTTTCTTTGCATCATGTGCTGTTTGGGGACAATTTTTTTGAAGTGCCATCCTGTCTGACACTGCAGTGCCACTCCTAGATGGGCCAGGTGTTTGTGTCGGCCACTTGGGTCGCTTAGCTCAGTCACACAGCTACCTCATTGCGCCTCTTTTTTTCTTTGCATCATGTGCTGTTTGGGGACTATTTTTTTGAAGTGCCATCCTGTCTGACACTGCAGTGCCACTCCTAGATGGGCCAGGTGTTTGTGTCGGCCACTTGGGTCGCTTAGCTTAGTCACACAGCTACCTCATTGTGCCTCTTTTTTTCTTTGCATCATGTGCTGTTTGGGGACAATTTTTTTGAAGTGCCATCCTGTCTGACACTGCAGTGCCACTCCTAGATGGGCCAGGTGTTTGTGTCGGCCACTTGGGTCGCTTAGCTTAGTCACACAGCTACCTCACTGCGCCTCTTTTTTTCTTTGCATCATGTGCTGTTTGGGGACAATTTTTTTAATCTGCCATCCTGTCTGACACTGCAGTGCCACTCCTAGATGGGCCAGGTGTTTGTGTTGGCCACTTGGGTCGCTTAGCTTAGTCATCCAGCGACCTCGTTGCAAATTTTAGGACTAAAAATAATATTGTGAGGTGTGAGGTGTTCAGAATAGACTGGAAATGAGTGTAAATTATGGTTATTGAGGTTAATAATAATATGGGATCAAAATGACCCCCAAATTCTATGATTTAAGCTGTTTTTGAGGGTTTTTAGTAAAAAAACACCCGAATCCAAATCACACCCGAATCCGACAAAAAATTTTCAGGGAGGTTTTGCCAAAACGCGTCCGAATCCAAAACACGGCCGCGGAACCAAATCCAAAACCAAAACACATAACCCAAAAAATTGCCGGTGCACATCACTATTACGGAGCCACTCCTTAGTTGCCCGGGCGGAGTGTTTAGGGTCATTGTCATGCTGGAAGACCCAGCCACGTTCCATCTTCAATGCTCTTACTGAGGGAAGGAGGTTTATGGCCAAAATCTCACGATACATGGCCCCATTCATCCTCTCCTTAATACGGATCAGTCGTCCTGTCCCCTTTGCAAAAAAGCAGCCCTAAAGCATGATGTTTCCACCCCCATGCTTCACAGTGGGTATGGTGTTCTTGGGATGCCATTCATCATTCTTCTCCCTCCAAATACGGTGAGTGGAGTTTATACCAAAAAGTTCGATTTTACTCTCATCTGACCACATTACATTCTCCCAATCTTCCTCTGGATCATCCAGATCGTCACTGGTAAACTTAAGATGGGCCTGGACATGTGCTGGCTTAAGCAGGGGGACCTTTCGGGCGCTGCAGGATTTCAATCCATGACGACGTAGTGTGTTACTAATGGTAACCTTTGTGACTCTGGTCCCAGCTCTCTTGAGGTCATTGACCTGGTCCCCCCGTGTAGTTCTGGGCTGATTTCTCACCATTCTCCAGATCATTGATACACCACGAGGTGAGATCTTGCATGGAGCCCCAGGTTGAGGGAGATTGTCAGTGATCTTGTATTTCTTCAATTTTTTAATAATTGCACCAACAGTTGATCTCTTCTCACCGACCTGCTTGCCTATTGTCGAGTAGCTCATCCCAGCCTTGTGCAGCTCTACAATTTTGTCCCTGGTGTCCTTAGACAGCTCTCTGGTCTTGGCCATGGTGGAGAGGTAGCAGCCTGACTGTTTGAGGGTGTGGACAGGTGTCTTTTATACAGATAACCAGTTCAAACAGGTGCCATTAATACAGGTAACGAATGGAGGATAGAAGAGCTTCTTAAAAAAGAATTAACAGGTCCGTGAGAGCCAGAAATCTTGCTGCTTGGTAGGTGTCCAATTATTTATTTTCCACAAGAATATACAAGTACATTATTTATAAATCATACAATGTGATTTCCTGGTTTTTTTTCAGATTCTGTCCCTCACAGTTGAAGTGTACCTATGATGGAAATTACAGACCTCTCTCATCTTTTTAACTGGGTCAACTTGCACAATCGGTGGCTGTCCAAATACTTTTTTGCCCCACTGTGTGTGTGTGTGTGTGTGTGTGTGTATATATTTTAGGCTTTTAATCTTTTTATTTTAATTGTACACTGGGGCCCCTGGATGGATGGACAGATCAACCCTAGGTGGATAGAGCACCCCTTCTTATATACAGCAGATGACAGAAAGAGCACCCCTGGACTGATACTGATAGGACACACTGCCCCTGAATGTACACACAGTATACTGAGTTTTTAATTAACACTTGGGCAGAGCCCCTGGATGTATGGACAGATCACCCCTAGGTTGACAGAGCACCCTTTGTCAGATACAGCAGACGACAGACAGAGCACCCCATGACTGATACTGATAGGACACACCAGCCCCTGGATGTAACATAGTATAATGTGTTTTTAATGAACAGTGGGACAAAGCCCCTGGATGTATGGACAGATCACCCTAGTGGACAGAGCACCTCTTGTCAGATATAGCAGACGACAGACAGAGCACTGCTGGACTGGTATTGATAGGACACACCAACCCCTGGTTGTACACACAGTATACTAGGATTTTAATTAACACTGGGGCAAAGCCCCTGGATGCATGGACAGATCCCACCTAGGTGGGAAGATACAACAGACGAAAGACAGAGCACCACTGTACTGATACACCAGCCCCCACAGCAGAGGTTAAAGTGAGCTGGAACAGGGCAGAACGGTGCTCCACCAGTTCCATTCGGAGATGGAACGCTGTTCCGCCTTCTCCGGCTCACCTAACCTAGGGAAATGCCAAATGCCCGCTGAGACTGTGTTAGCAGCGGGCGCCTACTCTTTCCCCCTAATCGCAGCTGGAAGCCGGAACTCACTCCTGAGCTCCGGCTTCCGGCTCAGGCAGCGTGTGCGGTTGTGCGCTATGGGAGAGACGTTATAATGTCTCTGGGGGCACACCAACTGGGGGCATATCTACAGCGGGCATAACTACAGGGGGCATATCTACTGGGGACATAACTACAGGGGGCATAACTACAGGGGAATTACTACTGGGAGGAATACTAATGAGAACATTGCATAGGGGGCACTTAATAAGGGGCATCACCCCATGGGACATAAGGGCCACTACTACTGGGGGCACTGAATAAGGGGTACCAATACTATGGGCTTTACATAAGGGGCACTACTACGGTAGGCACTACCACTACAGTGGATATTGCATAAGGGGGCACTACTGCTGTGGGCATTATGTGTATTAGGGGTGCTACTACTGTGGGCTTTGTGTATAAGGGGCACTAATGTATGTCATAACATGAATAAGGGACACTACTATGTGGTGTAATGTGAATAATATTGTGCTACTGTGCGGCGTAATTTGAATTGGTTATACTATTAGGTGACCAAGCCCCCTTTTTCGAGGCCATTCCCATTTTTGCAGCGTGCGCAATCCCTTTATTTAACAAGCATCTGGGGGGTGAGTTCCACCACCTCTCTAGGACCACTTTAAGCACTTCCCCACAGCAACTACCATCCCCACGCCACACAACCCAGCAATGAGATGGATACATCCATTCAGTACTCCGCAGCAGGAGTGAAAATGGTGCCGATCAGTGGGATCTTTATAGAATCCAAAACCCAGCGAGAATCCAACAGCGGGATGATGATGTTTTGCCTCATTTTGGAATCCGAGTCTGGTGGGAAACCCTGTGCCAAACTCGGATCTAGACTCGAATCGGGAAGTTTGGGTGGATCCGGTTCTCAGAGAACCGGACCTGCTCATCTCCCTAAACCTCCTTCCCCTAACTAGCCCCTTCGGTAACTCATTATCATCATATACATTTAATACAAAGATTCTGCAGCTGCCTTGTATTATTACAACTACAGTGTATTAATAGTCACCATCAATCCCACATTAAATTATTAGCCCTCACAATTGTTAAAAAGGTTCCCATATACATTTAATAGCCCCCACTAGCATTGGAAATAACAAGTCCTCTTGTAAACTGAGCTATATTACACACATGGGTCATTCCGAGTTGTTTGCTAGATAAAAATGTTTGCAGCGCAGCGATTAAGTGAAAAAACGGCACTTCTGCGCAAGCATATACGACGCAATGCGCACACGCAACGTATTTTCACAACAGCCGATGTATTTTTACACACGATCTAGCGAAGCTTTTCTTTCGCAGTGTCCGCCGCAGAGTGATTGTCATGAAGTGGGCATTTCTGGGTGTCAACTGACCATTTTCAGGGAGTGTTCGGAAAAACGCAGGCACGCCAGGAAAAACACAGGCGTGGCTGGGAGGACGCAGGGCGTGTGTGTGACGTCAAATCCGGAACTGAACAGTCTGAAGTGATCGCAAGCGCTGAGTAGGTCTGGAGCTACTCTGAAACTGCACTTTTTTTTTTTTGTAGCCGCTGTGCGATCCTTTCGGTCGCACTTCTGCTAAGCTAAAATACACTCCCAGTGGGAGGCAGCTAAAATCTGCTAGCGAGCGATCAACTCGGAATGACCCCCATAGTCCCCACCACATACTGCATTATAAAGTTACCATAAACATTTCATTAAAAGTTCCCACAAGCCCCCACATTGCATTTATAGCCCCATTACAATACACTAAGGGGGACATTTACTAAGCAGTGATAAGAGCGGAGAAGTGAGCCAGTGGAGAAGTTGCCCATGGCAACCAATCAGCACTGAAGTAACATCTATAATTTGCATACTATAAAATTATACAGAGCTGCTGATTGGTTGATGGGACAACTTTTCCACTGGCTCACTTCTCCACTCTTATCACTGCTTAGTAAATGTCAACCTAAATACCAATTCACATATTAATACCAAATTACATATATTGTCCACACTGCATTACATCAGTACTCACTTCCACTCATTACATTAATACTCCTACATGAAATTCATAAACAATCAGTCATCACAATGTCACACACTGTCAGCCATTGTCATGCACTGCAGTTGATTTATGTGTGTGACAGACTTGTATGATCTCTGCTAAAAGGGGAAAATAGGTTCAGAGACACCAGACCATGGGCCTAATTCAGAGCTGATCGCAGCATGTGTGCTTCAGAGTGGAGATAAGTTGCCTTGTGGATAGAAGAGGAGGGGGAGGAAAAGAGGGGAAGGTAAGAGGAGGATTAAACCAATTTGTTTCAATGGTCTCCAAGACCACCCGTGGTCTCCATCACTGCAAATTCGGAAACCTGTTAGTGGCTGGGCAGCTGAGTAACTTAGTTAAAGTGACCGCATTGCAGCTGACTCCTGGGACTGTAGTGGGCAGCAGGGAATGAGGCCGGTCCTGCTGTCTGTGTGCTCCCATTCATCCTAAAACCACAATGGGCTGTCACTGCTAGAGATTGTTAATGGAGAAGGGCAGGTGCAGCTTCGAGAGACATGCTATGAGGAGAGAATTTGTCTGCTACTCAATGGGGGCTCACACAGATCACTGCTGCTGGGGATTGCCATCCTGGCCAATGCATAGATACGGCCCTGCAATACAGTATGTGAAGCTGACTGAAAGAGAAGTCCAGTTAGTGACGGGCCTGGGTGTGGGCTTATTTCCACGGGGTTCCTGGAGCTGCAGCTCCATCCGCCCCGTCTTCTCCTGCTGGGAAGCTACTGTATGCTTCCGCTACCCATAGGACTGTGAGCTGTGCGTCTGCGGGAGGTCGAGCAAAGATACTGTATGTGAGGACACATCTGTAACGGAATGGGTGCTTTTAGGGTTATTCCACATTCACTCCCTTTCACTTTGACACAGCGCCTAGACTCCTGGCCACCGGCGAGCTGTGATGGTGAATAAATGTGAAAGAAATTCTGACAGCATGGAACATACTGGTGGCTGAGATTCCAGTGCCTGGCCCATCTACCATTACCAGCCAACAATGCATTGAACTCATGATGGGGACTCAGGCTGATTTTAACCTCCTGACGATTTTTACATTTTTATGTATTTTGCCATACTGTATTTTCATGCAATATTGCTGTTCTCCATTTGATGAAATTTTTTATGTTTTATTCCTTGTATGAGAATCAGTTACAATAAAGCCTTTTTCCCTAACCTATTATCCATCCGTTTTGGACTTTCATGTCTTCTGGATGTATGGTGGCTTGAAAAAGAAAGGTCCCTAATGGGGGATTAACAAATATACTTCTCTGGGTGTTCCACCAATTTATTTACATGAGTAGGTTATGCATACCTTATCTGAGACCTTCCCATGCTTGAATAGACCTTTATACAGTATACCAGACACATCCCTGCATAATAATGAGTGGGGTATGCCTATTTTTCTACTTTTGCATGCTATCATGGGTGAGATAGAATGTTGGCGGATAACATTATATGCACAGTCCAGCATGCTGCAGTGTGTGGGGGGCATGCTGATTTGCACATATTTATCTCCCTACACGATTTCCGGCACAGAGTGGAATTACATTGACTGACATTAGAAGAACGTACTACACATTGGAATATTTTTTTCTCTCATGTTTCCCCCCCCCCCCCCCCCCATATGAGGACAGAAGATTGTGTTATGACATAGACAATACAAAGGATCATCTGCAATAAACAAATGTATTGTATATAAATGTTGTTAGTTTTTGAGGCTACATTACATAGCGCCTTGAACTACAGTAGGTCGCTCCCATCTTTATCTTTCCAGTTTCTTTGTTGATGTCTACCATGTCTGCTATCATTCAGATGCTGAGTCGATGGTCAATTCAAACAATTTTCTTAATTTTTTCCACATTTTTGTTGTTTTTGATGTACAAGGCCTTCGGGGCCTTCCATCATCTTCGATATCCTCATGACCATCATTAAATCTGTTGTGACACTCTAACAAACATGTGACATACAATATGCCTCTTAAGATAGACTCCAGCTAGCATTCGGATATATTCGATGGGCATTTTGTTCAAAAAGTTTTCAAGTTAACATTTTGCTCTACTTTTAAACTAAGCATTTGTACAGCGTATGGGAAAAAAACACAACTTCTTTGAACACTGTGTGACTGCAAACTATCTGTGCGAGAGGGTTGAAACTTGCAAAACCATTTTGGGATAGTCCAAGGTCAATGATCCCCCCTCTATTTTAATTAGCGCAGTATGGTTTGTTTTTTTACAACTACAGTCTGTTTATTTAATAGCCATACCTCATAGTTCAAAAATTGCTCCAAACCCATAAAATCAGTGTGTGAAAGTTCAAAGGTCAGCAACAAATTCTCCCAAAAAATAAAACATGATCCGGTTGACACATTACAGCTTGCACAAACTTAAATGGTGACATTGTGTACTTTCTTAATGGTTTTCCACACAAATGTTAAAATGTAGCCATTGAATCTTGAACATGTGTGAACCTACAGTATACTGTAGTTCAGATTCGAGTAAGCAGCTTAGCAGTTCTAAAATACATTTCATAGTGCTCTGATAAAGACAACCCCAGGACAGGACAACCCTCGTTGGTCCCAGCTCAAGAACACACTCAATCGGTCAGCATCAGGTTCATTCATGGCTGCAGCCAGTGACCAGTTAAATAAAGACAGTGAAGTAGGAAATAGCAGAAGCAGAAGCATTTTATTTATAAAACAGTACAATATAAAGAAGCTAAAATCTGCATACAATGACATAGTTTCCTTACATGTAGCTCAATCTTATTGGCAGAACCGGCCCTAGGCATAGGCAAACTAGGCACATGCCTAGGACATTTGGTATGGCTAAGGGCACAAGTAGCTTCTGCTGATTAAAATGATATGCTACATGTCTATATTCTGTTTTTATGACCGTGGCTGTATCTGCATACGAAATGCTACATATTATTTTAATTTTCATCAAAAAAGGTGCCCGACGTTGGCAGAGCTGCAGCTGACTCACACCAGGCATCTCCTGCTGCATGGTGTATTGAGGCAAGATGTATGAGAACACATCTGTATCCAAGCAGAGGCAGAGGTCACAGTGTTAGCGGCCGTGTGCGTGCTGTGTGCAGGTGGGTTGGTTGTGCAATAGTGTTCGGCTTATGTGTAAGGGTCATTATGTGTGTCATGTGTATAAATGCATCAATAATGTGTAACATTTGTGTAAGGGACACTATGTGTGTCATTACGTGTATAAGTGCACTAATAATGTGTGGCATACAGTATATAAAAGGGACATTAAGTGTGTCATTATGTGTAAAAGGGCATTAATAATGTGCAGCATATGTGTAAGGGACATTATGTGTATAACTGTATTAATAAAGGCTGGCATATTGAGTAAGGCGCATTATGTTTATAAGAATATTAATATGTGTCATATGTGTAAGGGGCATTACTGTGTGGTATTAAGTGCATAAATGGATTACTAATGTGTGGCATTATGTTTATCGGGTGCTCTACTGTGTGGCGTAATGTATAGAAAGGGCACTACTGTGTGGTCTAATGTAAATAAAGAGCAATATGGTGTGGTGTAATGTGAATAAGGGGCACTACTGTGATTAGTAATGTATATAAGGTAAAATGGTACTACTGTGGGATGTAACGTGAATTAGGGACACTATCGCATGATAAAATGTGAATAAAGTTGCACTACTGTGTGGCGTAATTTGAATTGGGGGTACTTTTGTGTGGCCATGCCCCTTCCCAGCAAGAACACACCCCTTTTTGGGCTGTGCACTGAATATGCGCACTGTTCCTATTTAAAATATAGGGGGTAGGAACACCAAAATGAGGACTCCTATGGGTGAGGGGTGATGGTGCTGAGAAAGGGGTGCAGGGCCAGAGGTGAAACTAGCAGTGGTGCTAGGGGGCACCAGCCAAAATCTTGCCTAGGGCATCATATTGGTTAGGGCCGGCTCTGCTTATTGGCTAACAAAACCTTATCTTATACGTCATATATCTAGAAACTTCTATAATTAACATATGAACTTATTGGGTTAACTATGGGGAATTTTACTAAAAACAAGACATACATTTGTCTAATATTGTTTCACACTTTCCTTACCACAAATGGGACAGATACCTTTTGAAGCCTACATGTCTAACTGCTGACAGTTACATTTCAATCAAGAAAGTACCAAAAATATAGAACTGTGTTTTTCAATTAAAAGGTCATACAAAGTGCAAACCCTTCCACTTATTCCAATATCAGCTCTGAGCTGAAAATATTTTTTAAACAGCTTATAAAATGTCAATGAGACATATTAAATCATGGAGTCTATGAACAAAGATGGCTTCCATCTTTATCAACTTAAAGCAAAAATAAATGTCAACATTTTCAAGATTACAGTAGTTTGACCAAAAGTTTGAGTTTGTCAAAATTAGAGATGAGCGGGTTCAGTTCCCTGAGAACCGAACCCTACCGGACTTCACTGCCCGAGCCCAGATCCAAGCCGGGCTCAGGTTTTCCAGCCTGACTCAGAAACCAGAACGAGGCAAAACGTCATCATCCAGCTGTCAGATTCTTGCGGAGTTTGGATCCCATATAAGGAGCCGCGTGTTGCCGCCATTTTCAATCCGGCATTGGAGAGTGTAGCGAGAGGACGTGTCTCCGTCCTCAGTGTCCTGCATCAGTACAGTGGTAGTGTCTTGTGCTGCATCAGTCCAGTCACAGTGGTGGTGGGCTCTGCTGCCATATGTCCAGTGCTGCTGTATAAGTTCAGTCCATTGGTGCTGTCTTGTGCTGTATCAGTCCAGTCACAATGGTAGTGTCCTCTGCTGCCATATGTCCAGTGCTGCTGTATAGGTCCAGTCCATTGCAGTGGTGCTGTGTTGTCCTGCATCAGTAAAGTGGTAGTGTCTTGTGCTGCATCAGTTCAGTCACAGTGGTGGTGTCCTCTGCTGCCAAATGTCCAGTGCTGCTGTATAAGACTAGTCCATTGCAGTGGTGCTGTATTGTCCTGCATCAGTCCAGAGGTGCTGTCCCTGTGCTGCTGTATATGTCCAGTGGTACTGCCGTATATGGGGGTAATTCCAAGTTGATCGCAGCAGGAAATTTTTTAGCAGTTGGGCAAAACCATGTGCACTGCAGGGGAGGCAGATATAACATGTGCAGAAAGAGTTAGATTTGGGTGGGTTATTTTATTTCTGTGCAGGGTAAATACTGGCTGCTTTATTTTTACACTGCAAATTAGATTGCAGATTGAACACACCACAACCAAATCTAACTCTCTCTGCACATGTTAAATCAGCCTTCCCTGCAGTGCACATGGTTTTGGCCAACTGCTAAAAAAATTCCTGCTGCGATCAACTTGGAATTACCCCCTATGTCCAGTGATACTGCCGTATATGTCCAGCGGCACTGCCGTATAAACCTAGTGATACTGCCGTATATGTCCAGTGGTACTGCCATATAATTCCAGTAATACTGCAGTATATGTCCTTTGGTACTTCCGAATAAATGCAGTGGTACAGGGCATATAAATCCAGTCTGGTGATACTGCCGTATATGTCCAGTGGTACTGCCGTATAAATCCAGTTGCACGGGCGTATAAATACAGTCCAGTAATACTGCCGTATATGTCCAGTGATACTGCCGTATAAATAAAGTGGTACTGGCGTATAAATCCAGTCCAGTGATACTGCCGTACATGTCCAGTGATACTGCCGTATATGTCAAGTGGTACTGGCGTATAAATCCAGTCCAGTGATACTGCCGTATATGTCCAGTGGTACTGCCATATAAATCCAGTGGCACTGGCGTATAAATCCAGTCCAGTGACACTGGCGTATATGTCAAATGGTACTGCCATATATGTCCAGTGGTACTGCTGTATAAATCCAGTGGTACTGGCGGATAAATCCAGTCCAGTGATAATGGCATATTTGTCAAGTGGTACTGCTGTATATGTCCAGTGATACTGCCGTATAAATCCAGTGGTACTGGCATATAAATCTAGTCCAGTGATACTGCCATATATGTCCAGTGGTACTGCCGTATAAATCCAGTGGTACTGGCGTATAATTCCAGTCCAGTGATACTGCCGTATATGTCCAGTGGTACTGCCGTATAAACAGGGCCAGATTAACAATGGGGGGATGGAACTCCAGCTCCACGCCTCCACATACAAATAGGCCCATCATCATGGCAGCATGATGAGCATTAGACACCATGATCATTAGCCAGTGGTACTGGCGTATAAATCCAGTCCTGTGATACTGCCGTATATGTCCAGTGGCACTGCCATATAAACAGGGCCAGATTAACAATGGGGTGGATGGAACTCCAGCTCCAGGCCTCTACATACAACATACATACATTAAAAACAATTAAGAACACAAAAAAAAACCACACGATACTGGTGCAGACATTCACTACTGTGACCGGCCTCCTAAACAACGTTGGTAAGAATGGCTGATTACCGGCTGTAAGTGAGAACTGGCTCACGTCAGTTCTAAACACATGAGTGTAACAGAGAGCCAGTCTGCACCACTATCATGTGGTTTTTTTTGTGTACTTAATTGTTTTTAATTGTGATGTTTGGATATGTGATGTGTGTGATGTATTAAATTGAAATTTTCATACAGTATCACACTATGTCTGCATACCATTTTCTTTCCCTGGCATAAACCCTGAAAATGGTCCTGGAAGTTTCTCCATAATAGGAGTAACACGAAGGCTGGGATACATCTGCCTGTGTGGATTGAGGTGCTGGTTCAGTGGTAGTTCACGTATCGTTTTATTTTTGTTTTCTGTGTTGGGAGGTGGGAAAAGCCTCTTGTGACTTATCACACCACTAGCTGCCTTTGCGCACTGTCTGGGTACTTCATACTTTCTAAAACACAAAAAGTGCCCGCCACAGATCTCTAGTCAAAATGAACCAGTTCCATTAAGTTGAGCTGTAATGCACTAAAAAAATACTCAGGTAAAGATCGAAGGGTGTGTACCACTAATGGTAGACATGCATTAGGTCGACAGGGTCAAAAAGTCAACATGGAATAGGTAGACAGTAGAAAAGGCTGACAGGGTCAAAATATCAACAGGGTCAAAAGGTCAACATTGAAATGGTCGACACAAAAAAGGTACACAATTTTTTTTTTTGCCACAAACAATCCCCCCATTAGTGTACCGCGTCCACTTGCACGGGCAAAGTGCCTTGCTCCATCGACCTTTTGATCATGTTGACATTTTGAACTGTCTACCAATTACATGTCGACCTTTTGACCCTGTCTACCTAATGCACATCGACCATTAGTTGTTGATCTATTGCAGTGCCGTTTCTTGCGGCGAGCGAGCCGTGCAACCGCACGGGGCGCCCGCCGCGGCACTTTACGGGTCCCAGATTCCCCCCTCCTCCCTTTTCCCAAGTACTCCTGCTCGGGGGGCGGAGTTTCGCGGTATGACGCGGTTGCGTCGTGACGTCACGACGCAACAGCGTCAATCCGCGAAACTCCGCCCCCCCGAGCGGGAGTACTCGGGAATAGGGAGGAGGGGGAGCCAAGCTGTTAAGAGGAAGCGCCAGCGGCCGGCGCGAGGAGCGGGAAGATCTTCTTGACATGTAAGTTCATCTCTCTCCCCCCCTCCCTCTCCCTCCCCCCCCCCCCCCACTTGACACTTGCCTGCCGTACTACATAGGAGAGGGACACTTTCCTGCCGTACTGTGTAAAATAGGGACACTTTCCTGCCTTACTGTGTAAAATAGCGACACTTTCTTGCCGCAATGTGTAAAATGGGGACACGTGCCTGCCGTAATGTGTAAAATGGGGACTCTTGCCTGCCGCAATGTGTAAAATGGGTACACGTGCCTGCCGCAATGTGTAAAATGGGTACACATGCCTGCCGCAATGTGTAAAATGGGGACTCTTGCCTGCCGCAATGTGCAAAATGGGGACACGTGCCTGCCGCAATGTGTAAAACGGGGACACGTGCCTGCTGCAATGTGTAAAATGGGGACACGTGCCTGCCACAATGGGGTAAATTTACTAAGCTCCCGATTTTGACCGAGATGCCGTTTTTTCATCAAAGTGTCATCTCGGTAATTTACTAAGCACTAATCACGGCAGTGATGAGGGCATTCGTAATTTTTTGCAAGTTCAGGTAAAAAATTACGAATGAATACACCATCGGTCAAAACGCGGCTGTTTAAGTATGAATCTCGGTCATTTACTAAGAAGTGCAAAGCAAAAAAAGAACAAACACTGCCGTGAAAAATTACAACTCGTAAAAAAGTGCTAAAAAAAAACAGACCTGCTTTTTTTATTCGTGATTGGATAGGCATGCACGGATCCATGAGATCCGTGCATGTATATCAGTGGGAAGGGGTGGGAAAGTGCTTATTTTTTCAAAAAAAATTGCGTGGGGTCCCCCCTCCTAAGCATAACCAGCCTCGGGCTCTTTGAGCCGATCCTGGTTGCAGAAATATGGGGGGAAAAATGACAGGGGTTCCCCCATATTTAAGCAACCAGCATCGGGCTCTGCGCCTGGTCCTGGTCCCAAAAATACGGGGGACAAAAAGAGTAGGGGTCCCCCGTATTTTTAAAACCAGCACCGGGCTCCACTAGCTGGACAGATAATGCCACAGCCGGGGGTCACTTTTATATAGTGCCCTGCGGCCGTGGCATCAAAAATCCAACTAGTCACCCCTGGCCGGGGTACCCTGGGGGAGTGGGGACCCCTTCAATCAAGGGGTCCCCCCCCCCCAGCCACCCAAGGGCCAGGGGTGAAGCCCGAGGCTGTCCCCCCCCATCCAATGGGCTGCGGATGGGGAGGCTGATAGCCTTTGTTGTAAAAGAAAAGATATTGTTTTTAGTAGCAGTACTACAAGGCCCAGCAAGCCTCCCCCGCATGCTGGTACTTGGAGAACCACAAGTACCAGCATGCGACGGAAAAACGGGCCCGCTGGTACCTGTTGTACTACTACTAAAAAAATACCCCAAAAAAGACAAGACACACACACCGTGAAAGTATAATTTTATTACATACATACACACATACATACATACTTACCTTAAGTTCCCACGCAGGTCGGTCCTCTTCTCCAGTAGAATCCAAGGGGTACCTGTTGAAGAAATTATACTCACGAGATCCAGGGGTCCAGGCTCCTCGGGAAATCCAGGGGTAATCCACGTACTTGACAAAAAAAACAAAACGGTGTCCCGACCACGAACTGAAAGGGGACCCATGTTTGCACATGGGTCACCTTTCCACGAATGCCAGAAAGCCACTCTGACTTCTGTCTAAGTGGGTTTCATCAGCCAATCAGGGAGCGCCACGTTGTAGCACTCTCCTGATCAGCTGTGTGGTCCTGTCCTCACTGACAGGCAGCACACGGCAGTGTTACAATGTAGCGCCTATGCGCTACATTGTAACCAATGATGGGAACTTTCTGCCCTGCGGTTGACCTAAAGTGACGTCACCGCTGAGCAGAAAGTTCCCATCATTGGTTACAATGTAGCGCATAGGCGCTACATTGTAACACTGCCGTGTGCTGCCTGTCAGTGAGGACAGGACCACACAGCTGATCAGGAGAGTGCTACAACGTGGCACTCCCTGATTGGCTGAAGAAACCCACTTAGACAGAAGTCAGAGTGGCTTTCTGGCATTCGTGGAAAGGTGACCCATGTGCAAACATGGGTCCCCTTTCAGTTCGTGGTCGGGACACCGTTTTGTTTTTTTTGTCAAGTACGTGGATTACCCCTGGATTTCTCGAGGAGCCTGGACCCCTGGATCTCGTGAGTATAATTTCTTCAACAGGTACCCCTTGGATTCTACTGGAGAAGAGGACCGACCTGCGTGGGAACTTAAGGTAAGTATGTATGTATGTGTGTATGTATGTAATAAAATTATACTTTCACGGTGTGTGTGTCTTGTCTTTTTTTGGGTATTTTTTTAGTAGTAGTACTACAGGTACCAGCGGGCCCGTTTTTCCGTCGCATGCTGGTACTTGTGGTTCTCCAAGTACCAGCATGCGGGGGAGGCTTGCTGGGCCTTGTAGTACTGCTACTAAAAACAATATCTTTTCTTTTACAACAAAGGCTATCAGCCTCCCCATCCGCAGCCCATTGGATGGGGGGGGACAGCCTCGGGCTTCACCCCTGGCCCTTGGGTGGCTGGGGGGGGGGACCCCTTGATTGAAGGGGTCCCCACTCCCCCAGGGTACCCCGGCCAGGGGTGACTAGTTGGATTTTTGATGCCACGGCCGCAGGGCACTATATAAAAGTGACCCCCGGCTGTGGCATTATCTGTCCAGCTAGTGGAGCCCGGTGCTGGTTTTAAAAATACGGGGGACCCCTACTCTTTTTGTCCCCCGTATTTTTGGGACCAGGACCAGGCGCAGAGCCCGATGCTGGTTGCTTAAATATGGGGGAACCCCTGTCATTTTTTTCCCCATATTTTTGCAACCAGGATCGGCTCAAAGAGCCCGAGGCTGGTTATGCTTAGGAGGGGGGACCCCACGCATTTTTTTTAATTATTTTACAGTGTTTAATTAAAAAAAAAAAAAAAAAAAACCCCAGCACGGATCACACAGATCCGGCCGAGATTGATTGTAAAAAAAGTCGGCAGTGTTTTGCTAATCACTGCCGTAAAAATAGGTAAAAAACCACGAATGACATCGACATCGGAAGAAAAGAAAAACCCGAATACGACAGCTTAGTAAATCCATCGTAATCAATTCAAAAAGTTGCAGTTTTACACTGTCGATGTCAGTCGTGATTGAACTTGAACATGATTCTGAAAATTACGAATCTTAGTAAATAAACCCCAATGTGTGAAATGGGGACACTTTCCTGCCGTACTGTGTAAAATAGGGACACTTTCCTGCCGTACTGTGTAAAATAGGGACACTTTCTTGCCGCAATGTGTAAAATGGGGACTCTTGCCTGCCGCAATGTGTAAAATGGGGACACGTGCCTGCTGCAATGTGTAAAACGGGGACACGTGCCTGCCGCAATGAGTAAAATGGGGACACGTGCCTGCCGCAATGTGTGAAATGGGGACTCTTGACTGCCGTACTGTGTAAAATGGGGACACTTGCCTGCCGCAATGTGTAAAATGGGGGCACGTGCCTGCCGTACTGTGTAAAATGGGGACACGTGCCTGCCGCAATGTGTAAAATGGGGACACTTTCCTGCCGTACTGTGTAAAATAGGGACACTTTCCTGCCGCAATGTGTAAAATGGGGACACGTGCCTGCCGCAATGTGTAAAATGGGGACTCTTGCCTGCCGCAATGTGTAAAATGGGGACACGTGCCTGCCGCAATGTGTAAAATTGGGACACGTGCCTGACGCAATGTGTGAAATGGGGACTCTTGCCTGCCGTACTGTGTAAAATGGGGACACTTGCCTGCCGCAATGTGTAAAATGGGGACACGCGCCTGCCGCAATGTGTAAAATGGGGGCACGTGCCTGCCGTACTGTGTAAAATGGGGACACGTGCCTGCCGTACTGTGTAAAATGGGGACACTTGCCTGCCATACTGTGTAAAATGGGGGCACGTGCCTGCCGCAATGTGTAAAATGGGGACTCTCGCCTGCCGCGATGTGTAAAATGGGGACATGTGCCTGCCGCAATGTGTAAAATGGGGGCACGTGCCTGCCGTACTGTGTAAAATGGGGACACTTGCCTGCCGTGCTGTGTAAAATGGGGACACTTGCCTGCCGTGCTGTGTAAAATGAGGTCGCGTGCCTGCTGTAATGTGTAAAATGATGAGGACTTTTTTTTTTTATCCTGTGGTGGCTGTGATGATGAGATCAGATGAGGACACGCCCACCTCAACAAAGCCACGCACGTTTTAATGAGGCCACACCTCATTGCCGGGAGCGCGCGCGCATGCTTTTCCTTTTTTATATCTATGGGGGGGGGGGGGCGCATTTTTTTTATGTGAATGGGGGGGGGGGGCACATTTTTTAATCTCGCACTGGGAGCCAAATTGGCTAGAAACGGCCCTGATCTATTGACTGTAGGCCTTTTAGTGTAGCTCTATAGACCGGATACCCGGATGAGATTATTTGCTATAGTTTACAAGTTTTTTAAAGCTTGTACACAACATTAGATTTAATGCTAAGTAAGACTCCTAACGTTTTGTATCACACAATAATGACAGCAGGATGTCTGTTATACTTCTGAATTGTTCCACTACTATTTCCATAATTTTCTACATAACAATGAAAAGTGCCTAGGAGCCACTGGACTATCTGCAGGTTAAAAAATATAGCGAGAGAAGGATAATTAGTCACCTAGGAAGTTGTTTATTTCAGCATTTAACTATTCTATATCCTGAAGGGTTATCTTGATTTATAACTCCCTAATCTAATCTGAATTGAGCCATAAGTGCATGAGGTATAGCTTTCACAAGTTTCATGTTGTTTATGTAATTTCAGAGCTACATAAAGACACATAACTATATATTCGGAATGCCAGCAATCCGTTCCAAAAGGCAGATCTTTTCTTTTAGTCAGCAGGAATTCTTCAGAAATATTATCATCACCACCAAGCAACTTGCTTGGCCAGATAGCATTCATTGTAAGTGCGCTCCCAGCAGATAATTTAGTGCCAGCAGTAAAGTGAAGAAAAAAAAATCATATCCAAACATTTTCACTCAACATGGTGCTATTTGGCCTGTGCAGATCATAGGCGCTGGTAATTAAACGGTAACTGTTGGAAAACATGGTTTAACTCTGTGATCGTTATTTTTTACTATGCGATTCCAAAAGTTAAATCACACAAGGGCTTTTGCAGATGCCAGCCATGAAAGTAGTTTGTGTTAGTGGACTTTTAAGGAGTCATTAAATCTTAATTTTGACTGATGAAAAACTTCTATTTCTCGCTACTCAATTAGGATTTAATTTTAGTAGAATTCAGCAAGATCTGAAGCTAAGCGAGACCGTTAATTTGCTGACAGAGTGTAAACAGCCAGTTGTATTTCATGTCGCTATGTTATCATAGAATGGGCACAGAAATGCAGTAAAGAGAACAAGTGAATTATGGAGGAACTGTATGTATTGTAATAAAATGTTGGCATCTGAGGGGCATGCTCAGGATTTCTAGAGGAGAAGTTTCTATGGGGGTAATTCCAAGTTGATCGCAGCAGGAAATTTTTTAGCAGTTGGGCAAAACCATGGGGGTCATTCCGAGTTGTTCGCTCGTTGTTTTTTTGTCGCAACGGAGCGAATAGTTGCTAATGCGCATGCGCAATGTCCGCAGTGCGACTGCGCCAAGTAAATTTGCTATGCAGTTAGGAATTTTACTCACGGCATTACGAGGCTTTTTCTTCGTTCTGGTGATCGTAATGTGATTGACAGGAAGTGGGTGTTTCTGGGCGGAAACAGGCCGTTTTATGGGAGTGTGTGAAAAAACGCTACCGTTTCTGGGAAAAACGCGGGAGTGGCTGGAGAAACGGAGGAGTGTCTGGGCGAACGCTGGGTGTGTTTGTGACGTCAAACCAGGAACGACAAGCACTGAACTGATCGCAGATGCCGAGTAAGTCTGGAGCTACTCAGAAACTGCTAAGAAGTGTCTATTCGCAATTCTGCTAATCTTTCGTTCGCAATTTTAATATGCTAAGATTCACTCCCAGTAGGCAGCGGCTTAGCGTGTGCAAAGCTGCTAAAAGCAGCTTGCGAGCGAACAACTCGGAATGACCCCCCGTGTGCACTGCAGGGGAGGCAGATTTAACATGTGCAGAGAGAGTTAGATTTGGGTGGGGTGTGTTCAATCTGCAATCTAATTTGCAGTGTAAAAATAAAGCAGCCAGTATTTACCATGCACAGAAACAAAATAACCCACCCAAATCTAACTCTTTCTGCACATGTTATATCTGCCTCCCCTGCAGTGCACATGGTTTTGGCCAACTGCTAACACAAATCCTGCTGCGATCAACTTGGAATTACCCCCAATATGCTTGATTTTAGAGCGAGTACGCAGGGGTGGATTGGGATGGAAAACCAGCCGGGGAAATTTATAGAAGCAGCCCTACTGGGGGTGAGGTCTGATGAGGGGGTGGAGTCTGCTTAGGGGGCGGGATCACTCCTCATAGGGCCTGATTATGCGCAGTTGCGGCCTTCCTTGCGTCTTTTGCTGCAGTTGTGTCTGAGACCAGGGGTGGATTGGGAACTAAAAGTGGCCCAACATGGGCAGCACAAAAGATATAACATCACTGGATGGCAGAGTTGCTGTACTGCAGAGATGGAATAAAAGAATGAACGGGAACAAGGCAGTGCACTGAGTGTGGTAGGCTATCTGTCATGTGTGTGTGTGCGTCTGGGGGGGGTGAGTCCACATGACAACAAACAATACAGGCCCCACAGACACATCGGCCTACCAGGAATCTTCCTGGTGAGCCTTATGGGCAATCTGCCCCTGCGAGTATGCATACCTCCCAACAGTGTCCCACAGCATCTATTCATGTGAGACAGAGGGGTTGTGGACATGCCAGCAGCTCACAGAGTGCTGGGCATGCCCCCTCAGTGTCAAAAAAGGGTGGCATGGCTTACAATCGTGGCATTCACGCAATTCCACCCCCGTTTTACTAAGGCCAAACTCCCTTTTTGGGAGCGTGCGGCTTTGACGCGCATTAAAGTACCACATCTGTAAACAAGAATGTTGGGAGGTATGTACGGTCAGTCCATGGAGAGGGCATAATTTGCATTCAGAGCCATTCCTAGGGCTGGGCAAACCGCGGCAACTGTCTGCTGCAGACAGTATTACATGCGGCATGTAAGGGAGAGAAAGAATAATAACTACTATCTAGGCGTTTACCGTGGATTGATTCAGTATAAGCAGCCACCAAATATACGGGTTGCCACACCCACAATGGTAAACAAAAGAGAAAAGGTGGATGGTGGCGCTATTAAATAAAATGTGTTGGATGGAACAATAGATATTTTCAAAATTAAAACATATTTAATATAAAACAGTAAAAAGCATCATTGGCAATCACATTAAATGTATAAACGAGAGATGTGCGGCGGGTACTTTTCGTGTTTTAATTTTGGATCTGGATCCTCGCTTGTTTTTTGTAGCTGGATTGGTTTTGCCAAGACCACCCTTTTGGGGTTTGGTTTTGGATCTGGATGATTTTTGAAAAAACCACAAAAACAGCGAAAATAACAGAATTTGGGGGTAATTTTGATCCTACGGTATTATTAACCTCAAGAACATTAATTTCCATTCATTTCCAGTCTATTTTGAACACCTCACACCTCATAATATGGTTTTTAGGCCAAAAGGTTGCACAGAGGTAGCTGGATGACTTTGCTAAGCGACACAAGTGTGCGGCACAAATACCTGGCCCATCTAGGAGTAGCACTGCAGTGTCAGACATGATGGCACTTTTAAAAACAAGGCCCCAAACAGCTCATCATGCAAAGAAGAAAAAGAGGTGCAATGAGGTAGCTGGATGACTTTACTAAGCGACACAAGTGTGCGGCACAAACACCTGGCCCATCTAGGAGTGGCACTGCAGTGTCAGACAGGATGGCACTTTTAAATACTATGCCCCAAACAGCTCAACATGTAAAGAAGTAAAAGAGGTGCAATGAGGTAGCTGGATGACTTTGCTAAGCAACACAAGTGTGTGGCACAAACACCTGGCCCATCTAGGAGTGGCACAGCAGTGTAAGAAAGGATGGCACTTTTAAAAACTAGGCTCCAAACAGCTCATCATGCAAAGAAGAAAAAGAGGTGCAATGAGGCAGCTGGATGATTTTGCTAAGTGACACAAGTGTGCGGCACAAATACCTGGCCCATTTAGGAGTGGCACTGCAGTGTCAGACAGGATGGAACTTTTAATAGCTAAGCCCCAAACAGCTCATCATGTAAAGAAGAAAAAGAGGTGCAATTAGGTAGTTGGGTGACTTTGCAAAGCGACACAAGTGTGCGGCACAAATACCTGGCCCATCTAGGAGTGGCATTGCAGTGTCATACAGGATGGCACTTTTAAAAACTAGGCCCCAAACAGCTCATCATGCAAAGAAGAAAAAGAGGTGCACTGAGGTAGCTGGATGACTTTACTAAGCAACACAAGTGTGTGGCACAAACACCTGGCCCATCTAGGAGTGGCACTGCAGTGTCAGACAGGATGGTACTTTTAAATATTACGCCCCAAGCAGCTGAACATATAAAGAAGTAAAAGAGGTGCAATGAGGTAGCTGGATGACTTTGCTAAGCAACACAAATGTGCGGCACAAACACCTGGCCCATCTAGGAGTGGCACAGCAGTGTAAGAAAGGATGGCACTTTTAAAAACTAGGCTCCAAACAGCTCATCATGCAAAGAAGAAAAAGAGGTGCAGTGAGGCAATTGGTTGACTTTGCTAAGTGACACAAGTGTGCGGCACAAACACCTGGCCCATTTAGGAGTGGCACTGCAGTGTAAGACAGGATGGAACTTTTAAAAGCTAAGCCCCAAACAGCTCATCATGCAAAGAAGAAAAAGAGGTGTAATTAGGTAGTTGGGTGACTTTGCAAAGCGAAACAAGTGTGCCGCACAAACACCTGGCCCATTTAGGAGTGGCACTGCAGTGTCATACAGGATGGCACTTTTAAAAATTAGGCCCCAAACAGCTCATCATGCAAAGAAGAAAAAGAGGTGCAAAGAGGTAGCTGGATGACTTTGCTAAGCGACACAAGTGTGCGGCACAAACACCTGGCCCATCTAGGAGTGGCACGCAGTGGCTAAATGTCGAAAGTGGCCTGAAATTTTTGGGCCAGAGACAGCATCTCCTGCATGCCCCTGTCAATTTAAAAATAAATTCTGCAGCACCAAATTAATTGTATGTGCAAAACATGGGATGTGCTGGAATTTTTCCAGATGTAATGCATGCACAATATTGGTGGACTTATACTGCTGTACTCCTAGACTTATATGGTAGTACCACTGGATTTATATGGATGCACCGCTGGACTGGACTTGTACAGCAGTACTACTGGACTTATACAGCCATACCCCTGAACTTATACGGAAGTTCCCCTGGACTTATACAGCAGTACCCCTGGACTTATATGGCTGCACCACTGGACTGGACTTATATGGCAGTACCACTGGACTTATACTGCAGTACCCCATGACTTATATGGCAGTACCACTGGACTTATACGACTGCATCACTGGTTTGGACTTATACGGCAGTACCCCTGGACTTATACAGCTTCACCAGTGGACTGGACTTATACGGCAGTACCACTGGACTTATAGAGAAGTACCCCTGGACTTATATGGCAGTACCACTGGACTTATATGGCAGTACCATTGAACTTAT
This sequence comes from Pseudophryne corroboree, assembly GCF_028390025.1. Classification (NCBI taxonomy): domain Eukaryota; kingdom Metazoa; phylum Chordata; class Amphibia; order Anura; family Myobatrachidae; genus Pseudophryne; species Pseudophryne corroboree. The sequence continues at coordinate 271,605,332 of NC_086454.1, forward strand.
ATGGCTGCACCACTGGACTGGACTTATACGACAGTACCACTGGACTTATATGGAAGTACCACTGGACTTATACGGCAGTACCACTGGACTTAAACGCCAGTACCACTGGACTTAAACGCCAGTACCACTGGACTTATATGCCTGCACCACTAGACTGGACTTATTTAGCAGTACCACAGGACTTATACGGCTTCACCACTGGACTGGACTTATACGGAAGTACCACTGGACTTATACGGCAGTACCACTGGACTTAAACGCCAGTACCACTGGACTTAAACGCCAGTACCACTGGACTTATATGCCTGCACCACTGGACTGGATTTATACGGCAGTACCACTGAACTTATACTGCAGTACCCCATGACTTACATGGCAGTACCACTGGACTTATATGGCTGCACCACTGGTCTGGACTTATACGGCAGTACCCCTGGACATAAACAGCTACAGCACTGGACTGGACTTATGCCGCAGTACCACTGGACTTATACGGGTGTACCACTGGACTTATATTGCAGTACCATTGAACTTATATGGCTGCACCACTGGACTGGACTTATACGGCAGTACCACTGGACTTATACGGCAGTACCATTGGACTTATATGGCAGTACCACTGGACTTATACGGTTGCACCACTGGACTGGACCTTTACAGCAGTACATAAAGATGTGTAGCCAAGCGCTTAGTCACTCCAAACCAATGTGCTGCCAGCAAATTAAGGCTACTCAGCCTTAAAAAATCAAATAGAAAGAACAAAAAATATTGCAGCGCACATTAGTTGGGCAAAGATTTTTATTTTATTTTTTTTAAACGTTTTATTGAAGATTTCAAATAATAACATTGACAGAAATCCAAATATAGGGCAAATATGGCGAATAAGCATTGGCAATAATCAGACATACAAGTACCTATTCAGTGAAACTGGATGTGACAAAGACATACACACAGGGGGAAAAAGCAAGGGAGAAAAAGAAAAAGAGGTGGGGGATACCATACAGGATATACAAATGCCACTAAGGAACAGTGGAGACTGTTAAAACATTATAGAGGGTATAAAACCCCAGCAGTAGGAGGCGTATTTTACGAAAAAGGGGGAGAATCAGTGGGGGCAACAATGATGCATCTAGGGCAGTGTCTTTACATTGGAATTTCAATTAAAGCTCTAGCTCTGGTCCATTCTTGAGATCCAAAGAATGTGGAAACAGTCCTTCTGGAGTCATCATCCAAGGAAGAAATGAAAAGGTCCCATCTGTGATGAAAGGCGGAAATGGGGGATGTAGAGTTCAGTAGTTGTGTTTGCATATCGAAATACAATAGGAGAAGAAGACGGGTCTTGAGCTCCTGGACCGTCGGGGCAGATTTCTTAATCCAGTGTATGAATATTATTTTTTTAGCTAGAGTTAAGACTGTTACAACAAAGGGAGTACAGCTGGGAGAATGAGTACCGAAGGACCAGTGTTCAAAATCTAGTAATAGGCAAGCTTCTGGTATAGGCAATAAAGAGGATTGTAATATTGTATTTAAATAGCATACAGTTTTAGCCCAGAATCTGCGAACCTTGGAGCATTCCCATACGCAATGGTATAACTTAGCATTTGACATTAAGCATTTCACACACTTTCCTGATTCGGCCATGGCCATATATTTCCTCTGAGCTGGGGAGACATATGCACTGTGTAAGAACCGGAAATGGGTTTCCTGTAAATATGCCGATTGTAGGTGCTTGGAATGTTTACTATAATTGTAAAGTATAGACTCAGCAGAGTATGTCCAATTTGGAATATCGGCAACCCACATGGAAAGAATCTTTTGAGAGTGGGTCGAGGGGTTAACAGTAGCTAAAATTAAATGGTGGTAAAGGTGTCAAATCCTATAGGTAGTAGAGGATCGTATCTGCAGCTCCTGGAGAATAATGTGTGTCGCCTTAGGTAAGGGGTAAGTAATCGGGAGTGCCTGGACGTAGTGTCTGACCTGAAGATATAAGTAAAAAAGACTATTTGGGATGGAAAAACGCCTTTGCAGGTCATCGAAAGGGAGGACATATCCTCCCGGGTCGAAGACCCTTTCACAAGAGCTAGACCCTTTTGTCTCCAAAGCTGAAAGGAGGGGTTGTGGAGTGACGGTGAAAATTCTGGGTTTCACCAGAGGGGTAGGTAAGGTGACAATCTGAAATCTCTCCGCAACTTTTTATGAAGGTACATCCAGTGAATGTACGTATCATGAAAAATAGGATGAGAGTAAATCTGGGGTGGTATGGAGCTAGGCTTGAGGTGCAGCAAGGCAGAAGGGGAGTACGGATGAAAAATAGCTTGATCCAATTTGGTATCAGTGTAAGTGGAGGTTTCCAGCAACCAGTCACTGGCATATCTGAAAAATACAGCTGTGCTATAGGATTTAAAGTCAGGGAGACCAAGGCCTCCGTGAGATTTAGGAAGCATCAATTTGGAGAGAGCAATTCTAGATCGTTTACTATTCCATAAGAATCTAGACATAGCGATATTAACCGTGAGAGTGTCTCTATAAAGCAGCGCTATGGGGAGAATCTGGATTGCATAAAATAACTTTGGGAAGATTATAGTTTTAACCGCAACCACCCTACCGAGGAGTGAAAGGGGAAGAGAATTCCAAGTTGACATTAGCGTAGCAACTTTATTCACTAGGGGAGAGAAATTAGCTTTGTACAGGTCAGCTACTTTATTCGTGATATATACGCCCAAGTATTTCAAGGGAGCTGTAGAAATTTTAAAATTAGCAAATACAGAGGAGGAGGGAATATAGGAAAAGAAATACCCTAAGGTATTGCTACTCCCAGGCGCTTGATGCGAGGTTCCCCACAGCAGCTATATATATAAGGGGTTGGTCAGACCCCTAACAATGTAAACAAATAAAGAAGATATTAGCGCTTGTTGGTCACAAATGCAAGGGTGTGTCACAATTAAATCACAGAGGAGGAGGGAAAATGTAGGGAGTATTCACCTATGTGGAGAATCTCTGACTTTTCGACATTAACCTTATAACCAGAGATCGCACCAAAGTTATCAATAATGGCCATAATTGCAGGGATTGACGTAAGAGGACCAGAGACAAAAAGTAACATGTCATCTGCAAACAATGAGACTTTAAGCTCTTGGGTGGAGATGGTAATACCCTTGAAAGCAGGTGACTCACGCAGCAGTATGGCTAAGGGCTCTATAGCAATTGCAAATAAAAGAGGAGACAGGGGGCACCCCTGTCTCGTACCTTTATGCAGTTGAAAACGGTCTGAGAATTGGCCATTGCACATAATCTGAGAGAGAGGGTTTGTATAGAGCATTTTAATATAGGACAGGAATGACGGGGGAAAGCCAAACCTGTCCATAGTATTGAATAAGTGGGGCCACTGTACAAGGTTAAAGGCCTTCTCTGCGTCCAAAGACATTATCACACCAGGGGGAGCAGAGCCAACGGTGTGTTGGAGATGTTGAACAGCAGATATGACCTTCCTGACATTCAGGACCGAGTGCCTACCAGCAATAAATCCTGTTTGATCAGGGTGGATAATCTCTGGTAAGACAGTTTTGAGTCTATCCACCAGGACTTTTGCCATGATTTTGTAGTCTGAATCAAGCAAGGATATGGGCCTGTAGGAGCCAGGGAGAGTTAGATCCCGATTCGGTTTGGGTAAGAGTTTGATATATGCTGCATTGAAGTATAGTGGTGCAGTACCCGTGGTGAGCATATGTTTAAAGGCTAATACAAGTGGGTTGAGAATGTCAGGAAGCATCATCTTATAGAAGTCCCCTCCAAACCCATCAGGGCCAGGAGCCTTATTAGTCTGTAAAGATTTAATTATCTTGGATACTTCCCCCGGTGTGACAGGAGCCAACAGAGTATCTTTCATCTCCCCTGTCAGTTGAGGAAAAGAGATACTGTGCCAGGGGGGGGGGGGAGGGCGGAGAGGGGGGTGTGGGGGGGTCGTCAGTTACAGGTGGAGGTTGAGAGTATAACCGAGAATAAAACTCTTTCATATAAAGCGCTACCTGCTTATTAGAGGAAGTGAGAGAGCCATCTGGGTATCGAAGGGGGTGGACCGTCGTGGCTGATCTAGAGCCATTTAAAATATTGGTGAGCAATTTGCCTGACTTATTTCCAAATCTGTGGTATTTATAGATTCCGTACAAGTGTCTGTGTCCTTGCTTGTTAAGGTATTCATTAAAGTGAGTCCTTGCTGTAGTATATTTCAGTTTATTAGCTAAATTGGGCACTCGGCTAAAGATGGTGTAGGCAGTAGTGAGATTTTGTTGTAAGCGGAGATAGGTGGCTGCATAGGCTTTGTTAAGTTTGGCAACATAGGAAATTGTATCACCTCTAAGGACCGCCTTGGCGGTTTGCCAAAATAGGGGAGGGTCAGAAGTAGGCTGAGACTGGTTGCTAGAGCTATAATTCTGCCAACTGGTAGACAGTAGGGATTTAAAATCCGGGGATACCAGAAGGTGAGAGGGAAAGCGCCAGGAAATCTGAGAAGATTGCTCCATTGAGAGGTGTAATACAAATCTCTGTAATGCATGGTCAGATACGGAGATGGGTTCAATTTCCACGGAGGATATTCTTGTGAACAGGGTCTGAGATAGTAATATATAGTCTATTCTTGACAGGGTCTGGTGAGCAGCTGAGAGACACGTAAATTCCTTGACAGTGTCACGATCCGGGTATCTGGACGCCATTTCTTACCTATCAGATGCCTCCTAAGGCTGGCTCAGCGCTCGAGGACCAGATCCCATCTGTTATCCTGATGTGCACATTCCCGCATCCTCTCCTGTCTCTCTGGACGCAGTCACAGTAACGCCTTATACATCTGGCATGGCGTCTCCCGCGGCCTCCGCCACCGTCCCTGAGCTTCTGCATTCGGAGTGGCGATTGCGTCGGCCGCGGCCTCCGCTGTGTCCGCGTGGTCGGATGTGCATCTGTCAGCCTGGCGTCTCCTGTCTCCGGTGGCCGGCGCCGCCATTGCTGTTTTCCGGACCACATGGATTGCGGTCCAGGCTTCCCTCCGGGTGTCTGCATGGGCGCAGCCATCTTGGATTCTGTCAGCTGATCGTTCCTACCAATCCGTTGTCAGTGTTATTAATTTGCATAATTGCCTAGCCAACGCCTTCCTTGCTGCAGGTATAAATAGGTTGTGCCTGAGCATGGAAGGCGTCAGTGCTTTGGTTGTCAAACCTAGTTCCAGTTTGTCTCTCTTCTGTGAATGTCTTCCAGGTTCCAGCTCCTGTCTCCAGACTTCTGCTATAGAGACCCGCACCAGCATTCCATCTGCGGTGTAGCCTGACTCTCCGATCCATACTGGACTCACCTGTTTCCAGCTACAACATCACCTGCTTCCAGCTCAGCTTCCAGCAGTGTACAGCTTCTCTTAAAGGGCCGGTGTCCTTTCTGCAGTTTACCACTCTCCACCGGTATTATTATTTCTCCGCTCTCAAATTCTACATTTCATCTACATTGCATCGCTCTCAAGCTTTATTTATTATTTAACTGGTTCCAGCCAGTATCCACTCCGTGCCAACACCTGTCTGGTTCTAACCAGTACCCACAGCAGCATTTTATCTACAGCAGTCCAGCTTTCCCTGGAACACCAGCTGGTACGACCCTGGGCTTTCCTCATTGCTACAGTTGAGCCTGGTAAGGACTTTCCAACTTGCAGATAATAAGAACTGTCTCATACCACCAGAGCTCTGTGGCCCCTGCCACCCTGTAGTACCCAGGAACTGTATTATTATTTCTCTGCTGATTTTTATGTTACCTTTTACTGCTACTGTGATGCATGGAGTTTGTCATAAATAAATATCATTGACTTTTACTCAAGTTGTCGTGGTCACGCCTTCGGGCGGTTTCTCTTCATGTTACTTACATGTCCAGGGGTCTGATACAACCTCCCAGGTTCCGGTACATCTCAGCCCCTACAACTGAGGCTGCCTTCCGTCAGCTCAGGCCCTCAGTTGTGACAGTAAGCACTGACCAAATGAATCCAGCCGGAGACCAGGATCAAGCGGCCAGGCCGATGCAAGAACTGGCAGCCCGACTTGAACATCAGGAGGCTGCACAGGGCCACATCATCCGCTGTCTCCAGGATCTCTCTACTCGGCTGGATGGGATTCAGACAACTCTCCGTGGATCAGGCGCATCTGGGGCGTCAACCACAGTGCCTCCAACTATAACCCCACCCACCTTACCCATTTCTGCTCCACGTCTTCATCTTCCAACGCCAGCAAAATTTTACGGATCTCCAAGATTCTGCAGGGGATTTCTCAACCAGTGTGAGATTCAGTTTGAGCTACAACCTGGCAATTTTCCCAGTGACCGAACAAAAATTGCCTACATCATCTCTCTTCTCAGTGGCTCAGCCCTTGACTGGGCATCACCGTTATGGGAGAGGTCCGACACCCTGCTATCTTCTTACACTGCATTCGTGTCAACATTCAGGCGCATCTTCGACGAGCCAGGCCGGGTAACTTCAGCTTCGTCTGAGATTCTCCGTTTACGCCAGGGATCACATACTGTAGGACAATATCTTATACAGTTCCAGATCCTGGCATCTGAACTGGCATGGAACGACGAGGCCCTGTATGCTGCATTCTGGCATGGTTTATCCGAGCGTATTAAAGATGAGTTAGCTACCAGAGACTTACCCTCCAAGTTAGATGAGCTAATCTCACTTTGTACAAAAGTTGACTTACGTTTCAGAGAGAGAGCAATTGAGCGTGGAAGATCATCTGCTCCAAAATCTTCTGCTCCTCCTCCTCGCCAACTGTCACCAACTAAAGATGAACCCATGCAAATTGGCCGTTCCCGTTTAACTCCTGCTGAGCGCCGAAGACGTCTCTCTGAGTCTCTCTGTCTGTATTGTGCAGCTCCGTCTCACACTATTAATGCCTGTCCCAAACGTCCGGGAAAACTCCAAATCCTAGCTCGCCAAGGAGAGGGCCGGCTAGGAGTAATGATCTCCTCTCCATCTCCTCAAGATTGTAATCTCCCAGTCTCGCTTCAAGTTGCTCAACGTTATCAGAACGTCATTGCCCTCCTGGATTCTGGAGCAGCTGGGAACTTTATTACCGAAGCCTATGTTAAACGGTGGTCCCTACCCACCGAGAGACTTCCTTCCTCCTTTTCCTTAACTGCCGTGGATGGCAGTACAATTTTTGATACAGTTATTGCTCTAAGGACTCTACCAGTTCGTCTGAGAGTGGGAGTTCTTCATTCCGAACTTATTTCACTTTTAGTGATTCCAAGAGCCACACATCCTGTGGTCCTGGGCCTTCCATGGCTCCGTCTTCACAATCCTACAATTGATTGGACGACTACGCAAATCCTGGCATGGGGTTCCTCCTGTGCTGAGACATGTTTGTTTAAAGTGTTGCCTGTCTGTTCTTCCTCCCCCAGGTCGTCTGATGTTCCACCTCCTCCATATCAAGATTTCACGGATGTGTTCAGTAAAGCTTCTGCTGATATCCTTCATCCTCATAGAGAATGGGACTGCCCGATTGATCTCGTTCCAGGGAAGGTTCCACCTCGAGGCCGAACTTATCCGTTGTCTCTGCCCGAGACGCATTCTATGGAGGAATACATTAAAGAGAACCTAGCAAAGGGGTTCATTCGACCTTCTTCTTCTCCAGCCGGCGCAGGCTTCTTTTTTGTAAAAAAGAAGGATGGTGGTCTGCGGCCGTGCATCGACTACAGAAGTTTGAACGATATTACCATCAAGAACCGCTATCCTTTACCCCTGATTACTGAGCTCTTTGACAGAGTTAGCGGTGCTACCATCTTTACAAAGCTGGACTTGAGAGGTGTATACAATCTCATCCGGATCCGTGAGGGTGACGAGTGGAAGACCGCATTTAACACCCGTGACGGACATTATGAGTACCTCATCATGCCCTTCGGATTGAGCAATGCTCCAGCTGTCTTCCAGCATTTCGTCAATGAGATCTTCAGAGACATTCTATACCGTCATGTCGTGGTTTATCTAGATGATATCCTCATTTTTGCCAACAATTTAGAGGAACATCGTTTTTGGGTAAAGGAGGTTCTGTCCCGTCTCCGTGTCAATCATCTCTATTGCAAATTAGAGAAATGCGTCTTTGAAGTCAAGTCCATTCCGTTTCTAGGGTACATTGTGTCCGGTTCCGGACTAGAGATGGATCCTGAGAAACTACAAGCAATCCAGAATTGGCCGGTACCCTTAACCCTCAAAGGGGTCCAGAGGTTCTTAGGGTTCGCCAATTATTACCGAAAGTTTATACGAGACTTTTCCACCATTGTGGCGCCTATTACTGCTTTCACCAAGAAGGGTGCTAACCCGTCCAAGTGGTCTGAAGAAGCCATGCAAGCTTTTCATCTTTTAAAACAGAGGTTCATCTCTGCGCCTGTCCTGAAACAGCCTGACATCGACTCTCCTTTCATCTTAGAGGTGGATGCCTCCTCCATTGGAGTAGGAGCGGTGTTATCTCAGAGGGCTAAAGATGGCCATTTACATCCTTGCAGTTTCTTCTCACGGAAGTTCTCCCCAGCGGAGCGCAACTATGCCATTGGCGACCAGGAGTTGCTAGCCATCAAGCTCGCTCTAGAGGAGTGGAGATATCTGTTGGAGGGAGCTTCTCATTCAATCACCATCCTTACAGACCACAAGAACCTTCTATATCTGAAAGGCGCACAATGTCTCAACCCTCGTCAGGCCAGATGGGCACTTTTCTTTTCCAGGTTCGACTTTAAACTCCAGTTCTGTCCGGGCTCTCAGAATCGCAAGGCCGATGCCCTTTCCCGCTCATGGGAGCAAGAAAATGAGTCAGAGTCTTCAGACAAGCATCCTATTATAAATTCGTTGGCATTCTCCACGGTAGGGATGGACTCTACGCCCCCATCAGGGAAAAGTTTTGTGAAGCCGACACTAAGGAAGAAGCTCATGCATTGGGTCCATGCTTCCCGCTTTGCCGGACATACAGGTATCCAAAAAACCCTGGAGTTTATCTCTAGGTCCTATTGGTGGCCAACTCTGAAAAAGGACGTTTTGGAGTTTATTGCATCTTGCCCAAAGTGTGCTCAACATAAAGTATCCCGCCAGTCGCCTGCGGGGCAACTGGTTCCATTATCTGTTCCCCGTCGACCATGGACCCATTTGTCGATGGATTTTATTACAGATTTGCCCATGTGCAACAAGTTTAATACCATCTGGGTGGTAGTTGACCGGTTCACCAAGATGGCACACTTCATTCCTCTCACCGGTCTTCCGTCAGCTTCCAAGTTGGCTCAAGTATTCATACAAGAGATCTTTCGACTCCACGGTCTTCCAGAAGAAATTATCTCAGATCGAGGAGTTCAATTCACAGCCAAATTCTGGCGAAGTTTATGTCAAGTCCTCCAAATCAAGCTAAAGTTTTCCACGGCTTACCATCCTCAGACCAATGGTCAAACTGAGAGGGTGAATCAGGACTTGGAGTCCTTCCTCCGCATCTATGTGTCCTCCTCTCAAGATGACTGGGTTCAATTACTTCCCTAGGCCGAGTTCTGTCATAACAACCAGTATCATTCTTCATCTTCTTCAACACCATTCTTCACTAACTTTGGATTCCACCCTAAAGTCCCTGAGTTCCAACCGCTTCCAGCAACTTCTGTTCCCGCAGTGGATATCACCTTGCATCAGTTTGCCAATATCTGGAAGAGCGTACGATCAGCTCTGCTCAAGGCATCGTTCAGGTACAAGAAGTTTGCGGATAAGAAGCGTCGAGCAGCAGTTCCTGCTCTCAAGGTGGGTGATCGGGTATGGTTATCCACGAAGAATTTGAGGTTAAGAGTTCCCAGTATGAAGTTTGCACCTCGCTACATCGGTCCTTTTAAAATTGATCAAGTCATCAATCCTGTTGCTTACAGACTCCAGTTGCCTCCCTTCTTAAAGATACCCAGGACATTCCATGTTTCCCTGTTGAAACCATTAATCTTGAATCGGTTTCATTCCTCACTTCCTCCAACTCCGAAAGTCCAAACTCAACGAGGCGTTGAGTATGAAGTAGCCAAGATCCTGGACTCACGTCACCGTTACGGTCAACTTCAGTATCTTATTGACTAGAAGGGTTATGGCCCTGAGGAACGTTCATGGACCAATGCTTCTGATGTCCATGCTCCTGCCTTGGTCCGGAGATTCCATTCCAAGTTTCCTCAAAAGCCAAAGAAGTGTCCTGGGGCCACTCCTAAAGGGGGGGGTGCTGTCACGATCCGGGTATCTGGACGCCCAACATGGGCAGCACAAAAGATATAACATCACTGGATGGCAGAGTTGCTGTACTGCAGAGATGGAATAAAAGAATGAACGGGAACAAGGCAGTGCACTGAGTGTGGTAGGCTGTCTGTCATGTGTGTGTGTGCATCTGGGGGGGGTGAGTCCACATGACAACAAACAATACAGGCCCCACAGACACATCGGCCTACCAGGAATCTTCCTGGTGAGCCTTATGGGCAATCTGCCCCTGCGAGTATGCATACCTCCCAACAGTGTCCCACAGCATCTATTCATGTGAGACAGAGGGGTTGTGGACATGCCAGCAGCTCACAGAGTGCTGGGCATGCCCCCTCAGTGTCAAAAAAGGGTGGCATGGCTTACAATCGTGGCATTCACGCAATTCCACCCCCGTTTTACCAAGGCCAAACTCCCTTTTTGGGAGCGTGCGGCTTTGACGCGCATTAAAGTACCACATCTGTAAACAAGAATGTTGGGAGGTATGTACGGTCAGTCCATGGAGAGGGCATAATTTGCACTCAGAGATATTCCTAGGGCTGGGCAAACCGCGGCAACTGTCTGCTGCAGACAGTATTACATGCGGCATGTAAGGGAGAGAAAGATAATAATAACTACTATCTAGGCGCTTACCGTGGATTGATTCAGTATAAGCAGCCACCAAATATACGGGTTGCCACACCCACAATGGTAAACAAAAGAGAAAAGGTGGATGGTGGCGCTATTAAATAAAATGTGTTGGATGGAACAATAGATGTTTTCAAAATTAAAACATATTTAATATAAAACAGTAAAAAGCATCATTGGCAATCACATTAAATGTATAAACTAGAGATGTGCGGCGGGTACTTTTCGTGTTTTAATTTTGGATCTGGATCCTCGCTTGTTTTTTGTAGCAGGATTGGTTTTGCCAAGACCACCCTTTTGGGTTTTGGTTTTGGATCTGGATGATTTTTGAAAAAACCACAAAAACAGCGAAAATAACAGAATTTGTGGGTAATTTTGATCCTACGGTATTATTAACCTCAAGAACATTAATTTCCACTCATTTCCAGTCTATTTTGAACACCTCACACCTCATAATATAGTTTTTAGGCCAAAAGGTTGCACAGAGGTAGCTGGATGACTTTGCTAAGCGACACAAGTGTGCGGCACAAATACCTGGCCCATCTAGGAGTGGCACTGCAGTGTCAGACAGGATGGCACTTTTAAAAACAAGGCCCCAAACAGCTCATCATGCAAAGAAGAAAAAGTGGTGCAATGAGGTAGCTGGATGACTTTACTAAGCGACACAAGTGTGTGGCACAAACACCTGGCCCATCTAGGAGTGGCACTGCAGTGTCAGACAGGATGGCACTTTTAAATACTATGCCCCAAACAGCTCAACATGTAAAGAAGTAAAAGAGGTGCAATGAGGTAGCTGGATGACTTTGCTAAGCAACACAAGTGTGTGGCACAAACACCTGGCCCATCTAGGAGTGGCACAGCAGTGTAAGAAAGGATGGCACTTTTAAAAACTAGGCTCCAAACAGCTCATCATGCAAAGAAGAAAAAGAGGTGCAATGAGGCAGCTGGATGACTTTGCTAAGTGACACAAGTGTGCGGCACAAACACCTGGCCCATTTAGGAGTGGCACTGCAGTGTCAGACAGGATGGAACTTTTAATAGCTAAGCCCCAAACAGCTCATCATGTAAAGAAGAAAAAGAGGTGCAATTAGGTAGTTGGGTGACTTTGCAAAGCGACACAAGTGTGCGGCACAAATACTTGGCCCATCTAGGAGTGGCATTGCAGTGTCATACAGGATGGCACTTTTAAAAACTAGGCCCCAAACAGCTTATCATATTAGAAGAAAAAGAGGTGTACTGAGGTAGCTGGATGACTTTACTAAGCAACACAAGTGTGTGGCACAAACACCTGGCCCATCTAGGAGTGGCACTGCAGTGTCAGACAGGATGGTACTTTTAAATATTACGCCCCAAGCAGCTGAACATATAAAGAAGTAAAAGAGGTGCAATGAGGTAGCTGGATGACTTTGCTAAGCAACACAAATGTGCAGCACAAACAGCTGGCCCATCTAGGAGTGGCACAGCAGTGTAAGAAAGGATGGCACTTTTAAAAACTAGGCTCCAAACAGCTCATCATGCAAAGAAGAAAAAGAGGTGCAGTCAGGCAATTGGTTGACTTTGCTAAGTGACACAAGTGTGCGGCACAAACACCTGGCCCATTTAGGAGTGGCACTGCAGTGTCAGACAGGATGGAACTTTTAAAAGCTAAGCCCCAAACAGCTCATCATGCAAAGAAGAAAAAGAGGTGTAATTAGGTAGTTGGGTGACTTTGCAAAGCGACACAAGTGTGCAGCACAAACACCTGGCCCATTTAGGAGTGGCACTGCAGTGTCATACAGGATGGCACTTTTAAAAACTAGGCCCCAAACAGCTCATCATGCAAAGAAGAAAAAGAGGTGCCATGAGGTAGCTGGATGACTTTGCTAAGCGACACAAGTGTGCGGCACAAACACCTGGCCCATCTAGGAGTGGCACGCAGTGGCTAAATGTCGAAAGTGGCCTGAAATTTTTGGGCCAGAGACAGCATCTCCTGCATGCCCCTGTCAATTTAAAAATAAATTCTGCAGCACCAAATTAATTGTATGTGCAAAACATGGGATGTGCTGGAATTTTTCCAGATGTAATGCACGCACAATATTGGTGGACTTATACTGCTGTACTCCTAGACTTATATGGTAGTACCACTGGATTTATATGGATGCACCGCTGGACTGGACTTATACAGCAGTACTACTGGACTTATACGGCAGTACCCCTGGACTTATACGGAAATACCATTGGACTTATACGACAGTACCACTGGACTTATACAGCCATACCCCTGAACTTATGCGGAAGTTCCCCTTGACTTATACAGCAGTACCCCTGGACTTATATGGCTGCACCACTGTACTGGACTTATATGGCAGTACCACTGGACTTATACTGCAGTACCCCATGACTTATATGGCAGTACCACTGGACTTATACGGCTGATTCACTGGTCTGGACTTATACGGCAGTACCCCTGGACTTATACAGCTTCACCAGTGGACTGGACTTATACGGCAGTACCACTGGACTTATACGTCAGTACCACTGGACTTATATGCCTGCACCACTAGACTGGACTTATTTAGCAGTACCACAGGACTTATACGGCTTCACCACTGGACTGGACTTATACGGAAGTATCACTGGACTTATACGGCAGTACCACTGGACTTAAACACCAGTACCACTCGACTTAAACGCCAGTACCACTGGACTTATATGCCTGCACCACTGGACTGGATTTATACGGCAGTACCACTGAACTTATACTGCAGTATCCCATGACTTACATGGCAGTACCACTGGACTTATATGGCTGCACCACTGGTCTGGACTTATACGGCAGTACCCCTGGACATAAACAACTTCAGCACTGGACTGGACTTATACCGCAGTACCACTGGACTTATACAGAAGTACCCCTGGACTTATACGGGTGTACCACTGGACTTATATTGCAGTACCATTGAACTTATATGGCTGCACCACTGGACTGGACTTATACGGCAGTACCACTGGACTTATATGGCAGTACCATTGGACTTATATGGCAGTACCACTGGACTTATACGGCTGCACCACTGGACTGGACCTTTACAGCAGTACATAAAGATGTGTAGCCAAGCGCTTAGTCACTCCAAACCAATGTGCTGCCAGCAAATTAAGGCTACTCAACCTTAAAAAATCAAATAGAAAGAACAAAAAATATTGCAGCGCACATAAGTTGGGCAAATATTTTTTTTTTTTTTAAACGTTTTATTGAAGATTTCAAATAATAACATTGCCAGAAATTCCAAATATAGGGCAAATATGGCGAATAAGCATTGGCAATAATCAGACATACAAGTACCTATTCAGTGAAACTGGATGTGACAAAGACATACACACAGGGGGAAAAAGCAAGGGAGAAAAAGAAAAAGAGGTGGGGGATACCATACATGATATACAAATGCCACTAAGGAACAGTGGAGACTGTTAAAACATTATAGAGGGTATAAAACCCCAGCAGTAGGAGGCGTATTTTACGAAAAAGAAAAAAGGGGGAGAATCAGTGGGGGCAACAATGATGCATCTAGGGCAGTGTCTTTACATTGGAATTTCAATTAAAGCTATAGCTCTGGTCCATTCTTGAGATCCAAAGAATGTGGAAACAGTCCTTCTGGAGTCATCATCCAAGGAAGAAATGAAAAGGTCCCATCTGTGATAAAAGGCGAAAATGGGGGATGTAGAGTTCAGTAGTTGTGTTCGCATATCGAAATACAATAGGAGAAGAAGACGGGTCTTGAGCTCCTGGACCGTCGGGGCAGATTTCTTAATCCAGTGTATGAATATTAATTTTTTTAGCTAGAGTTAAGACTGTTACAACAAAGGGAGTACAGCTGGGAGAATGAGTACCGAAGGACCAGTGTTCAAAATCTAGTAATAGGCAAGCTTCTGGTATAGGCAATAAAGAGGATTGTAATATTGTATTTAAATAGCATACAGTTTTAGCCCAGAATCTGCGAACCTTGGAGCATTCCCATACGCAATGGTATAACTTAGCATTTGACATTAAGCATTTCACACACTTTCCTGATTCGGCCATGGCCATATATTTCCTCTGAGCTGGGGAGACATATGCACTGTGTAAGAACCGGAAATGGGTTTCCTGTAAATATGCCGATTGTAGGTGCTTGGAATGTTTACTATAATTGTAAAGTATAGACTCAGCAGAGTATGTCCAATTTGGAATATCGGCAACCCACATGGAAAGAATCTTTTGAGAGTGGGTCGAGGGGTTAACAGTAGCTAAAATTAAATGGTGGTAAAGGTGTCAAATCCTATAGGTAGTAGAGGATCGTATCTGCAGCACCTGGAGAATAATGTGTGTCGCCTTAGGTAAGGGGTAAGTAATCGGGAGTGCCTGGACGTAGTGTCTGACCTGAAGATATAAGTAAAAAAGACTATTTGGGATGGAAAAACGCCTTTGCAGGTCATCGAAAGGGAGGACATATCCTCCCGGGTCGAAGACCCTGTTCACAAGAGCTAGACCCTTTTGTCTCCAAAGCTGAAAGGAGGGGTTGTGGAGTGACGGTGAAAATTCTGGGTTTCACCAGAGGGGTAGGTAAGGTGACAATCTGAAATCTCTCCGCAACTTTTTATGAAGGTACATCCAGTGAATGTACGTATCATGAAAAATGGGATGAGAGTAAATCTGGGGTGGTATGGAGCTAGGCTTGAGGTGCAGCAAGGCAGAAGGGGAGTACGGATGAAAAATAGCTTGATCCAATTTGGTATCAGTGTAAGTGGAGGTTTCCAGCAACCAGTCACTGGCATATCTGAAAAATACAGCTGTGCTATAGGATTTAAAGTCAGGGAGACCAAGGCCTCCGTGAGATTTAGGAAGCATCAATTTGGAGAGAGCAATTCTAGATCGTTTACTATTCCATAAGAATCTAGACATAGCGGTATTAACCGTGAGAGTGTCTCTATAAAGCAGCGCTATGGGGAGAATCTGGATTGCATAAAATAACTTTGGGAAGATTATAGTTTTAACCGCAACCGCCCTACCGAGGAGTGAAAGGGGAAGAGAATTCCAAGTTGACATTAGCGTAGCAACTTTATTCACTAGGGGAGAGAAATTAGCTTTGTACAGGTCAGCTACTTTATTCGTGATATATACGCCCAAGTATTTCAAGGGAGCTGTAGAAATTTTAAAATTAGCAAATACAGAGGAGGAGGGAATATAGGAAAAGAAATACCCTAAGGTATTGCTACTCCCAGGCGCTTGATGCGAGGTTCCCCACAGCAGCTATATATATAAGGGGTTGGTCAGACCCCTAACAATGTAAACAAATAAAGAAGATATTAGCGCTTGTTGGTCACAAATGCAAGGGTATGTCACAATTAAATCACAGAGGAGGAGGGAAGATGTAGGGAGTATTCACCTATGGGGAGAATCTCTGACTTTTCGACATTAACCTTATAACCAGAGATCGCACCAAAGTTATCAATAATGGCCATAATTGCAGGGATTGACGTAAGAGGACCAGAGACAAAAAGTAACATGTCATCTGCAAACAATGAGACTTTAAGCTCTTGGGTGGAGATGGTAATACCCTTGAAAGCAGGTGACTCATGCAGCAGTATGGCTAAGGGCTCTATAGCAATTGCAAATAAAAGAGGAGACAGGGGGCACCCCTGTCTCGTACCTTTATGCAGTTGAAAACGGTCTGAGAATTGGCCATTGCACATAATCTGAGAGAGAGGGTTTGTATAGAGCATTTTAATATAGGACAGGAATGACGGGGGAAAGCCAAACCTGTCCATAGTATTGAATAAGTGGGGCCACTGTACAAGGTTAAAGGCCTTCTCTGCGTCCAAAGACATTATCACACCAGGGGGAGCAGAGCCAACGGTGTGTTGGAGATGTTGAACAGCAGATATGACCTTCCTGACATTCAGGACCGAGTGCCTACCAGCAATAAATCCTGTTTGATCAGGGTGGATAATCTCTGGTAAGACAGTTTTGAGTCTATCCACCAGGACTTTTGCCATGATTTTGTAGTCTGAATCAAGCAAGGATATGGGCCTGTAGGAGCCAGGGAGAGTTAGATCCCGATTCGGTTTGGGTAAGAGTTTGATATATGCTGCATTGAAGTATAGTGGTGCAGTACCCGTGGTGAGCATATGTTTAAAGGCTAATACAAGTGGGTTGAGAATGTCAGGAAGCATCATCTTATAGAAGTCCCCTCCAAACCCATCAGGGCCAGGAGCCTTATTAGTCTGTAAAGATTTAATTATCTTGGATACTTCCCCCGGTGTGACAGGAGCCAACAGAGTATCTTTCATCTCCCCTGTCAGTTGAGGAAAAGAGATACTGTGCCAGGGGGGGGGGGGGGCGGAGAGGGGGGTGTGGGGGGTCGTCAGTTACAGGTGGAGGTTGAGAGTATAACCGAGAATAAAACTCTTTCATATAAAGCGCTACCTGCTTATTAGAGGAAGTGAGAGAGCCATCTGGGTATCGAAGGGGGTGGACCGTCGTGGCTGATCTAGAGCCATTTAAAATATTGGTGAGCAATTTGCCTGACTTATTTCCAAATCTGTGGTATTTATAGATTCCGTACAAGTGTCTGTGTCCTTGCTTGTTAAGGTATTCATTAAAGTGAGTCCTTGCTGTAGTATATTTCAGTTTATTAGCTAAATTGGGCACTCGGCTAAAGATGGTGTAGGCAGTAGTGAGATTTTGTTGTAAGCGGAGATAGGTGGCTGCATAGGCTTTGTTAAGTTTGGCAACATAGGAAATTGTATCACCTCTAAGGACCGCCTTGGCGGTTTGCCAAAATAGGGGAGGGTCAGAAGTAGGCTGAGACTGGTTGCTAGAGCTATAATTCTGCCAACTGGTAGACAGTAGGGATTTAAAATCCGGGGATACCAGAAGGTGAGAGGGAAAGCGCCAGGAAATCTGAGAAGATTGCTCCATTGAGAGGTGTAATACAAATCTCTGTAATGCATGGTCAGATACGGAGATGGGTTCAATTTCCACGGAGGATATTCTTGTGAACAGGGTCTGAGATAGTAATATATAGTCTATTCTTGACAGGGTCTGGTGAGCAGCTGAGAGACACGTAAATTCCTTGACAGTGTCACGATCCGGGTATCTGGACGCCATTTCTTGCCTATCAGATGCCTCCTAAGGCTGGCTCAGCGCTCCAGGACCGGATCCCATCTGTTATCCTGATGTGCACATTCCCGCATCCTCTCCTGTCTCTCTGGACGCAGTCACAGTAACGCCTTATACATCTGGCATGGCGTCTCCCGCGGCCTCCGCCGCCGTCCCTGAGCTTCTGCATTCGGAGTGGCGATTGCGTCGGCCGCGGCCTCCGCTGTGTCCGCGTGGTCGGATGTGCATCTGTCAGCCTGGCGTCTCCTGTCTCCGGTGGCCGGCGCCGCCATTGCTGTTTTCCGGACCACATGGATTGCGGTCCAGGCTTCCCTCCGGGTGTCTGCATGGGCGCAGCCATCTTGGATTCTGTCAGCTGATCGTTCCTACCAATCCGTTGTCAGTGTTATTAATTTGCATAATTACCTAGCCAACGCCTTCCTTGCTGCAGGTATAAATAGGTTGTGCCTGAGCAAGGAAGGCGTCAGTGCTTTGGTTGTCAAACCTAGTTCCAGTTTGTCTCTCTTCTGTGAATGTCTTCCAGGTTCCAGCTCCTGTCTCCAGACTTCTGCTATAGAGACCCGCACCAGCATTCCATCTGCGGTGTAGCCTGACTCTCCGATCCATACTGGACTCACCTGTTTCCAGCTACAACATCACCTGCTTCCAGCTCAGCTTCCAGCAGTGTACAGCTTCTCTTAAAGGGCCGGTGTCCTTTCTGCAGTTTACCACTCTCCACCGGTATTATTATTTCTCCGCTCTCAAATTCTACATTTCATCTACATTGCATCGCTCTCAAGCTTTATTTATTATTTAACTGGTTCCAGCCAGTAACCACTCTGTGCCAACACCTGTCTGGTTCTAACCAGTACCCACAGCAGCATTTTATCTACAGCAGTCCAGCTTTCCCTGGAACACCAGCTGGTACGACCCTGGGCTTTCCTCATTGCTACAGTTGAGCCTGGTAAGGACTTTCCAACTTGCAGATAATAAGAACTGTCTCATACCACCAGAGCTCTGTGGCCCCTGCCACCCTGTAGTACCCAGGAACTGTATTATTATTTCTCTGCTGATTTTTATGTTACCTTTTACTGCTACTGTGATGCATGGAGTTTGTCATAAATAAATATCATTGACTTTTACTCAAGTTGTCGTGGTCACGCCTTCGGGCGGTTTCTCTTCATGTTACTTACATGTCCAGGGGTCTGATACAACCTCCCAGGTTCCGGTACATCTCAGCCCCTACAACTGAGGCTGCCTTCCGTCAGCTCAGGCCCTCAGTTGTGACAGTCAGTAGGATTGAGCGCTCTCCAAACATCTACTAAAGTCAGCTGGGAGGTTAAATGGGGTACACCAATTTTTGGCAATGTTAATGGGCGTCTAGGTGTAGAGGATCTGTCTAGATGAGTATCAGAAATTAAATTAAAATCACCACAAACTATTAACGGGTCATGGATGAAGGGCGTAAGATCAGTAATGAGCTTTAAAAAGAAGTGTTTACTGTAAGCTGCAGGGGCATACACATTACACAGGGTGAAAGGCTTGGGAAACAGCGTAACTTGTGCAATGACAAAGCGTCCCTCAGGGTCAGAGGTAATTTTAGCTATGTCTAGGGGAATTGACCATTTCACCAAGATCACTACACCTCTCGCTTTAGAGGTATAGGGTGAACAGGCTACCAATCTCCACCCCAACATTTGGAGCTTTACCATTTCAGAGTGAACTAGGTGGACTTCCTGCAAAAAAATTAATTCAAGCTTCAACTTATTACAGTACACCAATATTTTCCTTCGCTTAGCTGGTGAATTAAAGCCTCCTACATTAAGGGACCCTACCTTAATTGACGCTATATATGCTGAAGTGAAGTGAGACCGACAGGTTCCAGGCAGCAATATGATAGCATACTATAGAGAATGGGGTGGAAAAGAGGGGGGGGGGGAGAACAACAGGGTATAGGGAAAGACACAAGACAAAAACGGCTAAAACATGCATAGCAAAACTTGACATGCGCAGCATGTCCAAGGTGAGTAATATACTGTAACATAACTTCCGGAATGCTACAAAAATTTGCAGCCTAAACAGGCATAAGAAGAAACCTAACATAACCCAGAGCATAGCTCCCGTCCCCTCCGACTGGGGAGGCAGATTTTTCTCCCTCGGGTGCAAAACCTGTAAAGAAAATACTGAGAGGCCACTGCAAGTGGGGTGTACATCTCTCAACCAGGGGCCGGCAACTGAATTGGCATTAGGTGAACAAGTGAGCCGTAGATCTCAGGAAATCGCTGTGTAGTAGAAAGTAGAGTAGGACATTAAACACGATCAGTGATATCAACTTCAGTGGCTTTTCCCTTGTCACAGAGAAAGTCTGCAGCTTCATCAGGGGATAGAAAGTCATAGTGCTTATCATTATCAAAGATACGCAGTTTGGCTGGGTAGATCAATGCAAATTTCTGCTTGTCAGCTATCAGGCGAGAGCAGATGGGGGAGAAGGCTCTGCGTGCCTTAGTTAGTTCCACAGAAAAATCTTGGAAGAGGCGTATGCTGAGGCCTTCCCACTTTATAACTGGTTGTTTCCTGGAAGCCCTCCAGATTTCCAATTTATGGACGTAGCTGAGGCATTTGAAAATGGTGACCCTTGGGCGGGAGTCGTTAGGGCGAGGTGGGGGGCCGATTCTGTGAACCCGCTCTATAACCATATCCTTACACAGTTCCTGGATCCCCAGGATTTGGGGGAGGGAATGTTTGACAAATTGCTCTAAAGATGGCCCCTTAAATGTTTCAGGGAGCCCAACCACCCTGATATTATTGCGCCTAGAGCGATTTTCGATTTCCTCTAATCGGTTAATAATAGCATAGTTCTCCTTCTCCAGCCTCTTAACATCACCCTGGAAGTCAGCCAGGTTGTGGGCTATAGTGCCTATTCTGTTCTCTGCAGTTGAGACTCTCATATTACGTTGCTGTATTTGAGTGGAGATATCACTTACCGCTTTTGAGAGCAGCGATCCCACTGTGGAGGAAATTGCGTCGACTAGATCACCATATCACAGCGGGGAGTTGCAATGCAAGTGCTGAGAAGCACACCGATTCATGCAGCTGGTTAAAGTCACTGATGGCCGTAGTTATATATTTCAATAACCACAAGATATAGAAACGGTCCGTTCAGCAATTAAAATCCGTTTATATTGAATATGACAAAATAGATTTATTTGAATCGTCTGGCCCGACCAATTTGTTATCCTCACCGCACCTTCCAGCAGTATATTCACAAAGGACTCCTCCCGGCTGCTGGTGCTTTTAACCTTAAAGAGCAGTCATCGTTGGAGGATAAAGTCCATATGTAGATGTGAAGCGGCTGGAGCTGCGGCTTGCGGTGAACGTGTCCACTAGCAGTGGTATGGATGAAAGTACCGTGAGTCCTTTAACGCGTTTCCCCGCCTCCCTCCGGGTTTAGCGGCTTCATCTGATGAAGCCGCTGAACCCGGAGGGAGGCGGGGAAACTACGGCCATCAGTGACTTTAACCAGCTGCATGAATCGGTGTGCTTTATGTCACGTTGCTATAGTGACACAGTATTACTAAGTACTGAATGAATTGCCAGTGCTAAAACGGACTGATCAATACAGTGTGTCTGTCAAGTTACACATGAGAGGTGTGACTGCTACTTATTAGCTACAAGAAAAGTTGTTTAGAGTGCCATATTGTTACATTCTTCCAGTGTTATAGTGACACCAATTCCTGATTGAGCCTCTATACATTCTCTTGTTTATCCAGACAGATATTTTAGGTGGGAGTGATTCTTTGTGGCTGTATTAACCAAGATATAGTGTGTTTATACACATTTAAGTGATTTTACTGAATAAGTATAGGAGAACAGTCTGTGTCATATATGTTTTTTAAATCTAATATGCTAGCCATTAAAATTCACCGGCCGGTGGTTATGGATTCTTGAATGCAATTTTAATTATTATTATTTATAATGAAATAGCAATAAAAATAAATAATAAAAAATCTTTGCCCAACTTATGTGCGCTGCAATATTTTTTGTTCTTTACAGCAGTACCACAGGACTTATACGTCTTCACCACTGGACTGGACTTATACAGCAGTACCACTGAACTTATACGGAAGTGCCACTGGACTTATACGACAGTACCACTGTACTTAAACGCCAGTACCACTGGACTTAAATGCCAGTTCCACTGGACTTATATGCCTGCACCACTGGACTGGATTTATACGGCAGTACCACTGGACTGGACTTATATGGCAGTACCCCTGGACTTATACGGCAGTACCTCTGGACTTATACGGCAGTACCCCATGACTTAAATGGCTGCACCACTGGACTAGACTTATATGGCAGTACCACTGGACTTATACTGCAGTACCCCATGACATATGGCAGTACCACTGGACTTATACGGCTGCACCACTGGACTGGACCTTTACAGCAGTACCACAGGACTTATACGTCTTCACCACTGGACTGGACTTATATGGCAGTACCACTGGACTTTTACAGAAGTACCACTGGACTTATACTGCAGTACCACTGGACTTAAACGCCAGTACCACTGGACTTATATGCCTGCACCACTGGACTGGATTTATATGGCAGTACCACTGGACTTATACTGCAGTACCCCATGACTTATATGGCAGTACCCCTGGACTTATACAGCAGTACCCCTGGACTTATACGGCAGTACCCCATGACTTAAATGGCTGCACCACTGGACTAGACTTATATGGCAGTACCACTGGACTTATACTGCAGTACCCCATGACATATGGCAGTACCACTGGACTTATACGGCTGCACCACTGGACTGGACCTTTACAGCAGTACCACAGGACTTATACGTCTTCACCACTGGACTGGACTTATATGGCAGTACCACTGGACTTTTACAGAAGTACCACTGGACTTATACTGCAGGACCACTGGACTTAAACGCCAGTACCACTGGACTTATATGCCTGCACCACTGGACTGGATTTATATGGCAGTACCACTGGACTTATACTGCAGTACCCCATGACTTATATGGCAGTACCACTGGACTTATACTGCTGCACCACTGGTCTGTACTTATACGGCAGTACCCCTGGACTTATACAGCTTCACCACTGGACTGGACTTATACGGCATTACCACTGGACTTATACAGAAGTACCCCAGGACTTATACGGCAGTACCACTGGACTCATATGTCAGTACCATTGAACTTATATGGCAGTACCACTGGACTTATACGGCTGCACCACTGGGCTGGACTTATACAGCAGTACCACAGGACTTATATGGCTTCACCACTGGACTGGACTTATATGGCAGTACCACTGGACGTATAAGGAAGTACCACTGGACTTATACGGGAGTACCACTGGACTTATACGGCAGTACCACTGGACTTATATGCCTGTGCCACTGGACTGGATTTATACGGCATTACCACTGGAATGGACTTTTATGGCAGTGCCCCTGGACTTATACGGCAGTACCCCTGGACTTATACGGCAGTACCCCTGGACTTGTATGGCAGTACCCCTCTACTTATATGGCAGTACCCTGGACTTATATGGCTGCACCACTGGACTGGACTTATACGGCAGTACACCTAGACTTATACAGCAGCACCACTGGACTTATGCAGCGCCGTAACTACCTATGTGCCAGGTGTACCTGGCACACAGTGCAGTTACACTGAGGGCACACAGCGAGCAGCATGTAATGAGTCAAATTGACTCATTACATGCCGCCTCTGCTGGGTGCCGTGCGCCGCGCTGGAGGGAGAGCAGCGCCGGAGGCAGAGAAGGAGGAGGAGGGAGGGGGACTTGAGCCGCAGCAGCGCTATGTCATTGATAGCAGCGCCGCTGCAGCACTCCCCTCTCCTTCTGTACTGGCTGTCTGGCACTGCTGTGAATGCTGGGATGCGGTTCCCTCATCCCAGCATTCTCAGCAGCGGCCAGCCAATACGGAAGGAGAGGGGAGTGCTGCATCGGCGCCGCTACCAATGACAGTGCTGCTGCGGCTCAAGTCCCCGTCCCTCCTCCTCCTTCTCCACTGTGGCTGCCCGGGATCTCTGCCAGCATGAGGAGCCTGAGAGATGGTAAGTATATCTCTCTCTCTCTCTTTCTGTCGCTCTCTCTCTCTTTCTGTCTCTCTCTCTCTCTCGTGTCTGTCTTCCGCAATGTGTTTAAAGGAGGACTTGCTGCCACAATGTGTAAAAATGGGGACTGGCTGCCATAATGTGTAAAATGGGGGATGCTGTCTGCCATAATGTGTACAAAAAGGGGATGCTGTCTGCCGTAATGTGTAATAAGGGGGACGCTGTCTGCCATAATGTGTAATAAGGGGGACGCTGTCTGCCGTAATGTGTAATAAGGGGGACGTTGTCTGCCGTAATGTGTAAAAAAGGGGATGCCATCTGCCGTAATGTGCAATAAGGGGGACTTTGTCTGGCGTAATGTGTAATAAGGGGGACGCTGTCTGCCGTAATGTGTAATAAGGGGGACGCTGTCTGCCGTAATGTGTAAAAAGGCACGCCGTCAGCCGTAATGTGTAATAAGGGGAACTGTCTGCTGTAATGTGTAAAAAGGGGGACGCTGTCTGCCGTAATGTGTAATAAGGGGGACGCTGTCTGCCTTAGTGTGAAATAAGGGGGACGTTGTCAGCCGTAATGTGTAAAAAAGGGATGCCGTCTGCCGTAATGTGTAATAAGGGGGACTGTCTGCCGTAATGTATAAAAAGGGGGACGCTGTCTGCCATAATGTGTAAAAAAGGCACGTCGTCTGCCGTAATGTGTAAAATGGGGCTCTACCTGGTGTAGTGGTGCTACTGTGCAGCGTAATTTGAATAATGGAGACTACTATGCACCGTAGTATGAATTGGCATTATTTTGTGGCAACGCCCCATCCCCATTAAGTCACACCCCTATATATTTTTTGCGCACCTGCTCCGCGCACTGCTCCTGTTTTGCGTATGGTGGGGGGGGGGCACCAATGCTGTTTCTTGCACACAGTGCTAAAATACCTAGTTACGGCACTGGACTTATGGCAGCACAGGACACCACCACTGGACTTATGGCAGCACAGGACACCACCACTGGACTTATGGCAGCACAGGACACCACCACTGGACTGATGCCGCACAAGACAGCACCACTGCACTGGACTTATACAGCATCAAAGGAAGTTATGGCAGCACAGGACACCAACACTGTGACTGGACTGATGCAGCACAAGACATCACAACTGGACTGATGCAGCACAAGACAGCACTGGAATGACATAAAAGAGCAGGTCGCCACCCCATGCACCACACCACTTTCCCGCTACACTCTCCAGGACTGGAGTGAAAATGTAATCCAAAATATGTGAGAATCAGCGGAATGGTGACGGTTTTCCTCATTCTGGTCTCCGAGTCTGGCAGGAAGTACCGAGCCAGACTCGGATCCGGACTCGGGATGTGATGTTCGGTAGGGTTCCGTTCTCAGGGAACCAAACCTGCTCTTCACTAGTATAAACAAATAGCATGTGCACCATGGATAGGAATTAGCATTCAAAAAGTTCTGATTGGTATATATGGGGGATTGTCCATTCCTATAATGCCTCCTGTATAGAGGGCCCCAAAGATCATTAGAGACAGAAGATTTCAACTTACATCAGCAGATACATAAGTCATAACAGGATTTATTTACCAGTATAGAAAGTATCACATTTAATGTGATTGCCAATTATGCTTTTTAATGTTTTATATTAAGTTTGTTTTCATTTTGAAAATATCCACTGTTCTATCTAACACATTTTTATTTAGTAGCGCCGCCATCCACCATTTCTCTTTTGTTTACATGAGGTCTGGCCAGGGTTGGACTGGCCCACAGGGGTACAGGGGAAACCTCTGGTGGGCCCTACTGCCTGGAGGCCCCACCTGCTCCTCTTGGGAAGAGGTTCCAGACTGTGCACTTGAATTATACAGTACATTATGCATATGTTCCCTTATAATGCACAGACCTTTGGTGTATTTTCTATCATGTACTGCTGTTATTAATCTACTACATTATCATGCATATATATAAACCAATGTGGTGGCTGGCCACACCCCTATGCATGAGCCCCTTCTACTGCATTTTCCCGGTAGGCCCTTCATGCCCCTGTCCGACACTGGGTCTGGCTGTCTGCATGGAATACTGTTGAAAATTTACTAAAGGCTAAAGGAGGGGCGGGGGAGGGGTGATTCGGACTCAAATTCAGATGCTGCACCTAGTGGAGGTGTAGCGGCAGCAGCATCATGAAACTCCCTGACAATGAACAGGTAGTGTGGCATAATTGTAAGGGGGATAACTATGTGAGGCTTAATATGGTGTCAGGGGCATAACTGTGTGGGACAGAATATGGTATCAGGCATTACTATGTGGGGAATCATTTTGTGCAAGGGGCATTACTGTGTGGAGCATAATTTGGTGCAAGGAGCATTACTGTGTGGGGAATAATATAGTGCAAGGGGCATTATTGTGTTGGTCATAATATAGTGCAGGGGGTATTACTGTGTGGGATTCTCCTTGGGCCATACCACCCAGCCTTATGTTGTATATTATACAGGACATGCAAAGTTTAACAAACCAATCATTTCAGCTACAGGGACCGTCACTTGTGGCTGAAATGATTGGTTTGTTTGGACCCCCATAAAACAAGCTGGCAATGGGCAGTGCACAAGCTGGCTTTAAAACTTTAAATTTGAATGATGTTGTCATCAGCATCAGATTCCTCACCCCCATCAGTGTGGACATCCTCTTCTTCACAGACTATCAATTTATCCCCGCTGGAATCCACCGTCACAGCATACCCCCCAACATAACACATTTCATTAAGTACAAAATGCTCTGTTCAGTGGCAGTTACAGAGGTTTGGCTGCAGCACAGTCCAAAATTCAAATAGGGGAGCCACACCAACTGCCATCGAGTTGGTGTGGCTCCCCTAGTTGAATTTTGGACCGTGATGCAGCCCCACCTCTGTAACTGCCACTGGCAAAGAAGTCCAGGAACAGAACATTTTGTACCTAATGGAAAGGGTCATGCTGGAGGGTATGTCACAGGTCCCTCTGTACTTTTTGGAGGTAATTGTTGGTAAAGGTCTTCCTCGTGGAATTTGTATTCATTTTGATGAACATCATCTTTTCCATATTTTGGGGAAGTAACCTCCTACGCCGATCGCTGACAAGGTTCCCGGCTGCACTAAAAACCCTCCTGAGTACACATTGGAGGGTGGGCAACTTAAGCAAAACAAAGCCAGTTTGTGCAAGGGCCTCCAAATTGCCTCTTTTTCCTGCCAGTATTGAAACTGTCTGACATGCCAATTTGGATGCGATCACTGAAATAGTCATCAACCATTCTTTCAATGCTGACAGCATCATTTACAGTGACAGTAGACATGTCAGTAATTGTAGGCAGCTCCTTCAGTCTGGACCAGATATCAAAAGTTGTTCCTGACTGAATTTTTTTTTTCTTGCAGTTGCCAGAGAAAATGAAGGAGGAGATGTTGCCATATCACATTCCGCTTGAGCTGTCAATTTTCTCACCAACAGGTCTTTGCATCTCTGCAGATTTGTGCCCATTGGAAAGAAAGACACAATGCATGACTTAAACCTAGGATCAAGTGCCAACATATAGTGATCTGATTTCAAGAGATTGATGACCCTTGATTCCTGGCAAAGCAAATGAATTGCTTCATCTAAAAGTCCAACATACGTAGCGGAATTGCTCCGTTTCAGCACCTCCTTCACTTTCTCCAGCCACTTTTGCAAAAGCCTGATGAGGGGAATGACCTGACTCAAGCTGGCAGTGTCCGAAATAACTTCACATGTGGCAACCTCGAATGGTTTGAGAACCTTACACAACTTGGAAATTATTCTCCACTGTGCTTTCCCACTCCTTTTCCTATGTCATAGGTGGATGTGTAGGCTTGAATGGCCTTTTGCTGTTCCTCCATCCGCGGAAGCATATAAAGGGTAGAATTCCACCTCGTTACTACCTCTTGCTTCAGATGATGGCAGGGCTCTGGTCTTTGACATGCAGTTGCTGAATGTCGAAAATGTCCACAAATTTTTTGGGCCAACAACAGTATCTCCTGCATGTCCCTGTCATTTAAAAAAAAATCTGCACCACCAGATTACTTATGTGAGCAAAACATGGGATGTGTTGGAATTCGCCCAGATGCAGTGCTCTCGCAATATTGGTGGCATTGTCAGCAGGAGCAGTTCTAGGCACAGGCAAGTCAGGCAGGTGCCCGGGGTGCTGCAGCTGGAGGGCGCGGCCACAGTCACTCCACAGAAGCCCGCTGGTCAGCCGCACCCCACATCCCGCACCCTGGCTGCAACAGGTGCCGTGGGCTGTGTGGGCGACCTGCTCAAGCTGGCACCTTCCACTTAGCAGCAGCCGCAGGAGGCCGGAGCTCACTCCTGAGCTCTGGCTTCCAGCTCAGGCAGTGTGTGCTGTGCGGCGCAATGGGAGAGATGTCATGACATCCCTTTCTTAGATCCGAGGAGCGGGCGCCAGATGGAGGGCAGCAGTGGCCCGGAAGCAGGAGCAGGGCTGGTAAGTATTGTGGGGTTTTTTTTTGTGTGTGTGTAAGCAGTGCTACTAGGGGGCATAACTACAGAGGGGCATCTCCATTTGGGGCATCGCTGCAGGGGGCATCACTACAGGGGTCATCTCTACTGGGGGCATCTCTACAGAGGGCATTTACTACAGGGCACATCACTACAGGAGGCATCTCTACTGGAGCATTTCTACTTGGGGAACCACTACAGGGGGCATATCTACATGGGGCCATATCTACTGGGGGCATAACTACACTGGGGGCATTACTACTGGGGGCACTACTGAGGGCATTGCATAGGGGGAACTTAATAAGTGCAATGTGTATAAGGGTCTACCTGGTGCAATGTGTATAAGCGGCTACCTGGTGCAATGTGTGCAAGGGGCTGCCTGGCTTAAAGTGTACAAGGGGCTATGCTCTACTGTAGTGTAATGTGTGTAAGGGGCTCTAACATGGTATAAGGGGTACTACTGTGTGGTGTGATGTGACTGACGGACACTACTGTGTGGTGTAATTTGAATGATGGACACTACTGTGTGGTGTAATGTGACTGACAGACACTACTGTGCGGTGTAATGTGAATTGGTACTATTCTGTGGCCATGCCCCTGTCCTGTGAAGCAATGCCCCTATATTTTTACGAGTGCCTATGGCGCACACTAACCCTGTTTTGCCTGTCGGGGGGCGCTAAAGGGTTTAGAACCAGCCCTGATTGTCAGATATCACAAATCCCGAGAATCCAAGTAGGGTAAGCCATTAAGCAATGATTTCCCTGAGGTTTTCCAAGAGGTTCTCAGCGGTGTGCCTCTTACTGAAACTGGTGATACACAGCGTAGCCTGCCTCTGAATGAGTTGGTGTTTGTGAGATGCTGCTGCTGTTGTTGGATGTGCGGAAGGCAATACATCTATCCAGTGGGCTGTCACCATCATATAGTCTTTAGTTTGCCCTGTTACACTTGTCCACATATCTGTGGTTAACTGGACAGTGGGTACAATGGCATTTGTGAGAACACTAATAACACTTTTTTAATGTCCTTGTACAGGCTGGGAATTGCTTGTCTAGTGAATGGGAATCTAGACGATATTTGGTACTGGGGGCACAATACGTCAATCAACTGTCTAAATCCCATTGCACTAATGGCAGATACTGGACCCACGTCTAACACCAGCATAGTTGTTATGGCCTAAGTAATCCGCTTTGCAACTGGGTGACTACTGTCATACTCCATCTTCCTTGCAAAGGATTGTTGAACAGTCAATTGTTTTGTTAAACTACAAGTAGTCTTCCTGATCCCCTTCTGGGATGAAGATCGACTCCCAGCAGCAACAGCAGCAGCAGTAGATGTAGCACTCAAGGATCCTCTGGAGGAATTGGATACAGTTCTACTTCCAATCCTGATTGAGAAGGAAATTGATGATGAGAGTGTTGGTGGTGGGGACTGCACGCACTTGGATCCAACAGAGAAAAAGGAGCAAGGTGTCGCTGGACTGGTTACGTTATCCAAAGTTTCTGAATGTGTCAACAACTTGTATGTGCTGCAAGTGGCGTAACAGGGAGGAGGTTCATAGGTTGTTATGGTCCCTACCTCTAATGACAACGGCTTTACAAAGGCTACAGGTGGCTAGGCAGCAATTGTCCGGGTGTTGGGAGAAATAATTCCACACAGAAGAGGTGGATTTTTTTGTCTTTTACCCAGGCATGACAATGGGCTTTTTCATACCATGGGCAAGAACTGTCTCCACTGGAGCCTTATTTAAACAAACCACATCCCCATCATCAAAATCCTCATCATCAACATTCTCATTAGCGCCAGCTACACCAATATCGTCCTCATCCTGGTGTACTTCTACAGTGACATTCTCAATGTCAATGTCAGCACGTTGACTGGCTTTGCTCCTCCCAACACTTGCAGAGGGAGTGCAAATGATGGAAGGGGCCTCCTCTTCCCATAAGTACTGAAGTGAAAAGTTCATGCTTATACATTGCAACCGCGGATACACTAGGGGGGTATATTTACTAAAAATCTGTTTTTGTGCCGATTTGATGGGAGTTTAATCTCGTTTTTTATCAGAAGTATTTTACTGCAACTTTTTTAATTCATCTACGCAAATTTACTAAGCTGACGAGTTTTCTATTGCCGTATTTTCCGATGTCGATGTGATTCGTATTGTCGGGCAGTGTTTTACGGGAGAGATTAGTAAAACACTGCCGGACATAACACATTGAAGCCCGGCCGGATCAGTGAGATTGCCGGTACCCCCCGTGACTACTGTCACTGGAGATCCCGCCAGCCAATCAGGGAGAGCCACATCATGGCGCTCTGCTGACTGGCTGTGTGCTCCTTGCCTGTCAGTCAGGCTCAGTGCAGCGGATAGAATGGAGGATCGCGGCCCTCCATTCTAGCCTATGATGGGAATTTAGCAGTCTGCGGTCAACCGCGAAGTTAATTCGGGTCACTCTTGTGGGGGCATCCCGGCATTTTGAAAAAGGGGTTTCATGTGTAAACATGGAACCCCTTTAGTGCGAGGGTTCAGGTTTTGTCCTTTTTTTTTTTAACCCCCTGGATGCTACATGGACTGAAGAGGACAGAACTACACCGGATAATAGGTGAGTATTTTGGGCATCTTTTAACAGGTCCACCGTGGATTCTACGGGACAAGGGGACCGAGGGGCTCCGTGGCCCAATAGGTAAGTATGTGAGTGTGTAAGTGTGCATGTATGTAAAATAAAGCTTTACTTTCACGGTGTGTGTTGTGTTTTTTTTTGGGTATTATCTTTGTAGTAGAACTACAGGTACCAGCGGGTCCGTTATTTCCCCGCATGCCGGTACTTGTGGTTCTCCAAGTACCAGCTTGTGGGGGAGGCTTGCTGGGACTTGTAGTTCTACCACAAAAAACAATATTCTATTTTTACACAAAGGCTATCAGCCTCCCATTCACCGCCCACGGATGGGGGGGACAGCCTTGGGCTTCATCCCTGGCCCTTGGGTGGCTGGAGGGGGGGACCCCTTGATTTAAGGGGTCCCCACTCCTCCAGGGTACCCCGGACAGGGGTGACTAGTTGGGGGGGCAATGTCACTGCCGCAGGGACCTATATAAAAGTGTCCCCCACCTGTGGCATTATCTCTCTGGCAAGTGGAGCCCGGTGCTGGCTTTAAAAATACGGGGAACTCCTACATCTTTTGTTCCCCATATTTTTTGAACCAGGACCAGATGCAGAGCCCGGTGCTGGTTGTATAAATATGGGGGTACCCCAGTAATTTTTCCCCCCTGTATTTTGCCAACCAGGTCCGGCTCAAAAAGCCCGAGTCTGGTTATGCTTAGGAGGGGAGACCCCACGCAATTTTTTTTTACATTTTTAACCTAAACAGACCCTTTCCCACAGATAAGCATGCACGGATCTCACTGATCCGTGCATGACTATCAAAACACGCCAGGAAAAGCAGGTCTATTTTTTTGCTGCTTTTTTTTACGATTAGCAAAAAAATACAACCGCAATTGAACATTCAGGGACAAACACTTAAAATCCGAATGAATAGTAAATTCCCGTGTTGTATGAACAAACAGGCGCGTTTGACTGATGGTCTATTCATTCGTATTTTTGCACTCTGCCTTGAAAACCATTACGAATAACCCCAACACTGCCGATATTTGTGCTTAGTAAATTCCTGAGATGACACTTAGAGAAAAAAAAAAAACTCAGACAACATCGGAACCTTAGTAAATATACCCCTTGGACTCTCCTTGGGCATTGGGGATATTTCTGAATGCACAGTTGGTTCCTAGCCTTAACAAGTTTAATTTTTTTTTAACTCTTCTACAGGGAGGAGGGCTTACATGATCACTATGAGATGCAGAACCACCAGTCATAAACACAGCCCAAGGCCTAAACCTTTCCTTGCCACTTTTGTAGTGAATGGCATATTGCCAATTTTACGTTTCTCGTCAGCTAACTTTATTTCTTCTTTTATCACCATAATATATTGCTTCTTTGATTTTACATGCCCTCTATGCCATTGGGCATTGGCCTTAGCAGATGACGTTGACAGACTTGCATTGTCAATGTCATAACTAGTAGAAGCAGCTTCAGCACTAGTAGTAGGAAGTGGTTCCTAATCTTTCAATTGTTTGTTCTCAACAACAGTGTCGCACAAATGAGTCAGAAATATATATAATAATTACACACTGTGGTTAAATTCACTGACAGCGTCGCAACAAATGAGTCAGAAATATGTAGAAGTATTTTTTATATCACACACCGGCGGTTACAGTGTCGCACAAATGAGTCAGAAATATATATATATATATATATATATAATAATTACACACTGTGATTGACTTCATTGAGAGCGTCGTACAAATTAGTCAGACATATGTAGCAGTATTTTTATATCACACAAAGGCGGTTACAGTGTCGCACAAATGAGTCAGAAATATATATAATAATTACACACTGCAGCTAACTTCACTGACAGCGTCACACAATATGTGTATGAGTTGGAAATTATATACTGTGGTCTGACTGGCAGTGTCACAGAACTTATGAAAATAAAATAAAAATTGTATAGTAGAATGGGGTACAGCACAAACCAAAACTATATATATATTTTGTAATTATAATTTTAGGCTTTTTGTTTTTAGCTTTTATTATTTTAATTTTACACTGGAGCAGAGCTCCTGGATAGATGAATGGATCACCACTTTCAGATACAGCAGACAGAGAGAGCACCACTTTCAGGTGCAGCAGACAGAGAGAGCATCCCTTTTTCAGATACAGAAGACAGAGAGAGCACCCCTTTCAGATACAACAGGCATAGAGAGCACCACTTTTTCAGATACAGCAGATAGACAGAGCACCCCTTTCAGATACAGCAGACAAAGAAAGCACCCCTTTTTTAGATACAGTAGACATAGAGAGCACCCCTTTTTAGATACAGTAGACAGAGAGAGCACCCCTTTTTCAGATACAGCAGAAAGAGAGAGCACCTGTCTTTCAGATATACTAGACAGAAAGCACCCCTTTATTAGATACAGCAGACAGAGAGTGAACCCCTTTTTCAGATACAGCAGTGAGAGCACCCATTTTTCAGATACAGCAGATAGAGAGCACCGTCTATCTCAACGCTTAGACCAGTGAAGCTCCTCCCATTTTAATGATGTAAGATTTTAGCAGAGAAGACACTCAGTTGACAGAGTCTCAACGCTAAACCGGTTAGGTGTAAATAGCATGAACTTCTCCCGTTTCGTAGATGACAGTATAGGGAGTTTATCCAAGGGGAGATTGTAGGGGCTGAGTGTGTACTGAGCGCTAACCAGCGCTGACAGTGTGAGGTTCTTAACAGCCACAATGTGCACCATCCCAGCTCTCCTCACTCTCACTGATAGCCCAGCATCGGCCGTTCCAGTTGATAATGGAGGGTGCAAGGCTGCAGCAAATGCAGTAATGGGAAGGCTAACTTTCCTCTGTGCAGGGATGGTAAGAAATTAATTGTGGTGTCCAGCGGACAAAGCATAATTTACCTTAATGGAACACCTGTGTATGTAGAATATTCCTCTGTATCCTCGACCGATAGACATTGTGCATTAACCCACACGGCTCCACTGAATTTTGGTTTTTGTATAGACATAGAGCACACCTTTCAGATACAGCAGACATAGCGTGCATCCCTTTCAAATACAGCAGACAGAGCACCCGTCCCATGCCACGCCAGACAACACAGTACTGGAGACGGACACGTCTGTCCATTACACTCTCCACAGCCGGAGTGAAGATGGTGCTTATGCACGGGACTTATATAGAAATCAAAACGCCGAGAATCCAACAGCGGGAGGATGACGTTCGGCCTCTCTTTGGGATCCGAGTCTGTTGGGAAAACCCGAGCAGGACTCGGATCCCGGCTTGGATCGCAATGTTCGCGTGGGTTCAGTTCATGTGGAACCGAACCCGCTCAGCCCTAATACATACTAGGGATATGCAATTTGGTTCTTTAGGAATCCGAACCCACCAAAATTTTAGAAGAACCAAAATTAACTGAATCCCGGTTCGGATTTTCCTGTGGTTTGGAATTTGGAGTTTGAATTGCATCATGTTAACTGTTTTTATCCATTTTTAAGAATTCCAAAGCCCAAGATTCAGATTTTAAATCTTAATTCTGAACCAAAACTCTTGAGAATGGTTTTGAAAACCCAAAGCATTACAATGAAATTAGAACTAAAACTAAAACACGAGACTCTGTGCACATCTCTAATATATACCACACAAATGCCCACTTTATCGGAATTATTTTATGAATCCTCATTAGCTCATCTATTGCAACTTAATTGTTTTTGCATTGACAATTTACCCAGAATACCCCAAAACAGATCCCATTGCTCTGTCTACGAGCAAATGTCAAGATTTTATTTATACAGTAAATGTTATTGGCTTCCTTGCGTCAATATAACAAAAATAATATATAACAATATAAACATACAGTGTCAATATAAGGCAAATAAAATGTAAAAAAATAATGGCTGAAATGGCAAATTTCAATATTAACCTATTGAACTTTTTGTACTTTAATAAATACTGCTTTACTGTGGCTTAACTTGATATGAGATATGTTATCTGTATAGTAAGTTGGAGACTATTTGTTAAGAGCTGTTATTTTTAAATAAAAAATGTTTATTCGATTATTGGAGCTGTATTATAGCGTATAAACCCTTTTACTATGGCAATGAGAGAGGATGGGATATAATTATGAGGAACGCAACAAGTGATACATCATAGTAAGTGCAGGGACATTTGCAATATATGTGACTTTATTACCGTTATAACCTTTAAATCAAAGTTGAGAATCTCATTTAAATTCAAACTTGTTCACGATATACTGTGGGAATTTCTGTAAAAGCGACCACAGTTTATTTTTAACTTGTCATCATTTGTTCCAAACTATTTTGATTACAGTGGTGTTAGATATTTCATGTGTATGTTAAAATAAAAAACAAATTACTCGCAGGGTTTTGGTGCAGCAGAGTAAATTAGCAGGGTATAAGCAGATTTATCATTTTGTAAATTAACACATAGCACCAAAGGAAAGCTATGGACTGATAGTTTACTATGGATTTTGCATATGTGCAGTGCTGCATTGTACTTTTATTTTGCTGTTTTTTTACCCCTGTGCTGAGTCTACTTTGGCACTTTTTGAGTTGGTTACATTCCAACATCACTATCAGTATTTTTTTGATATGAAGTAACTAAACAAGCATTTATTTTAAAGAAAATACAATTTGCTTGCTTATTCCTTCGAATATGAGAAAACAACATGCCCAAAATAACCAAAAAAGTGTTTTGTGTTTTTTTTCACATTTTATTGAGATTGCAAGAAAGTGAGTTTCATTACAAGGTGGCATCCGTGCATGCTTCTGTGTTTAAAAATAATTAATTAGTAAATAAATCAGAAAAAAGATGGTGTGGGGACCCCCCTTCTCAAGCATAACCAGCCTCGCACACTTGGAGCCAGCCATGGTTCTAAAAATTCATGGAGCAAAATGAGTAGAAGTCCCCTGCATTCTTAGAAACAGTTGGTACTTGTGGTTCGCCATGTACCAGCATGCGAGAAAGGCTTGCTGGGTCCTGTGGACGTCATATGTGATCAGCATAAAATAACTGCTAAGGGGTCAAACAATTTGGAAAAGGTGACTCCCTCTTTTAAAATATGAGTTAATGGAAAGATCTTTTAAGTCCTGTACTTTACTTTTCTGCAGTGTGCTATTATTAAGTGATCATGCTAGTCAACATGCAATAGCTTATGTGGGGATCATGAGGTGACTCTTCTTTCAATTGAGGGTGCTCCCATGTCTCTATGTTTCCGGATGGGGCAGGTTGGGGACTTTAAGTTATCATTGGTAGTATTTACTGGTATGGATCAGGTAAGTAAGATTAATTATTACTTACAGCACTGCAGTGCTAAGGACAAATGAGACTGGCGTACATAGTGAGGATGAGTCACACTTATCCTTAGCACTCAAGTGGTTAAATGTGTTTATATTAACTTATTCAATTATGGTATATGACAATGATTTGCCATTTTAATAGGGATAAAGCTTGCTTTTTAATTACAAAATGCATATAAGTATTTATATATTAATAATAATTAATAGGAGCACTCTCTTAGCTGCAGATATGTATGTACATCAGTATTTTATTTTTATAATTTTAGTTGTAAGCAGTTACTCTTTTTATGAGTCTTCTGGCAGTTCTTGCTTTTTCTATCTAATAGTGTGTCACTTTGGTGTGCTTTACCTGAATACATTTCCTTTTCCATTTTGGTGACACAGATCTGGTTTTACTATACTAACACCCAAGAAACACTCGATTTACTGACTATAAATGAGTCAGCAGTATAAGGGTATCTGATTGTGCTTTCTATATAGGCTCAACATTAAAAACCACAAAACACAGAAACTTACTTTCTCCCAATTCATATGTACACTGTGGACCTTATTCAATAGGATTGCAAATTTGCAATTTACAATTCAGCCAATTATCAAAATGAATGCGCATGCACAAGCAAAAATACCGAGAGAAATTGCGGAAAGATCATGATCACAATGCAGCCGCTGTTTAACTGACAAGAAGCCGGCATTTCTGGACGGAAACCTGCCATTTTCTGGGTGTCAGAAAAAAACGCAGGCATGCCCAGGCATTTTTAAGGAGGGTCTCTGATATCAGTGATGACCACTTCCAGCCTCTTGCGTTGCAAGAATTTTGGATGACTTTGCCTGGGAAAAATCTTTGATGTTCCGGTAAATGCGTATGGCTTTGCGATCAGACCGCATATTGTGATGTATTCGCAATTTCTGGGCGGCAACTATTTGATGACAGCAACTGCTTTTTAACAGAAATAACAGACCTTGCTGTTTAAGGTCCTGTGTGCATACACATAGCACAATGCATATTTATGTAACAGTTTCACCACATCTCTCTATATATAAAATAAAGTCCCTGTTAGGCAGATGTCTGTCTGTTCAGACTAATCTCAAAAGCCGCTGAAGGGATTTCACATTTTTATAAAGCATTTGTCGAGGAGAGCTTAGGTGTATGAAACATTACTCTATGACAAAAGGGGCAGAACAGTGACAATTTTAGTAAGAGTGACAATTCCAGTAAGATAATAGTAGTAGTGCTCTACAGTGCACACAATGGCCAAGAGTGGTACTGCAGTAGCTGTACTGCAGGGATGATCAGCATTAGCTTCTCTCTCCTCTCTCTCATGGGAGGCTTCAGGAAATCATCACAGCTCATCTTTCACATATGTCCCAGCCCCATATCTCCTAAATGCTCCCCCTTTATCTGCTTCCTTGAGTCATCATTAATATAGGCAAATCTGTCCCATGAGTGCTTCTGCCCCTATCTCCCCAAGTGTGCCTCTCCCCATGAGTCCCTCTGCCTCCTACTTCCCCATGTGCACCTACCATATCCCCTCCCCACACTAAGCATGCCATTGACCCCCTCACCATTAGTGCCTCTGACCCCCCTTCCCATGAGTGCCTATACTACCTACCTCCCTTTGCACTCCTATTATCTCCCCTTCCCATATGTACCTCTGCCTCCCATCCCGATGAATGCACCTGATCACTGCCTCCCCAATTGTGCCTCTGATACCTCCTCCCCATGCGTGCCTCTGCCTTCTACCTTCCCATGTGTGTCTATGATCTCCCCTCCCCATATGTGTCTCTGACCTCCCCTAAGTGTGCCTCTGAATGCCCCTCCCCATGTGTATCTCTGGCTTCTTCCTCCCCATGTGTTCCTCTGACCCACCTCTCCATATGTTTCTTTGACCCCCTTTCTCCATGTGTTTCTCTAGACCAGCAATAAAAAAATACAAAGAAACTCCTGACGCCATTATTGAACAGATCAAAAGAGCTGCTTTCCCAAGAGTAATTCATTAAAAACCCTTTATACAAGAACAAAAAAAGGAATACAATGGGAGAGCGCTACTTAATCTGTTGTAGATTTTATTTTATAAATTTTATCACATATATCTAATATTTGTTACCGGCCAGCATCAATAACACATTTAAAAAATATTCATTGTTAAAAAACAGTATTAATATTAAATTCTCAATACAATTTATCTTCAATCTGCTATAAAAACAAAGAAGCAGCTGTACTGAAACACTAATATGCAACAAAGTCTCCTTCATGCAATCTCCAGTGATACTTTGTACCACCTGAGTATTTAGTAGGCTTGCTGGTAACTCCACATGCGTAATGTCAGTGAATGAATCATGCACTAGAAGCTGATATCCATGTAATCACTCATTCTGTTAGTAATTGCATTTAGCATATAATGACTTTATAGTATAGTTAGTGACTTTTCTCACACCTCCTGATTATTGATTAAAGCGTTCATACATAGCCATGCAGCATTAATATGGGAAATCCATGTCTCTCATAGACAGGTTAGTTACCAGAATGTCAGTGCAGACCGTTCAGCATGCCTTTAATATGATCACGGATTTTGTGCTGTCCCTCCCGGCTGGAGCTCTCCATGTCAGCCTTATCTGGAGTCCGTGTACAATCACTTCACACCAGTTTGTCTCCTTTTTGGCAACTAGCTGGCCGGCATACCGTATACTCCATTGCCAAAAAGGGGACAAACTGGTGTGAAGTGATTGTACACGGACTCCAGATAAGGCTGACATGGAGAGCTCCAGCCGGGAGGGACAGCACAAAATCCGTGATCATATTAGAGGCATGCTGAACGGTCTGCACTGACATTACAGTACACACACTTGTACTGTAGGAGTCATGGTTAGTAGAGTAGAGCCTCATTCCTAGCTTTATATGGACACCACGTTGGGGACAAACAAAGGTTGTTGATGACTAGGATTAATTTATTACCATCTACTGTACCAATATTATTATTACTATTTATTGAGAATTTCTATATTGAACTTTACTTAAGTAATTTATATACGTAAATAGGAACATGAATTTTTATGATTCATATAAGGTCTTCAGTACACTCATCATTTTCTCACATTTATATAAAGCAAGGAAAGTGTTAATGGTGTTAGAAACGTAACTGTGAATTCACTTTAAAGCAATGGCATTCCAGAACACCAGGGGGCAGATGTACTAAGCATTGTAGAGTGATAAAGTGGAGAGAGATCATCTACCAACCAATCAGCTATTACTGTAAATGTCATTTTTCAAACACAGCCTGTAACATGGCAGTTAGGAGCTGTTTGACTGGTACTTTACCTCTCTCCACTTTATAAACATATGCGATGGAATAAGCTCTTTAATTAGAAAACTAACACATAAAGAGATCACTGGGGCCCATATTGAATTTTTAAGAGATCCGTTAAATGTGTGCATTAGTTTCTGCTCTTATGGGGAGGGCCGATACACAAGCAGCAAAGTACCTATTGGGCTTCCTGTTCAGGAAGAGCAGAACAGTTAACTCCAGAGATATGATCCCGTATGACCAGGTTCCCAGTAGCAGTTGAATGTACTCTGATGATAGTTAGGAAACTGTGTTTAATTATGGGACCCTTCAAAGCTGATATTGGCCAACAATCCCAAATTACATTTTAGACATCTTGTTTAATCAATGACCAAAATTCAGGTTATAAACTAGACCAAAAAATATGTCAAGAGTACTCTAATAATGTTCAAATAGTGTGTGAAGCATCATCGAATAGAAGAAGAAAAATCACCATCTCTGACTCACGGTACCTGCATGTGGCTTGCAGGGTTCTTGAATTGCACCCAGCAGCCAGTAGCGCTGCTGCAGAGCAACCCAGAGCATCCAAGGG
Source organism: Pseudophryne corroboree (assembly GCF_028390025.1). Lineage (NCBI taxonomy): Eukaryota > Metazoa > Chordata > Amphibia > Anura > Myobatrachidae > Pseudophryne > Pseudophryne corroboree. Next base: position 271,645,745 of record NC_086454.1, read on the forward strand.
AGCAGCCTGTGGAGGTGCCCAGAGCATTCTTAGGATTCTTTCTGTAGGGGGTGGCACCTCGCCCTGAATGTTATATACCGAGTGTTATATACCGATGTTACCAATTAAAGGGGCAAAGAGGGCAAAGGGCTTCATTGTTACAGTGCTGTAAAGCAGTTCACCATGCAATGAGCCTGCACCCAATCTAATGTAATATAATGTGAATACACAGTCACAGGTGCTGATTGGGGCATACTAATATCTGAATATATGGTCGGACGACGCTGCCCTTCAGAGCTTACATACTACAAGGTACAGGTTCCTAGGGAATCCATAGGAGCAGATCCTCATGTCTTGGTCTTGCCAAAACCACACTCAATGTTATAATTTTCAATTTTGGTCTTTGCAAAACCACCCTCAAGTGTTTTGGTTCAGATCTGATTTTAGATTTCTTGAAAATTGGTAAATACAGCTAAAATAATGTAATTTGGACAGATTTTTGTTCCTATAGTATTATTAACATCAATAACATGAATTTCCAGTCAAATTTTCAGCAAACTCTCCTGTGTGAAATGGCATCTGAAATCAGGATGGAGGCACTTCCAATCAATCCAAAACCTAAGATTTGGCTCTTAAATTGGAGTTCTGACACAAAGGGAGCTCCGAATTAGGACTCTGTTCAACTTGGATCCCCTAAATTCATGTAAGTTTTGGATCAAATGCTCAAGGGAAGTATTTTATTAATTTTTAATTTACTAGTAACAGAGTCCAACTTGAAGTTTTTAAAAATGTAGGAAATCTGATAACTAATTGTAATTTAATTGATTGTTTTTATATATATATATATATATATATATATATATATATAGTCCATAGATGAGTCCGGCACTCAGCTTCCCCGTAGGGGTATGAGCTCCGGTACCCTCCCAGGGGGGTGAACCCCAATACAGACGAAGGATACAGGCGGCACTCGGAGACTTACACAAAATCGGTGAAAAACAGCCAGGTGAGTTTTATTGGAGTCAACGTTTCGGGGGACGCACCCCCTTCCTCAGGACACAACACACTAATGTGCAACACAGTGATACAAACTTAAATAACCTACTTACCAGGACCCCAGCCGCCCCACGGTGTCAGCGCCATCCCGGCGCACGCGACCCGCACTTCCGGTCACGGCTCTCACCCGGCTAAGGAAGTGACGTCATCGCGCCGCCGAGAACCGCCTCCACTGCAGCTGCGTACACAGAGGGACTGGTTACCATGGGAGCGGCGCGCACACCTTGTACTCGGTGCGCGCGCTGCTGCCAGGTACAAAAAACCACATATTAACATACAAAACACATGTGAATGAGCTGCACAATAACAAAACAAAGTGACATTATGAACAATGAAAACACTAAAAGTAGTTAATTATGACACACCCCGGATCTCTCCGTGTGTGATAAGTGATAAAAATACATACCTATTACGTGAAGTGCCTGTTGAATACATTGCAAAATAAAACAATGCATGGCTAAATGACTAAAAATCTAGGCAGTCTTGCTACCTCAGCAGTGTATAAAAATCCCTGAATACCAAACAATAACATAAACTGGCATAACTGACTGTGCATAAATCTATGTAAAACTGGCGAAAATGTATAACCAACAATATTAGTCGACCAGTCTATGTGACAATATTGATTAATTAAGATGGAATCCTTCTATGACGGGAACACAAAACATAATGTGTTGGAAATATGTCTCCAACCCTGTATTGGATATTATGGCGCCAGGGATATCATAAGAAGCACTGTAGGCTTAAATGTTCATTCAAGCCTCGTGGATGGATGGTATCGAGTTTGTAGATCCATCTTGCCTCAAGTTTTAATAATTTAGTGGCGCGATCGCCACCTCGTATTGTGGCTGGAATGTGGTTCACAATTTTATATCGCACAGATGACAGAGAGTGTTGCATCTGTGAGAAGTGGCGTGCCACCGGTTGATCACTTTTCCCTGATTGCAAAGCTGCCCTGATGGATGACCTATGTTGGGCCATCCTTTCTTTGAAGTGGCACTGCGTTTTACCAACATAATACAAGCTACACGGGCAGATTAAAACATAAATTACAAACATTGAACTACAGGTAAGGGGCCATCTGATGGAAATCTTTTTACCTGTATGTGGGTGTGTAATAAAATCACCCGTGAGCATGTAGCTGCATGTTGTGCAGCCCAGGCATTTAAAACAACCAGCTTTGCGGCTCAGGAAATGTGTAGCGGGCGGGGGGTTGTTAAAACCCGTGACATCATTTTTGATCCACTAAATCCTTAATGTTCGCACTTCTGGTATAACATGGCATGATCTTACTGTGCTTGAGGGAGGTTAAGCTGGGGTCTGTGGCTACGATGGGCCACATTTGTTAAATCTGTTTACTTCTAGCCCCACTGGCGGTGTTAAATTCATTGACCCACGTGACCCTGTCATCTATAGATGTCATACCATCCTGTTGGAGTAGCTCAATTCTACTGGTGGACATCACCTTAGTTCGAGCTTGTTTCAAGATGTTGGATGGATAGCCTCGTTGTAAAAATTTGTTAGACATGGCATTTAGCTGAATCTCCAACTCCTCGGGTTCGCTGGTAATCCTACGGACCCAAAGGAACTGCGAGTACGGTAGGCCTCTTACCAGCGATCTGGGATGGAAACTGTCATATCGCAACAAAGTGTTGCGGTCAGTGGGTTTACCATACAGTGAAGTCTGTATGTGTCTATTATGGATTTTGATTTTGATATCCAAAAAACATATTTCAGTGGGATGTACAAATAAAGATAACTTAACTGGGCTGGGTGACCTGTTGTGGTCTTCAATCAATTTAACCAATGTTGGTTCATCATAGGTCCAAAACAACAACAGGTCGTCTATATAGCGATAATAAAGTGCTATGTGCTCAGAAATGGAGGGATCCTCAAAAAACAACACCCGCTCGACCTCCCACATATAGGCGTTGGCCAAAGAAGGGGCCACTGCTGACCCCATGGCACAGCCTGTGTTTTGTTTAAAGAACTGGCCATTGAAAAGAAAATAATTGTGGGTCAAAGTGAATTCCAACAACGTGATGAACAGGTCAACATCCGGCCCTGTGTAAGCAGGGTTGTGTGTAATCAACCGCCTCACTGCTAATATACCTGCCTGGTGTGGAATGCAGGTATAGAGGCTGGCTACATCCAGTGTAGCCAGAATGGTACCCTCATGTACATGCCCCAAGGCCAATAATTTCCTCAACAGCATGTTAGAGTCCTTGAGATGGGTGAATGTGGCTTGCACACAAGGTTGCAAATATGCATCCAAAAAGATGGCTATGGATTCGCACAGCGACCCCCTGGCCAAAATAATAGGTCTGCCAGGAGGGTGCTGGGCATCCTTGTGCACCTTTGGGATAGCATAGAATATTGGGGTGACTGGGTGCACACACACCAATTTGTTGTGAATCTCTTGTGTAATCAAACCTTCAAATAAAGCCTCTGCTAGGATACTATCTAATGTAGACTTATAGACAACTGTGGGATCATTGTCCAATAAACTGTATGTGTCGCTGTCTGCGAGCAAACGATTACATTCAGAGATGTAATCCTGTGTATCCAGGACCACGATTCCACCCCCTTTGTCTGCTCCCCTGATGATATGTCCTGTCTGTTTGCCAGGGACCTGAGGGCGGACTGTTCATCACTGTTAAGGTTATTATAAACCTGCGGGGCGGGAGCATTCTGTAGATTCTCCATCATACGGGTAAAGGTTCTGATGGACGCATTTTGAGACACCGGATCAAACTTGGACGTGGTTCCTAGTTTGCGTATCTGTGGTGGAAAGTCCTTGACTGAAGTGTGGTCCGGTTTCTTCTCAAAGTATTCTTTTAATTTTAGTGTCCTATTGAGCTTGAAAGTCTCTATTTTCCATTTAAATTTATCAGGAGCTTTGGTGGGGACATATGACAGACCTTTAGACAGCACGGCGATCTCAGCGGGGGATAGATTTACAGAAGACAAATTGAAAATGAAGTCCGTTTCGACCTGGGCGGTCTTCCTCCCTGTCTGCCTCCGCGACTGGCCCCCCCGTCTGGTGGTTTTTTTCGTCTGCCGGACGTAATTGCCCGGGTCTTTACCCCTAAAGGGGCCCCCTGAGCAGAAGGGGTATGGTCTGATGTAAATGCCTCATCGGTCTCGCTGGCGGAGGTGCTGTATTGTGCTCTCTGTGTCCCGCACCTGCGTGGACCCGCATAATTTCTCTGTGCAGGAGGACCCGTGCTATTGGCCAGCCAGGTGTACACACGATGTTGCTCGTAATCAGTTTGCACTTTACGTAGCTTGTCCTTCTTGTATTTGACCAGCTCAGTTCTATATGATTCAAGTTGGCTCTTGAGTTTGTCCAGCCAGTTGACAGATTTATCAGCAGTGAGGACACTTAGGTGGCTTTCTTCAAATGTCCTAAGTTTCTCCCTGGTGTCATTGACCTCCCGGGTGGACTCTTCAATGACCAATAGCATTAGGTCCATGGCACACTTATTCAAGACCGATATCCACCTTTTACAGAAATTGATGTTATGGCGTCCAATCGTGGGAGTATTCTGGACTCGGAACCCCCTGGGGATCTGTTTGTTTCGGTAATAATCCGAGAGGGTCCGGCCATGGTACATGAAATCGATCTCTCTTTTCTTCAATTTAAACAACTCACGATACAGTTCATCATTGGAGGAACCCGTGCTTTCATCGAACACCGGCTCTTTCAAAAGAATTTGTTCTGCTTCCACGTCAGAAAAACTTAATGTGTCATAAGTGTCGCATTGTAAAATGTATGACAATGCGTCACCGGAATCCGGTTCGACCGTCGACATCTTGCTCTGGGTCAGATGCGATGCATATGGTAAGTGCAAAATACTGCTGGTGTGCAAAAACAGCCAATAAAGTGCAGCGGTGATGGTGCAAAATTGCAGTGCAAAATAGTGCAAAAAATCCCCCGCTGAGATCGCCGTGCTGTCTAAAGGTCTGTCATATGTCCCCACCAAAGTTCCTGATAAATTTAAATGGAAAATAGAGACTTTCTAGCTCAATAGGACACTAAAATTAAAAGAATACTTTGAGAAGAAACCGGACCACACTTCAGTCAAGGACTTTCCACCACAGATACGCAATCTAGGAACCACGTCCAAGTTTGATCCGGTGTCTCAAAATGCGTCCATCAGAACCTTTACCCGTATGATGGAGAATCTACAGAATGCTCCCGCCCCGCAGGTTTATAATAACCTTAACAGTGATGAACAGTCCGCCCTCAGGTCCCTGGCAAACAGACAGGACATAATCATCAGGGGAGCAGACAAAGGGGGTGGGATCGTGGTCCTGGATACACAGGATTACATCTCTGAATGTAATCGTTTGCTCGCAGACAGCGACACATACAGTTTATTGGACAATGATCCCACAGTTGTCTATAAGTCTACATTAGATAGTATCCTAGCAGAGGCTTTATTTGAAGGTTTGATTACACAAGAGATTCACAACAAATAGGTGTGTGTGCACCCAGTCACCCCAATATTCTATGCTATCCCAAAGGTGCACAAGGATGCCCAGCACCCTCCTGGCAGACCTATTATTTTAGCCAGGGGGTCGCTGTGCGAATCCATAACCATCTTTTTGGATGCATATTTGCAACCTTGTGTGCAAGCCACATTCACCCATCTCAAGGACTCTAACATGCTGTTGAGGAAATTATTGGCCTTGGGGCATGTACATGAGGGTACCATTCTGGCTACACTGGATGTAGCCAGCCTCTATACCTGCATTCCGCACCAGGAAGGTATATTAGCAGTGAGGTGGTTGATTACACACAACCCTGCTTACACAGGGCCGGATGTTGACCTGTTCATCACGTTGTTGGAATTCACTTTGACCCACAATTATTTTCTTTTCAATGGCCAGTTCTTTAAACAAAACACATGCTGTGCCATGGGGTCAGCAGTGGCCCCTTCTTTGGCCAACGCCTATATGTGGGAGGTCGAGCGGGTGTTGTTTTTTGAGGATCCCTCCATTTCTGAGCACATAGCACTTTATTATCGCTATATAGACGACCTGTTGTTGTTTTGGACCTATGATGAACCAACATTGGTTAAATTGATTGAAGACCACAACAGGTCACCCAGCCCAGTTAAGTTATCTTTATCTGTACATCCCACTGAAATATGTTTTTAGGATATCAAAATCAAAATCCATAATAGACACATACAGACTTCACTGTATAGTAAACCCACTGACCGCAACACTTTGTTGCGATATGACAGTTTCCATCCCAGATCGCTGGTAAGAGGCCTACCGTACTCGCAGTTCCTTCGGGTCCGTAGGATTACCAGCGAACCCGAGGAGTTGGAGATTCAGCTAAATGCCATGTCTAACAAATTTTTACAACGAGGCTATCCATCCAACATCTTGAAACAAGCTCGAACTAAGGTGATGTCCACCAGTAGAATTGAGCTACTCCAACAGGATGGTACGACATCTATAGATGACAGGGTCACGTGGGTCAATGAATTTAACACCGCCAGTGGGGCTAGAAGTAAACAGATTAAACAAGTGTGGCCCATTGCAGCCACAGACCCCAGCTTAACCTCCCTCAAGCGCAGTAAGATCATGCCATGTTATACCAGAAGTGCGAACATTAAGGATTTAGTGGTCAAAAATGATGTCACGGGTTTTAACAACCCCCCGCCCGCTACACATTTCCTGAGCCGCAAAGCTGGTTGTTTTAAATGCCTGGGCTGCACAACATGCAGCTACATGCTCACGGGTGATTTTATTACACACCCACATACAGGTAAAAAGATTTCCATCAGATGGCCCCTTACCTGTAGTTCAATGTTTGTAATTTATGTTTTAATCTGCCCGTGTAGCTTGTATTATGTTGGTAAAACGCAGTGCCACTTCAAAGAAAGGATGGCCCAACATAGGTCATCCATCAGGGCAGCTTTGCAATCAGGGAAAAGTGATCAACCGGTGGCACGCCACTTCTCACAGATGCGACACTCTCTGTCATCTGTGCGATATAAAATTGTGAACCACATTCCAGCCACAATACGAGGTGGCGATCGCGCCACTAAATTATTAAAACTTGAGGCAAGATGGATCTACAAACTCGATACCATCCATCCACGAGGCTTGAATGAACATTTAAGCCTACAGTGCTTCTTATGATATACCTGGCGCCATAATATCCAATACAGGGTTGGAGACATATTTCCAACACATTATGTTTTGTGTTCCCGTCATAGAAGGATTCCATCTTAATTAATCAATATTGTCACATAGACTGGTCGACTAATATTGTTGGTTATACATTTTCGCCAGTTTTACATAGATTTATGCACAGTCAGTTATGCCAGTTTATGTTATTGTTTGGTATTCAGGGAATTTTATACACTGCTGAGGTAGCAAGACTGCCTAGATTTTTAGTCATTTAGCCATGCATTGTTTTATTTTGCAATGTATTCACCAGGCACTTCACGTAATAGGTATGTATTTTTATCACCTATCACACACGGAGAGATCCGGGGTGTGTCATAATTAACTACTTTTAGTGTTTTTATTGTTCATAATGTCACTTTGTTTTGTTATTGTGCAGCTCATTCACATGTGTTTTGTATGTTAATATGTGGTTTTTTGTACCTGGCAGCAGCGCGCGCACCGAGTACAAGGTGTGCGCGCCGCTCCCATGGTAACCAGTCCCTCTGTGTACGCAGCTGCAGTGGAGGCGGTTCTCGGCGGCGCGATGACGTCACTTCCTTAGCCGGGTGAGAGCCGTGACCGGAAGTGTGGGTCGCGTGCGCCGGGATGGCGCTGACACCGTGGGGCGGCTGGGGTCCTGGTAAGTAGGTTATTTAAGTTTGTATCACTGTGTTGCACATTAGTGTGTTGTGTCCTGAGGAAGTGGGTGCATCCCCCGAAACGTTGACTCCAATAAAACTCACCTGGCTGTTTTTCACCAATTTTGTGTAAGTCTCCGAGTGCCGCCTGTATCCTTCGTCTAAATATATATATATATATATATATATATATAAATATCAAAAAAAAATTCTGGTTGTCAACAGCTTATTCCAAGAGCTTTTCCTCCACATTCTCATAACTCAAATTAGTCACCTAAAAAAGTAACAGTTTTTGCTGCCAATGCAGCGTTCGAACATAAATTCATTTAAGAGAAACAATTTCTGCTGTCATACAGAAGCTGTTAGATGCTCACGATTCTCATTTATATAAACAGCAGCTGAAAAATATATATATGAATTTCTACACAACATCTCCAGGTGGAAGGTTTGCCAAATGTGATATCAGCTATTCTCATTATTTAATCAAATATGCGCAAAACTCTGCCAACATCATTGGAAAATCAAATTATTCCAAAAGAGCAAGTTTTTTTTTTTTTTTTTGCATATCAATTTTATTTTCTTAAAAACTGCTATGCAGAAGTCACAAATGAGTAGGACTTAATTGAAAAATAAATTAGCAATCAGAGTTCATTATCTACCCCATCTTGCATCCGAAAACACTTCAACAATCCAAATGTGCGTTTTAATGTTTAACTCCTCTCTCTGACATTGCTCTGTGAGTCATTGCTGCACCCACTGGCAGGGAAGACATAGGAAAACCTATCAATGAGGTTTGCAAAACAGCCAATAGAAGTGCAAATTATACATGAAAGATTGCAAATACCAATAAACAATGATATAAGAGGCGAAGGCTTGAAATAAAGCTGGACTCACCTTCTGGTGGAAGAACAATTACCAGATGGCTGGATCTGGCTGTGTTGGTTTACAGGTAAGATATATATGGTAAACACTAGAAGCTAATGGACCGTGAATTGATTTGATGTTACATGCTAAGCACATTAATTTATCAAGTTTGACATCTAGATTGCTATTAAAATTTTATCATCTAAAATGTGGTTTCCCTTTTGTTAAGAGCAGGATAACTCTACCGAGGTGAAAAGCAAATGTCTTATTGTTTATTAAAATCTAATGAAACTGAAATAGATAATATTCACAAATATTCTCTTATTTCAAAAACAATACATTTGATAAAATGTGCAATTTAAAATAGAGCTACTTCAAAGTTGTTTTTGTATAAAGCTAATTACTCTATATACAGTTGGAGTACATTTGCATTTAATTTATGATATGACTCAGCGTATTGCAACTACAGGTCAAATTCAGATTTCCCACTCTGCAGAGGGATCTCATCATTTCTTGCAAAAATAGTCAGACAAACCATCTTGCACTTTTGGAAAATGCCATAAGGGCCAGTCTGGCCAAGCACATCTGCATTTTGGCACTCTGCACGGCCAGAATGCAGAGAGATGGGGGCATGCTGCAATGCGGTGCCTCCGTGACTTGCAGCATGCCCCAGTAGGGTGTGGTCATGCTCCAGGAGCTTTGACAATACCTCAGGAGACGTAGGCATGAACTTTTTCCATGTAGGATGCTGAGCCTGTTCTACAGCCCCAGTCCATCCATACCAGCAACTGCCTGGGTCAGAGTCGCATTTGCAACTTTAAGCGACTACAGACAATTTAGAGTCATGGGTATCTCAGCTGCATCTCCACTTGCAGCATAATGGGTGTAACTGGGTGGCAGCAGGGTGTTTGCACATAGGATATGTATGCTATTGGTGTGTCATGGGTGCGCCATAGGTCTATTGAGAGATGCGTACAACTGCAAGATGCCACTCCACACTAGCTGGGACACAGCCTCACTACAGCCCTGCACAACTGTACATACAATTAGCCATCGGAATGCAGCTAGTGGCCACACTCTACCCACTATCCCCAGGACTTGCCATCACTGTAGCTCTAATCCCTGGTCTCCGGGACTGTTGGTAGACCCGATCCTCAGCCCCTTTCACATCTTGTACAAACCATCCCACATTCACAAGCCTACATACTGTTATACAGTATATTTATTGTCACATGCTTCCTCACATCCTGGCATGGGCCCTTTACCAGTGATGTTTCTTGGGCCGGGGGTGAGCCATATGATCGTATGGGGCACTGTGGCCACAGCAACTGCATGTTGCAGTATTTCATCTGGAATGTTATTGAAAATATCCCTCCCATAATTTTTAAGGATGTGAGAGGAGGCGGCAGTCATTTTGAGAAGTTCATTTTCTATACTTTGAAGTTGGGCAAGGAGCAAACACTGGGACTACAGAGAGCAGCAGCAACTGAGCAGAACACCTCATTCAGCTTGGATCGCTATTGAGGCCAAAATTGCAACAGCATAAAATGTGAAGCGCCGTCCAGAAACGTTAAGACGCCAACCGATGCGATCACAACTCTGTGTATGCAGTCACAGAGTTGCGATCCATTTGCAGAATACCATCAATAGTAGCGGTTGACCCATGCCTACTCAGAATAATGTGGATGCAGTCGTACAGGTGCTATGTTTTTAATCGCAAGTGTCATAATGCTACAGGCCAATTCCACAAATATGCCAATCTGAGAATTGCCACATGCGACATGGGGGTCACTCTTGACCCACGGGATTAATCAAACACCTTAGCTGCCACCAGTAAGATGAAATTTAGCATCTAAACGCAAGGCAGTCTTCGCTTCTACCTGTCACACAAACATATTGCAATACTTAGAAAAGTAGGTAGCCATGGGCCACACAATGCCTTGGTTTATAAGACTCACAGAATCAGAACTAAAATTAGATGTTTCATTTAAAGAATACTTCAGAGCTTTAGTTACAAAAAGGTGTTACAAAGATTATTAAGAATATTTTAAAAAACACACAGAATACAGCAATCTCAAAACCAAATGAAAAGAAATAAAAAATACAGAAAACCTAACTCACTTTCTCAAATGTACTTAGGTGGTTCTGTTGCGGGGGTGTTGCTCAGAATAGCCCTGGTTATCTCCAACATATAGTTGAGTCCCCAAGAGATGCACTCTCTTTGTCAGTGAGAGGGACAGATACAGCCCTCAGCTGCAGCAGGCCCCCGCCCTTGAGATTTTTAACTACTTCCCTGCTGGACACTATATATACACAATTTTTACATACTGTTGGTGCTTGGCAACAGGCAGGTGGGAGGGGGTGTAGCCCAAAGGCATACTGTATGTCACATCTTCCTAAGCATGGAGTTGTGCATTGAAGTTCCAGAGGTTTATGACACTAGCCAGGAAATAGAATTCCAGTCAGGTCATTTGTCACACTTCCCTGGTCTGTTTACAGAGCCCCCCTGTTGACATAACAAACTAATTGGGCTTATCAGACCTCAATGTCCAGAGCTTGGCAATATCAGTATTTATAACCTCTGGTCTGATCCTTGCTTTCATCCCTAACTTTAGGGTCTGTAGATCTCCCCCAGCCTAGATGCATGGAGGTCAAACGCAGGACATTGCCTATCAGCCATTTTGTCACACCTAAGCTGAAAGAATACAAAATTATATATTTACAGTCACTTGAAAACATTATTTGTGATTATTCCTGCAGGTAATCACCACACCTTAAATCACATATAATTTGTGATCCTCCTTTTGGCGTTTAAAAATGACAGCAAGCGATCACAGTTCACGCCCCAGAAATGGCCATGTTACGCCTGCATTTTTCCAACCACAAACACCATGTTAATACCCACGAATGGTCACTTCCTTTCAATCATTGCATTTTGCTAAGGCTGCAATCGCACGGCGATCGCACTGTGGCTTTCTTGCACGCAGAAGTGTGTTTGCAGCGCATGTGCACACTTTCGTTACTCAGTTAATTTGCGTTTTTGCAATATAGCTATACAAGCTGAATAAGAGCCAAAGTTCAAAAATAACCCTGGTCACTAGGTGGCTCATCAAAGAAATGCAGTGTGTTGTTCAATGCATAAGCAGTACAGCTTCCCATGTTTATGTCTTTGTCTTGTCACAATACTATATAACATGAATGTGTATTAAAATTATATTATGAAAAATATACTATGTAGTATTCGGATAAGGCAGAATGAGTTATATTACAGTTTGCAGAGTGTAGAATCCAACTGCACAGATGTTGTAATTGTAGATCTGTGCGCATCTCTCGCTTATTCTCACCTGTGCATGGAGAGTGACATTTTAAATACAGCAAATGTTTTAAATGCAAATACACTTCATGCAGACCAGCAGTGATATATCTTTTGCACCTGCTCCAAGTAAGTGGAAATACACATCGATTACTTTGCATGTGTATTACTTTGCAAATTGGCAAAATAAAACCACTATATTTGTGTGTAGTTAGAGAAATCACTGAGAAATGTCATGGGCGCCATTTTCCCAGAGTTCTGCGCATGCGCTGCACACACTGACACAGTGCCAGAGCTTACTCAGTGCATGTGCCAGAGAGAGAGGAAGGAGAGACCTGCACAGAAACTGCTTCGTGGGCCAACTCCTCTTGAACCGTTGCCATTCTTCCCACCATGTTTCGTTATGCATATTCTGCCACTTAATATTTATTATTTATTTATTGACAGTTTCTTATATAGCGCAGCATATTCTGTTGTGCTTTACAATTAGAACAACAGTAATAGAACAAAACTGGGTAAAAACATACAGACATAGAGGTAGGAAGGCCCTGCTCACAAGCTTACAATCTATAGATACCAATTCCTTCGCAAACAAGTAGTAACGCAGCATCTCTGGTACAATGCTTTGCATGTGACTATAATAAATCTTATTATTATTATTATTACATTTTATTTATAGGGCGCCACAAGTGTTTCGCAGCGCCGTACAAAGGACAGTACAGGGAGACAAAACTTAGCATAACAGTAAATAAATAACAAAAATGGAGTGCAGGTAACAAAGAGCACCACAATTCTCAAAACATAATACAGCTTAGATGTAAGTAGCGAAGGAGTAATCATTGTACTACTTGGGGCTGGCAGCCATAGATAGAGAGGGGCCATTTACCAGCACGAGAAAAAGCAGGTAAAGATGGTCGCTAAGTGAAATGTGTCAAGAAGAGGGCTTAGACAAGAGGAAAGAGGGCCCTGCTCTGAAGAGCTAACAATCTAGTGGGGAGGGGCAACAGACAGATGACATGAGGTGCAAGCAAGCAGGTAGAAGCCTGATGGTGGTATGCGAGCAAAGCAGAGATGTCCAAGGCATGGGGCAGGGGGATGGAGGAGCAGCCTAAGGTCTAGGTTATGCATTGGAGGGGTACGCTTTGATAAATAGGTGGGTTTTCAGTGCCCGTTTGAAGCTTTGCAAGGTCGGGGAGAGTCTAATGGAGTGGGGGAGCGCATTCCACTGAAGGGGTGCAGCACGGGCAAAATCCTGAACTCGTGCATGGGAAGCAGTGACCAAGGCAGAGGAGAGGCGACGGTCATCAGCCGACCGTAGTGGGCGGGAGGGTGTATGAAGGGAGAGGAGGTTGGAGATGTAGGGAGCAGTGGAATTAGAGATGGCCTTGTATGTGAGGGTGAGGAGTTTGAAGAGGATTCTGTAGGGGAATGGGAGCCAGTGTAGATTTTGTTGAAGGGGAGTGGCAGAAGTGGAGCGGCGGGAGAGGAAGATGAGCCTAGGTGCGGAGTTGAGGACAGATTGGAGGGGAGCGATGTGGTAGCAAGTGAGGCCAGTGAGGAGCACATTGCAGTAGTCGAGATGCGAGATGACCAGTGAGTGGATGATAAGTTTAGTTGCACTCTGGGAGAGGAATGGCCTGATGCGAGCAATGTTGCGTAGCTGGAACCGACAAGATTGCGCCAGAGCTTGGATGTAGGGTGCAAAGGAGAGGGAGGAGTCAAGAATGACGCCCAGGCAGTGGAGTTGGGAAACGGGGGAGATGATAGTGTTGTCAACAGTGATAGAGATATTTGTAGGGGGTGTTGCTCTGGCTGGGGGAAAGATAATAAGTTCAGTTTTATCCATGTTGAGCTTCAGAGAGCGCTCAGACATCCAGGAGGAGATGGCAGAGAGGCAGCTGGAGACCTGAGAGAGGACAGAGGGGGACAGATCAGGAGAGGAGAGGTAGAGTTGTGTGTCATCAGCATAGAGGTGGTATTGAAGGCCAAAGGAGTTAATGAGCACACCCAGGGAAGAGGTGTACAGGGAGAACAGAAGGGGGCCTGGGACAGAACCTTGAGGGACACCAACAGGAAGGATGGAAGGGTGTGAGGTGGTTACGGAGGCAGACACAGAGAAGGAGCGGTTAGTGAGGTATGAGGTAAACCAGTCAAGGACGGTGCTAGAGAGGCCAACATTTTGGAGTGTGCGGAGGAGGAGAGGGTGATCCACGGTGTCAAAGGCAGCAGAGAGGTCCAGAAGGATGAGCAAAGAGAAGTGGCCCTTGGATTTGGCCGAAAGCAGGTCACTGGTGACTTTCACCAGGGCAGTCTCGGTGGAGTGGAGTGGGCGAAAGCCAGATTGTAGTGGATCAAGGATGGAGTGATCAGAGAGGTAGCTTGTGAGACGGCTGTAGACAAGTCGTTCAAGTAGTTTGGAGGCGAAAGGGAGAAGAGAGATGGGGCGGTAGCTAGTGAGTGATGAAGGGTCGAGGTTAGTTTTTTGAGAATAGGGGACACCAGAGCATGTTTGAATGGTGAGGGAAAGATGCCAGTAGAGAGCGATAGGTTAAAGAGGTGAGCAAGGTGGGAGCAGGCAGTGGGGGGGGGGGGGAGCGGAGAAGACGGGAGGGGAGGGGGTCCAAGTGGCAGGTTGTGGGGGGAGAGGATAAGATGAGGGAGTGAACTTCCTTGTCTGAGGTGGGACGGAAGCAGGACAGGGTGGGATAGATGGATGGGAGGGATGGTGGGAGCAGGGGGGCAGCAGAGGGGTGACGGGAGGAGATGTAATTTTGAATATCCTCAATTTTGGAGATGAAGAAGGAGGCAAAGTCAGTGGGAGTGAGGGAAGAGGGGAGCCGAGGAGGAGGGGGGCGAAGGAGAGTGTTGAAAGTTTCAAAGAGTCGGCGTGGACTGGAGGACTGAGAAGAGATGAGTGTTTGGAAAAAGGATTGCTTGGCGAGAGAAAGAGCAGAGCTATAGGAGGAGAGGATAAACTTGAAATGGAGAAAGTCCGCCAGAGAGTGGGATCTCCTCCAGGAGCGTTCTGCGGACCGTGAACATTTTTGTAGGAATAGTGTAAGTTTGGTGTGCGAAGGTTGGGGTTTGGAGGGGGACAGATGAGAGAGGGGCCACAGAGTCAAGAGCAGCAGTAAGGGAAGAGTTATAGAAGGAGGCTGTCTGGTTGGGACAAGTCATAGTGGAAAGAGGAGAGAGGAAGGTCTCGAGGGAGGACATGATAGCGGGGTCTTTAAGATAAAGTACGTTTTGCTACCCATGGTACAGTGAAATGGGCCAAGCTTCTTGTGCCATATGCCTATAAAGGACATATCTGCATGGAAGTTGGAAGCCATTTTATTGTAGACATTCTGCATGAATTTGTAGGTCCCTTGCAATTGATTAGCAAGCTGTTTATTATAACCCAAGCTGTTTCTTGCACATCACATAGCTATGTTGTATCTACTGTATGGCACCACACTAAGCTCTGGAAACTACCAGGATCATGATAAATAAACATAGGTGTTTACGAGGAATTGAGAAGTCTGTAAAAATTAATATAATTGCCTCATTTCCCGCATCAACAAAACTTGTTGAATACATAATTTTTATCCCTATGTCCCCCTATATAACTATATATGTTCAGTTTGTGCGATTGTTCATTCTCCATAGCATGTGGCTACTCATCCCCATATACTCATCCCCATATATTCTGTTAGGAACTTGTTGTGGGAATTGTCAGTTTGGATTGTACTGTATTACTGAAGAGTGTTGAGCTGTTAATCTCACGTTCTGTTCAATAAACCACTGTTGGTTTTCCTCTACCACCATACCTGAGTGATTTGGACCCCTGTATCTTCACAGGGTTAATTTTTTGTATTGGAAGCTTTTTAACAATGCTAAAAAAAATGACATTTAATATAGAGGTGTGCAGCGGGCACTTTTTGTATTTTGTGTTTTGGTTTTGGTTCTAATTCCCTGGTCGTGTTTTGGTTTTGGGTTGGTTTTGCCAAAACCACCCTTTCGCGTTTTGGTTTTGGTTTTGGATCTGGATGATTTTTGAACAAAACACATAAAAACACCTAAAATCACAGAATTTGGGGGTAAAATTTTGATCCTACGGTATTATTAAACGTCAATAACATTAATTTCTACTCATTTCCAGTCTATTCTGGACACCTCACAATATTGTTTTTAGGCCAAAAGATTGCACCAAGGTGGCTGTATGACTAAGCTAAGCAACACAAGTGTGCGGCACAAACACCTGGCCCATCTAGGAGTGGCACTGCAGTGTCAGACAGGATGGCAGATTTAAAAAATAGGCCCCAAACAGCACATGATGCAAAGAAGAAAAAGAGGTGCACTGAGGTTGCTGTATGACTAAGCTAAGCGACACAAGTGTGTGGCAAAAACACCTGGCCCATCTAGGAGTGGCACTGCAGTGTCAGATAGGATGTCAGATTAAAAAAATAGGCCCCAAACAGCACATGATACAAAGAAGAAAAAGAGGTGCACCGAGGTTGCTGCATGACTAAGCTCAGCAACACAAGTGTACGTCACAAACACCTGGCCCATCTAGGAGTGGAACTGCAGTGTCAGACAGGAGAGCAGATATAAACAAAAAAAGGCCCCAAACAGCACATCATGCAATGATGAAAAAGAGGTGCAATGAGTTAGCTGTATGACTAAGCTAAGCGACACAAACAATTGGCCCATCTAGGAGTGGCATTGCAGTGTCAGACAGGAGGGCACTTAAAAAATAATAATACCCAAACAGCACATCTTGCCAAGAAGTAAAAAAAGGCAATGAGGTAGCTGTATGACTAAGCTAAGCGACACAAGTGTGCAGCACAAACACGTGGCCCATCTAGGGTTGGCACTGCAGTCCCACTGCACTAATGGCAAATACCAGACGCACGTCTAACTCCAGAATAGTTGTTATGACCTCAGTAATCTGCTTTGCAACAGGGTATATACATATATACGGCAGTATCACTGGACTGGACTTATACGCCAGTACCACTGTAATTATATGGCAGGATCACTGGATTTATATGGCAGGATCACTGGTTTATAAGGCAGGATCACTGTAATTATACGGCAGGATCACTGGAATTATGCGTTAGTAGCGCTGGACATATACGGCAGTATCAATGGACATATGCGGCAGTATCACTTGACTGTACTTATACGCTAGTACCACTGTAATTATACGGCAGGATCACTGGAATTATACGGCAGGATCACTGTAATTATATGGCAGGAACACTGGAATTATATGGCAGAATCACTGGAATTATACGCCAGTATCACAGGAATGTTATACGGCAATATCACTGGAATTATACAGCAGAATCACTGGAATTATACAGCAGTATCACGGGAATTATATGCCAGTATCATAGGAATTATATGGCAATATCACTGGAATTATACACCAACATCACAGGAATTATACGGCAATATCACTGGAATTATACGGCAGTATCACGGGAATTATACGCCAGTATCACTGGAAATATACGCCAGTATCGACGCCAGTATCACTGGAATTATACCGTAGTAACACTGGATATATGGCAGCAGAGGACACCACCACTGTGACTGGTCACTGGACTGATGCTGCACAAGACACTACCCCTGGTCTGATACAGGACAACACAGCACCGCTGAAAGGGACATATACAGCTACACCGGATATATGGCAGCAGAGGACACCACCACTGTGATTGGTCACTGGACTGATGCTGCAGAATACACTACCCCTGGTCTGATGCAAGACAACAGAGCAAAACTGCAAGGGTCTTATACAGCAGCAATGGGGACATATAGCAGTAGAGGACACCACCACTGTGACTGGCTGGACTGATACAGCATAAGACACTATACTGGACTGAGCAGCACAAGACAGCACTGGAGTCCCCACCCCACTTTCCGGCCCACACAGACACTGAGGACGGAGACACGTCCTCTCACTACACTCTCAGAGACTGGAGTGAAAATGGCGACGACGCGCGGGTCCTTATATGGAATCCAAGCCCCACGAGAATCCGACAGCGGGATGATGACGTTTTTCCTCGTTCTGGTTTCTGAGTCAGGCGGACTCGGGTAGGGAGGTTTGGTAGGGTTCAGTTCTCAGGGAACCGAACCCGCTCATCTCTAATTCAATATGATTGGTCCAGTAATGAACATAAATCACTTGTACATAGAGTGTGATTTGTAGGTATTAGCATCATTTGTGAATACATATTAGCATATGATTTTATGCCTGGGCTGCGTCCTATAAGAATTGTTTAAGAAATATGTTAATAATATGCTAATGTATGAATAATAAACAAATCCTGCTTTATTCAGTTTTTCATTTTTAATTATTTAGCCATAACAGTATGGTACAGTATGTAATCTACTTATTGCATGCATTGCCCACTAATTCTACAGTATACTACATGATGCATATACATATCATTATTTCAATGTATTTATAATGCACAATAAATGGTCCACAGAGCTGTTCAATAATGGCTAAAGCCGATCAACTAAAAACTACACAATGAACAAATATCAACAACTTACATAACAGAACAAAACTACTACAAATTATATGATGATAATGTAACTACTATATAGAAGGTGAGTGCAGCAATGGGCACCAGCTTTACAACTTGCACTACAGTATATACATGTTATGCTGTTTTTACAAACAGCAACAAGTTGCATAATAGATGAAAACAACTACAAATTATATGATAAATAACAATAAAAACAAATAGAAACACAAGAAGCATATGTATTAGAGTCAAATGTTTATTCCAACTATATTGTATAAGACAAATTAATTGCACACATTTAAAACATAAAAAACACACAAAAGATCTCTGAATATGCTTACATCTGAGTAACACACAATTCCTTCTCCAAGCCCATGACATTCACCAGAACTCTTATAGAATGTGTGAATGCCTCCTGGTACTAACCAGTTACACCTACCCTGCTTCTGTGTGTTCTGGGGATACTGATGTGTGCTGGGAGGGGCCTTGCTGTGTGCTCCCTATTATGCGCCCTCCTCCTAGTCTCCTTGTTTGATGTAACTGTATAGTTCCTCAAAAAGTCCAAAGTCATTTGGCTGCTGGAATGGTGTAATCATGTCTTCCGCCGCAGTTCCTGACACCAGCATGCCCGCAACAGGCACCTCCATGCCAGCCACACCCGTCACTGCCTAGGAATGCCCAGGAATGGATGTCCATGCAGTTCCTATCTGTGGCTGCCTATGGTAATGTCTGAAAGGCATGCTCAACGGATCTCGGATGCATGCGTAGATAAGTAACATCAGGCGCTTATCCGGGTCGGAATCAGGCCCTATGTTGGCAAACAACATAGACAAGATACAGATTATTTGTTTTTACATTGATTAAGAGCATATCAATTACTGAGGGACTAGTTTTCATTAAAGAGCAACATCCACAGAACCTGTCAATGGTATAGCATCCAAAAGGGATAAAAAGGAAATACATATATTAATAAAAGTTTGTCTCATGTCTGATTTTACAGTTTATGGGGGAAAACAGTGCTTGCTTATTTTCTTATCTATTTTTTTTAATTAAGTAAAAATAAAATTAACATTAAAGTAAAAAAAAATAAACCAGGGAACAAATCCAATTAGCTTTAAAAATATTTTCTTTTCTTCACAAATACAGATGCCTTATCTGAATAATAGATTTAACTCAATAAAAGACAAGGTTAACAAAGCAAAAAGATAAGATAATTAGAAATTGTGTTGTGATATGGAATTGGAAGCTGTATGTAATGTGTTTCAATGCCTATAAAACATTCATCAATATTGGAAATATGTTGATAATTTCATGGAAGCTGTGAGTGATGTTGGAGTGTACATGGGATGCAGAGTTTGCTGTTGGAAAGAAGAACCGCTTCTCATTTCGGGTGGTAATTGATATGCCGGCTGTTGGGATCCCAGTTCTCAGTATACCGGCGGAATCCCGACAGCCGGCATACTGACAACTATTCACCCTCTTGGGGGGTCCACGAACTCCCTGGAGGGAGGATAAATAGCGTGGCACATGTAGTGAGCCCACAAGGGGCTCTTTTGTGCTTGCCACTCTGCTGGTATGCTGGTGGTCGGGATCCCGGCGCCGGTAAGCTGGGTGCTGGGATCCCGACCGCCGGCATAACATACTACACCCCTCATTTCAGTATATATAAATCAGCTAGACACATACTGTAGATAATTTAACATACTGTCATGAAAATCTGG
The DNA here is from genome assembly GCF_028390025.1 of Pseudophryne corroboree. Classification (NCBI taxonomy): domain Eukaryota; kingdom Metazoa; phylum Chordata; class Amphibia; order Anura; family Myobatrachidae; genus Pseudophryne; species Pseudophryne corroboree. The sequence continues at coordinate 271,666,032 of NC_086454.1, forward strand.
TTACTACAATGGAATTACTGTTTCCTGAAAGTACTCTTTATTGCCAGACATAAGTCAGGAACACAGGATATACTGTATATGGTAGCATGGACATTGTGCTTGATAGTTGTCACAAATTGTTGTCTTAGCCAGTCTTACAGGATTAAACATTCATTCCTGGCTGTATTTATATCTTTCTGCAGACTTATTTAGTGATCATCTTTCATCTGGCTGCTCACCTGATCAGCCAGACCAATGAGCTGGCATCACTCCATTTATTAACCAGCCTCAGGGATCAGCTCATTGCCTGAACAACTGGGTTCCTTTCAGTTGATTTTTCTCCAGTGACTACTCTGCCTCTCCGTGTCCTGCTGCCGTTACCTGCATTACAGTCTGCTGCTGTTATTTCATCTATAAGTGCTGCGGCTCCCACGCTACCACTGAGCTACCATCCACCAGTGCTGTGGCTTCCATGTTGCATACAGACTTGCTTCCAGCCATCTCACAGTCAGCATGGCCTGTATACCTGTGGTCCATTCCATCTGCTGTTATACTCACCGTGTACCACGTGCGTGAATCCCGTTCTTCATTCGGGCTGAGTACTTCCTTGGACTGTGTTCTCAAGCACTGCTTTGTATTTTCCTCATGTTAAATGGCATATCTGTGTGATACTTATTGGTTTCCTAATACTGTGTGTATTGTCTTGCGCTGGCAGAATAGGGTGCTGGTTCTGGGGCTAGAGTTCAGGGCTGGATTGTGATATGTGTACTCAGGTGCCCAGTACTTTTTTACCCAGTTTGCTCCTCTGTTCCAAGTTGCTCATTTGGATTCTAGGGACAGGTCTTACATCAGACCAGTACCAGGGATATACCTTCCTCAAACTCTTCCCTGGTTACATTCGACCCTGATTCCTGATTTGGATTCCAGTTCCATTTTGCCAGTACTAAGCTACTTTGAGTTCTGAGGCCCTTGTTGCTGTATGTGTCTCTGGTCTGGTAGGTTTTAATTAATCACCAGTCAGAGGCCACCCAGTGACTGTGGTTCCTGGTTCCATTTCAGTATTCCTGCATATCACCAGTCCATGGTTCTTGTGTCATTAGTGTGCTTAATCTCGTGTACAATTTACGTGTGCAAGTAACATCAAGTCTCCTTGTTTTCTGTATGTCTCAGCTCATACCCAGGGCCCCAAGCTGGATCTAAAGAATACTGAGTAGTAAATGCAACAGTCCCATTATTCTATTTTTGCACAGTGCGCCTATGCTGAGTTTACCAGAAGTCAGTTTGAAGAGCATATTGTGTTTGTTTTCGCACTGCACATGCTCTGGAATTGGGCTTATGCAAGTACGCATTTCAGTTGCATATTTACTTGCAACTGAAGAGGCCTACATTGGCTGTAATGGGATATTCTCTTGTAGTCAAAATTCAATAGAGCATATTGACTGAGCTGTGGCCTATGAGTTTTACAGTTGAGTAAACACACCTGTTCCAGTCATGTATGCTGAACCCATCAGTACCGGCTGGTGCAACTCCGCACTAAAGGCCCGTACACACTGGCCGATATATCGCTGGTCCGTCGGCCAGTGTGTATGGCCGATACATCTGTGAACTCCGTCGTTCACAGACGTATCGTGTCGGGCACACAGCACAGCCGACTGCCAGTATATCTACCGATATATTGGCGCGTCGCTGTGTGTGTACGGCGGTCAGCCGACCGCCCATACACATGCTGCGGCAGCCGGCGGTGATTGACAGCTAAACTGGGAGGGCATGTGTACACGCCCGCCCCGTTCATGACATCAGTCACCGACGGATCGTGCAGATATAACTTCCAGTGTGTACCCACCTTAATGGAGATTAAAGGTATCAAACCAGTTGAGAAATGTATGTATCTATCAAGCAGTGAAAAGAGTGGAGAAGTCGCCCATAGCAACCAATCATTTTGGAGGTAGCATTTGTCAGGTACAGTCAACAAAAGGATACGTGGAAGTGGATTGGTTGCAATGGCATCTTCTACACTTATTTACTCTTTGACAATTGTAAATTCCCCCCCCCCCCCCTCTTCCTTTCCCCCCAGTAATACGATTAGGGGTGAATGGATCTTAAAGATTCATACAGAACTTTGTACAGGCAAATAAAAATATTTATATCTAAGCAGGCAATGCAGAAGCATCTAACACCAATTTTCTGTTTCTCCAGCATTAGTTCCAGTACAGTAGATTTTAATGAACTGTAATATAAACAAGAGAAAATAGTGTCTTTCGTTTTACTGTTATTATTAATAAATGTAAAGGTCACCTCTACTATATATGATGTAATGACCTACAAACACATCCACATCTGTTGTTTACCTCTATAGAAAACTAATGGGAATCTTCTTTCCTGCAGTAATCCAAATGATAATAAACATAAGTAATTATCTATTATTATTTGTAGAAAGCTCCAGCATAATTCTCAGCATTATACACTGAGGGGATTGCGATAGATACAAATTACATACAATGGGGATGGAGTTAAAATACCGGACAGGAGACAGATGCCGGAATCCCGACAACCGGTTAAATACCACTGGATGCAATCCCGACCTCCACCGGGTATTCCCACTCGGTTGGTGGGTACACACCACCAACCAAGTGGGAATATAACCTGTCGTGAGCGAAGCGAGCAACCGGGCACGAAGCTTGGCGAACACAGAGGGCCCGCGAGGTGACTCGCTGCCGGGATTCCGTCAGACAAGATTTCGACAGCCAGCATCCCATCTGTCGTGAACACATATCGATTTTATGCAATAACATGAAAAGAAGGCAGAGATGACCATGTCTATGATGTTGGAGAAAAGTGTGAAGCGTGAGGAAGTGGGAACAGTTGTATAGTAACTGTTGGTGGGAATACATGTTCACGGGAGCTGTAACTGTGCTAATTCTTGGCTGCAGGCACTTGTGGATAGAGGTACTATGCTAGCCTCACCACAGGTCGGATGTTGGTTACAGGCACTGTGCTGGCTAATTAATGTGAATAGCTGGCTTGTTATAACTTTTAGCCACTTGGATAATAAGGTCTTTATTCATTAATATTGTGTTTATGCCCGATATTTAAAAGGGCAATGTTTTTACTAGTTGTGTCTTTCTAGTAAAAGTATTGCTCAATTAAATTTCTGGCAAGAAGATCAAATGCACAGGATTTTACAGAAAGTATCCAGTGAGGTCACTGTGTATCTTTTTCAAATGCCTGTTCCTTCTTACTGTATATCAAGGTCACCTGTGTCTCACAAAGTTGTTTCTGTTTCTACACTCAACTTTGCTCCTCTCTCCTTTTGACATTGAACGGCCTTTTGATCCTCAGACGTTTAAAACGGCTAGATTGGCACTTAAACAGGCACTCTCTATCATTCTCCTCCACGTAAAAGGATATCATACCCACTCTCATGCCACATGAGGGCATTACACTAAAATTAGCAAACAAAACTTTTATATGTCAACTAAGTTATTTCTTTCTACAGAAAACATTAACCTCATGCAGTTTACCAATTAGAAGGTTCATTAGGTGTAAAATAATTAGAATAGCTGTGTCCTGCTACAAAATACAATTAATTAGAGAAGTCATTAGGGAAAAATTATGAAACTGTGGCAAGTTATATTTCTACTTATATACACAACCACTTTTACAAATAACCATTTTAACTGATAATATTAAAATGGTAATCATGTTACCAAGTTGGAAAGTCTGTTTAGTGAGATAGATTACACTCTGCATGTATCAGTTTATCAATTAGATTTAAAATTTACCAGGAGATAATACTCAGGCCTAGGTGCTGGAATATCCTGTATTTTAAAGTTTTGGGGCGGAACTTTCTAAACCTTAGCCATGGAGACATCATATAGAGTTATGAGCGTTCAATAATTGATTATTAAAAGATCATTGGGCTAACCAATAGGAAGAGGATCGCTGGACTGACCTATAGCTCTCTAGCCTCCTCTATTTTGCCATTTTCATCTTAACAAAATGCAAGCACCACAGGCATTCTATTGGCTGAATTATTAGTTTGGAGAATTGAACAAATCAGTTCACTAGGACCTAGGACCCCACTTCCTGGTCCCTTGAAGGCATCATTGGGGAATCTATTTAACAGCCATAGATGCCCTTTCCCTTACAGATGTGCCTTATTTATCAGGGATGTGCAGAAATTAGATATTAAATATTGTATTATTGTAGTAAGATAAAGGTATGGAAAGGGAGCATTTTTAGGGGCAGCTATTGCCATGAGAGTGGGAACATAGTCATTCCCCCACTACAAGAAAAAATCAGTTGTGTACCAGCTCAATGGAGACCTCCATGGTCCGTTTTTGTGTGCCCGGACCATGCGTGGGCGGGCCGTGGCAGCTGCGTGACATAACATGCAGCTGCTGCGACCCGGACAGTGACGGGTGACAGGTAGCTCCCTGCGCAGGTAGCGAGCTACTCGTCAAGTACAAAATCATCGCCGCTGTGCGATGCTTTTGTACTTGTGCGGGGGGGGGACAGTAGGGCCAGACATGCGAAGCAGATTAGCCCTGTGCATGTCCCCCCGCATGTCTGAGTACTGATCGTAGCCGCGCAAAATTTTGCACAGCTACGATCAGGTCTGAATTAGGCCCACAAGCTGCTTCCATTATTTTCTCACTCAGAAGAACAGCATCAGGTAAATTTTCAAAAGCATAGGCTTCACAGCACGGCAATTCACAAATCAGAGGCAAGTTGTTCCCAGGTTACAGACACGTTGGTAGTACATCCCAAATGGCTTCCTAGCATAAACCCCACCCCCCCAGATCTGACTGGCTGATCCAGCAATGTGTCCATGCACTGAACACAGGAATGCAGTTAATTTTCCGACAGTCAGGATCCCAGTGGTCGAAATACTGATGCCGGCATCCCAACAACAGTCAAAATGCCGGCAGTCGAAATCTGGTATTCCTACTCAGGTAGTGGTCCATGCCCCTAACCGAGGAGGAATATAATAGTGTGGCGAGCGATGCTTGCCTCCGAGCTCGTAAGGGGACACGCTGTGCTCGATGTCGGTATTTTGACTATTGGGTTTTTGACGTCTGTAGTTTGACCGCCGGGATCCCGACTGTTGGGATATCCTACTGAATCCTGAACACATACTGTATTTAAAGGCAGATGACAGGTGCTGTTAATTAGCCTAGCTTCTGGCTTCTGGCTGACAACTGATTGGGGCAAAACCTGGACTGGACCCTTCAGTCCTGCTGTTGCTGCTACTCTAAAACTGAGAAATCCTGCTGTTCCACAATAACTCCATGTGGAACTTTGCTGTCCCTGCCATGAAACATTTAGGTGATTTTACCTGTTAATGTTGAACTCGAATAGCAAATTTCAAAAACAGCAATGTCAAGGTTCAATAAAATAAATATTAAAATACATTTGTATTAATTAAAAATATTATTTACAGATCCTGAACTGCAAATCTGGAGAGTAGTTGACAAATGACAGTTTAATGGTATAACATTTTATATAAGTAGTATACACTTAACCTATGTTCTACCACCTCTATGATTTAATCAAACATAGTTTTATTCCAAATTGTAGTATTTATTTCAGCGTAGCTTTGAAAAATGATTCACCAACCTCAAAATACTGAAATCTTTCTAATTTTATACATGTAAAAATACTTGTTTTTATTGTTTTAAGTTTTGCAGTTTAATAACATTCGCATTTGCACAACACATTTCATATCATACTTCCATGGTCTTAATAACAATATTGACTAGTGGATGATGCTGGCAACATCAACAGCCATTTTGTCTCTCGGACCCATCTATTTGATAAACATCAGGAGCATTCACAGAGTCTAAGCTGTGAGAAACCTTTTCACTAACACATTTCATCAATGGGACATGATCTTTTTTTATTGAATTTGCATCATCAATGCTTAGAAAGCCATTTTATTTGCACGTTTACTCCTTAGGTGATTATTGACCAAACTCGCCCAGTGGAGTAATTGCTGGGCTCAGGTCAATAAGCATTGAAAGATTATTCAATAAAGCTAATGTCTGCATATTAAATGCTCTCTCAGTCTGACATACGGTAAACATTATCCACTACATCTGGGACCAAAGACTAGCAAAGGATCTGGAGCATCATTAAAGAGGAATTATACATCTAGTAATGTTTAAAAGTATGAGTATTTTTTATTATATTATTTTAAAATGCACATTTTTTTCATATTTTCTTTTGCAATTACATTAGCACAGGTTGAGTGGGTGTGCTACATTATAATGGCATTCGGGATGCCGGGGGTCACATGAGCAACTCCGGCATCCAGATGATTAGAATGCCAAAAGAGGACAGGGTAATTGTTTTACCCCTTCCCTGCCCCTTAACTCACCTGGGGTGGTGGCTAGGGCTAAGACACCGGGGATGGCAGCTAGAGCTAACCCCCACTTTGAGTGCCTAACCCTAACCGTCACCCCGATACTTACCTTCGGGATGTTGGTGTTCAGGCACTGGGATTCCAAGTGATTTTAGGATTCCGGCGGTGTCACATGACCAATGGCATCCCGTAACGGGATTGTAAGTGCATCCCGATTGAGTCTCCCATATCCAAAATGCTTGAGATCAGAAATATTTTGGATCTTAGATTTTTTCCGTATTTTTAAATAATTGCATACAATAATGAGATATTGTATTTTGTGGATAGGACCAAAGTCTAAACACATACTGTAGGTAGGTAATTTTAGACAATATTTTTATTAATTGTGTGCATTAAACAAAGTTTGTGTACATTGAGCCATCAGAAATCAAAGATACAGTATCACTGTCTTAGTCACACTCAAAAAATTATGTATTTCAGAATATTCTGTATTAATAGTAGGGGTTGCTGTGGTTGGTAAGTTATATAAGGATGGAATTCTTCATACCTATTCTTATTTATCCTCATCTTATGGTCTTCCAGCTCATCTGTTTTCTAGGTATTTACAGCTTAGACATGCTCTATGTGCACTGTCTGTGGTAGAGTGTTGTGCCTATGTTTTATGAATCTCTAGTTCAATTACTAGTCCGTACAGTGCCCGCCCAGAGGTCTATCTCCCTGGCTTACTCCTCTCTGTTGTCATATCAAGGTACTGATGGGCTGTGTAATCTTAGATCTCACTAGGATGTGTTTTGTCTGACGATTCGAAAACTTACTTCTCCCAGGGTTGCCACAGCATAAGCCAAATATTTAAAAAATCCATCTTCATATCCTACACAGAGTTTACTGGACCCTGGAAGGACTTTATGATTTTTGAGGATTATCCTCGGACATCTGTCCTAAATATGCAGCTCCCTCTGCCTATTTCTGGCAATTGCTCCGGGCTTGCCTGCGGGTTGTCAACTTCTGGTCTGGAGTTGTTGCATGTTTACGGAATATGGGTGTAAGGTTACCCCCTACTAGCTCTCTGCCAGTGCCTCTTTGGTCTCGGCCTTGAGTACTCCCTCCCCCTTACAACTGTATGTGAACAATATTTTAACTCTGGCACGCTCTAGACATGCATTGCTAGAACATGGATGGCTCCTGCTTCTCATTCCATTTCCCACTGGGTGGCCCTGGTTAATGTTACTGTCTCCCATGAATGTTTTATGTATCACAAAAGAAAATGCCTTGTGAGGTTTGATAGGATTTAGAAACTCTGGCAAGAATCTAGGTTTATCCTTCCCTGGATCATCTGGTTATGTCTCTGTATTTAGTGCCTCTGCTAGTCCATGTATTTTAATATCATATTACTGTTACTGATTTGTACTGCGTATGTTAGCTACTGTCGTGTCCTACATCTTCCTTATATTCTGACCTCTCTATACACCCTGTGGATACTCAGTTCTGCTCCACATTTAATATGCATCTATTTGAAGTTTGTATACCTTCTTGCTGGATTTTGTATCCCGTGAACTTATGCTACAATGTGTTCTTCTTTCATGGTTTGCTTTAGTTTCTGCTATGCATGTTCCAATTTCTTTTAAGTTCTTTTGCCTTTCATTTCTTGTCTTTCTGTTTTTGTTTCTTATATAATTTTTTGTATTATGTGGTTATGGGGCCCATAAAGTTCTAGTGAGGTTTTACCATACCCTAAATGCACATGTGTATTATATTCTAGATATATTAAAGTATATATATGTGCAAGTATACCACGCACATGTATATGTGTGTATGGACTGTATGTATTTATTGTCACAAAGAAAGTGGTTTCCTACTGAGAAGTGATATGTGTTTAGCTGACAGACCTGCAGACAGATTTGCGCACGTGTGCAGCACTGAACCAAGCTTAAAGATATACAAATCAGGACATTTACTTACAGTATTGTAAAAAGAATCCGTAACTTTCCTGTGTTGGTGAATAGTTCAGATCCATTTTGCTCCACAGCTTGCAGCCCCTGACAGGGTTTGGCTGGCGAACCAGATCATTTGAGGAGAACTCCTTTTAGACTGCAAGGTGGGAGTGTCACCTGCCTGTCGTTCTTGGGAAGGGGAATTTGATGTATTTAAACCTGTCTGGGGCATTTATCTAGGAAACTGTTGACAAACTAGTCGGTTGGTGGCTAAAGAGATGAACTCTGTTAGTGTCAGGGCCGTGGGAAGATCTGTGACTGTTGGTTATAGGTCTCCATGTCATCCTGACAAATATATTATGTGGCTTGAACCTGAAAAACTCAATGTGTGTGTCACCTGTATGGTGTCATTGTCACAGTAAATAATTATATATATATATATATATATATATATATACAGCACTGTTGGGTCCGGCACTCCTCGTCCCTGCTGGGTACCTGCTCCGGTGCCCTCCTTAAGCAATAGTAGCTTGGTATATGCACAGTGGAAGGCGGCACTCGGAGACTTTTATCAGTTTAAAACAGCGTGATTAAAGCACGCTGTTTTGAACTGATAAAAGTTTCAGAGTGCCGCCTTCCACTGTTTATATATATATATATATATATATATACAGTGCATCCGGCAAGTATTTACAGCTTTCACTTTTTCCACATTTTGTTATGTTATTGCCTTATTCCAAAATTGAATAAATACATTTTTCCCACCAAAAATTCCACACACAATACCACATAATGACAACATGAATTTATTAAAAATAAAAAAACTAAGAAATCACATGTACATAAGTATCCACAGCCTTTACTCAATACTTTGTTGATGCACCTTTGGCAGCAATTACGGCCTCAAGTCTTTTTGAATATGATGGTACAAGCTTGGCAAACCTATCTTTAAGCAGTTTCATCCATTCCTCTTTGCAGCACCTCTCAAGCTCCATCAGGTTGGATGGGAAGTGTTGGTGCACAGCCATCTTCAGATCTCTCCAGAGATGTTCTATAGGATTCAAGTCTGGGCTCTGGCTGGGCCACTCAAGGACATTCACAGAGTTGTCCTGAAGCCACTCCTTTGATATTTTGTGTGCTTAGGGTTGTTGTCTTGCTGAAAGATGAACCGTCGCCCCAGTCTGAGGTCAAGAGCGCTCTGAAGCAGGTTTTCATCCAGGATGTCTCTGTACATTGCTGCATTCATCTTTCCCTCTATCCTGACTAGTCTCCCAGTTCCTGCCACTGAAATACATCCCCACAACATGATGCTGCCACCACCATGCTTCACTGTAGGGATGGTATTGGCCTGGTGATGAGCTGTGCCTGGTTTCATCCAAACATGACGCCTGGCATTCACGTCAAAGAGTTCAATCTTTCTCTCATCAGACCAGAGAATTTTGTTTCTCATGGGCTGAGAGTGCTTCAGGTGCATTTTGGCAAACTCCAGGTGGGCTACCATGTTCTTTTTACTAAGGAAAGGCCTCCGTCTGGCCACTTTACCATACAGGCCTGATTGGTGGATTGCTGCAGAGATAGTTGTCCTTCTGGAAGGTTCTCCTCTCTCTCTCTCTCTCTCTTTCGCTCTCTCCACAGAGGAATACTGCAGCTCTGACAAAGTGACCATCAGTTCTTGGTCACCTCCCTGACTAGGTCCCTTCTCCCCCAATCGCTCAGTTTAAACAGCCGGCCAGCCATAGAAAGAGTCCTGTTGATTCCGAACTTCTTCAATTTACGGATGATGGAGACCACTGTGCTCATTGGGACCTTTAAAGCGGCAGATATTTTTCTGTACCCTTCTCCAGATTTGTGCCTCGAGACAATCCTGTCTCGGAGGTCTACAGACAATCCTTTGACTTCATGCTTGGTTTGTGCTCTGACATGCACTGTCAAGTGTGGGACCTTCTATAGACAGGTCTGTGCCTTTCCAAATCATGTCCAATCAACTGAATTTACCACAGGTGGACTCCAATTAAGCTGTAGGAATATCTCAAAGATGATCAGTGGAAATAGGATGCACCTGAGCTCAATTTTGAGCTTCATGGCAAAGGCTGTGAATACTTATGTACATGAGATTTCTTAGTTTTTTTATTTTTAATAAATTTGCAAAAATCACAAAAAACTTTTTTCACATTGTCATTATGGGGTATTGTGTGTAGAATTTTGAGTGAGAAAAGTTAATTATTCCAGCTTAGAATAAGGCTGTAACATAATAAAATGTGGAAAAAGTGAAGCGCTGTGAATATTTTCTGGATAAACTGTGTGTATATATATATATATATATATATATATATACATACACTGTATATATATATATATATATATATATATATATATATACATATATATATATATATACAGTATATATATATATATATATATATACCCTCCGATATGAGGCACTCAATCGGACTTCTTAGTAATAAATTCCAGGACACAAGCAAGTGTGCAACGTTTCGGCTTTATTAGCCGTTCTCAAGCAGTATGATCACACTGCTTGAGAACGGCTAATAAAGCCGAAACGTTGCACACTTGCTTGTGTCCTGGAATTTATTACTAAGAAGTCCGATTGAGTGCCTCATATCGGAGGGTATGTAGAATTGTACAGAGTGCACCGCGGCCAGAATTTACCATTGGGAGAGAGAGTGCCGGCTATACGTATATATATATATATATATATATATATATAAATAAAGACTACGGCGCTTAGGTGCGGCTTTGTGTTATCTATACCTTAAATTTTAAAATAACCTTTTCGTAAGAAATAGAATAAAAACACTTCTCACAATATTAAGTGAGTGGCAGCTTATAATACATAAAAATGTGCTTGGCATGCACACATAAAAATTTAAAGGAATTGGTGAGAATAAGCGCCCAAGAGTGTGATTTATATAACAAGGTGAATATAAATGAAGGTATCAAGGGTGGGTATATTGAAACCAGTTAGAAAAACTTATCTGAAAACCAGAGAAGCTAAATTCAGGCGATGCTTCTTGGATGCTTAATACATGTTGAAAAAAAGAAGAGCAAACATAGTGTGTACTGTTTTGTACAATATCAAAATATATCACTGGCTATAAAACATTTAGGCTTAATTAGGGAAATAGCATATTCACAAGTATGTAATCAGTATATAGCCTAGGCAGTGTATATATAAAAAATTAAATTATTTAATACACAAAATGACATAAAAATACATAAAAAATGCATAAAAATATGTGAATAGCTGTATGTCATGCGTACAGGATGAAAGATTATATCAAGCTTATCTGTCCATAAATAACTGGAATGCATGCGTACAGAATTCAGAGTAATAAAATGGCTTATCTGTCCATAAGAGGAAATGTCAGCAGGTAATCCCAACGCGTTTCGTCCGTCTTCAGCAGGACTTCATCAAGGGATGTATTTTTATGTCATTTTGTGTATTAAATAATTTAATTTTTTATATATACACTGCCTAGGCTATATACTGATTACATACTTGGGAATATGCTATTTCCCTAATTAAGCCTAAATGTTTTATAGCCAGTGATATATTTTGATATTGTACAAAACAGTACACACTATGTTTGCTCTTCTTTTTTTCAACATGTATTAAGCATCCAAGAAGCATCGCCTGAATTTAGCTTCTCTGGTTTTCAGATAAGTTTTTCTAACTGGTTTCAATATACCCACCCTTGATACCTTCATTTATATTCACCTTGTTATATAAATCACACTCTTGGGCGCTTATTCTCACCAATTCCTTTAAATATATATATATATATATTTATGAGATAATGTGTTTGAAAAATAGACTGGATAAATGTTTGGTCTGTATTAAAACCCAGTTAAGGGTTCCTGGGGTTATTGGTGGAGAGAGAGGCCAGGCTCCATCCATTCGCCCCATTTCGGGTTTTCAGGGATTTACTCAGGGTCTCAATTCCTAGGGGAACAGGTAGCATGCCTGTTAAGAGACACTGTAATTTTCCGACCATGAGTACTGTGCATATGCTTATGTTTGTGGTAGGAGGCATAAGGTCCTACCACTTTGAGAGAGGGCTCCTGTGGTTGCCCAGATGGGCTAGAATTTATTTTATATTTTTTGCCTATCTAATCCAGAAGAGGGCATCCCTACCATGATATCCTCACAATATATTATGCCTATTGATTGAAAAAATTTTTTAGGGTCCTAGAGAAGTCTGCTCCTCTTTGTTCATACCATGTTCACAGTCAATATTTACTGTGAAATGGTGACAACCTACACAATTTGTTGGGCCACCTCTCCCATTTAAGATTTAGACTATTCTACTTATTGCCATTAGGGAGGTAGATGATGTATTTGTAACTGCTTCCTACAGTTCAAATTTCTGCACAAGATAAATGCTGGCTCAACAAGAAGTAATTCAGATAATTCTTTTGCACAGGTTGCTAGTGCGCATCTCAGCAAACATATTTACCGCCATTAGTCAATCAACTGTATTCAACAAGGAGCCAACACCTAGCCGTGAAGATCACCTCATCCTATCCCCGTAATAACCCACTATTGTGCAAACCACCAAGGCAGGCCAGTACTGCCCCTCCTTTCTCAGTAGCCCTAGGTGAAGAAACAACACCAGTTACTGGGCAAGTTAAAAATGGAGGAGGGTGAGTTAAAGTGACTATTATGGGTTATTACAGTTTTTTTGTTTATTTTTCTTTTTTTATGTAAAAACCTCTTGAAAAGACATGCTCTATTACAGTCAGTAAATAACAAAATAACAGCTTTCTGTCTAATAAATTCTGGCAGGATAAATTACTTTCTTTTACATGCACCTAAATCATTGTATGCTTCTATTTATTTCTCTGTTAAAAGGATGCTATGAACTTAAAAGAAATAATTGAAATTTATTTTAAACCAAGTGTCTATATTCATCCACCAAGTACAAAATTAATACCTATAGTACTAGAAAGGAAAAAGCAAAACTAATTTCCAGGATAGATTTGGGGTTATTAATGAGAAGGCTTTATAAACTGTATCTATTTAGCCTGAAGGCCATTCAAGTTTGGATGTCTGTTGCCAGATAAAACATTTTTCTCTGGTTCTGTCGAGAGGTTTAGTCTTCTGCTCGGAGAAACATAAAAATTCTCAAATTTGAGGATTAATTGCTTTTTGCATTCTGACTTGAAAAGGAAGAGTCTTTTTGATCACTTATAAAACCTGACACATATACAACATATCTGGTTTGGAACACTTTGGAGCTAGCAGGGGAATAAGAAGCAAATTGTATGCAAAAATAAATAAAGACATAAACAACAGCAAAACTTGCCTTTTTTACTATTTTAAAAAGACACTTGCTGCATGATTAGCATGAAAATATATAACAAAAATACATCAATAGTTAATTAAGGATAAAGGACTTATTGGGAAACATACAGTATAGGGACCTCTTTAGTAAAATAATTATTATTGTTGTTGAAGAGTATATGCCCTTTCTGCTTCTTTGGCTGGGATACATATGATATCCCGACGGATGGGATGCCGGCGGTACTATGATCGACAACTGGTATCCTGAAGTTGAGAATGCTGATAGGGGTAGAGTAAGTATGTATACCCTGCTCCCCTACTCAGTGGTGCTGAGAGAGGGGGGAGAGGGTACAAATTACCCGGGCCCAGGTCTGATGGAGGGGCCCAGGTCACCTCCCCCTTACCTAGCAGCAGCTGGTGCAGCTCTTTTCCTCAGCCCATCACACGCTGCTGTGTACTGGGCTGCAGTGTGGTCATGGAGGTGCATAAAATACTATTTTTTTCAGTATTATTTTCTATGGGTACATGACCACACCTCCTGTGAATAGGCCACACCTCTTGAAAAGTACCCGGGCCCAGCCCGGCTCTTGACTGCCCTGCCCCTACTCCCCTAACCCTCCCTTTCCACAGCCTAACCCTAACCTCCCCTCCCCACAGCCTAACCCTAACACCCCCCGCAGCCTAACCCTAACCCCCCTCCCCACATCCTAACCCTAACCCCCCCACCCTCTGCCTAACCCTAACCCCCGTCCCCACATCCTAACCCTAACCTTCCCTTCCCCACAGCCTAAACCTCCCCCCAGTGGCTTACCACTGATGAATCCCGGCAGACCTCAATCGGGATCCTGGCATTTGGGATCCCGGTGCCAACATTGCAATCCATGTCAGTGGATACTGGTGCTGGCATTCTGAGCAGTGTCAAGATTCCGGTATCAGCATTCCAACTGCCGGGATGCTGAAAGCAAGTATCCTGAACGGATCCCATTTTGCATTGTGTGGCAGACACAAACAAGAACTGGAAATAGTTTTCTGTGTAGGACCAATAATTCTGGTTGGCACTCCATCCACATAGAGATGGTTTTGGTGACACCCAACCCCCGTTCTCTCAGTATCTTGAGGATTTGATCATACAGTATTATGCACGTATAGCCCATTCCCTTCCCACATTTGATCTTTCTACATGGGGTAGTATGGAAGGGCCTAGTCACAGTATAGTGTATAGACACATTTTTATTAATAATTTTTATTAATAAACCGGAGAGTCCGTTTATATATACGCATGACCATTAAACAGTCTAGAATTTTCAATGCACAGTACACCATGCTGCCAGGCTACCTGCAAGAAGGGGGTTGATTTGGTAATCCTACGCTGCTGCCTAATGATTGCCAGTGCAGCGTATTTAAGCCTTGTCTCCAGCATTGAAATATTATGTGCCATAGCTGGTAGTATATGCATAATTAAATACTAGGTGTACACTGAATGGGGGCTAACCAAGAGTTTTTGTTTACTTGGAAACTGTATTTGCTAGTACCTGTTGTATGTGCATGCCCGCATTAACCCTGTGTTACCCTGTATCCTGTTATCTGCTGGTTAATAAACCAATAAGCCTAGTTAAGTTATCTGCCATGAGGACTGCCCTCATTGACATATTCTGCTAATAAAACATGTTTTTTTTTTGTTAATACGTGTGAAATTTTTCATTATAATTTGTAGTTTGAAATGAAACTCACAGTGCCCCCAAGCCACACCTTGATAAACATGCTGCAGTTGTTTTGGGCAGCGGCCTAGTGGATCATTCACAAAACGGTGGGGTGGTGTTCCTGTTTTGTAGCCCTGCCTTGGTCAAGGTCTGTGTCTTCTGATACAGATTTCCCTGTCCAGGCACAGTGAAAACACCGGCTATCTTGTGTAACATGAGTAACCTGTATCTTGTGTAACCTTAGATTACTCAAATGGCGATATTTTTGCTGAGTAACATAGTAACATAGTTGGTGAGGGTGAAAAAAGACCGGTAGTTCATCGAGTTCAACCTGAAATATATTATATTCCCTATTCTATTCTCGTTAAATGCTATGTCCTCTGATTTTTTTTTTCTGCTAGAAATTTCTCTAACCTATTTTTAAACGCATTGACCGAGTCCGCCATTACAACCTTCACTGGCAGTGAATTCCATATTCGTATTGCCCTTACAGTGAAGAATCCCTTCCTGCGCTTAGTACGAAATTTCCTCTCCTCAAGCCTTAGTGGGTGTCCGCGCGTTTTGTGCAGAGGTCTCTTAATAAACAAATCACATGATAGCTCCGCGTATTGCCCCTTATATATATTTGTAAATATTAATCATATCTCCTCTTAGTCGTCTCATTTCTAGTGTAAACATATCTAACCTAGAAAGCCTTTCCTCATAGTCAAGTGTCTCCAACCCCTTAATCAATTTGGTAGCTCGCCCCTGAACCTTTTCAAGTTCTACCATGTCTTTTTTATAGTGCGGTGGCCAGAACTGTACACAATACTCAATATTTGGTTGCACCAATGATTTATACAGTGGGATGATTACACTCTCATCCCTTGTCTCAATTCCCATTTTAATTCATTCTAACACCTTATTTGCCTTTTGCTGCACTTTGACATTGTGTACTGCTGCTAAATCTACTATCAATGAACACCCCCAAATCTTTTTCTTATACTGTTTTCCCTATATTTTTGCTATTTAATGGTAAGTTGCATGTTTATTCTTAGTCCCAAAGTGCATAACTTTAAATTTTTCCACATTAAACCTCATACTCAATTTCGTTGCCCAAACTTCCAGTTTATATAAATCGCTCTGAAGAAACTCCAGTTGCTTTTGCCACGTAAACGTTTGCTGCTGTAAAAAACGTACCAGTTTAGCCGGAGTCTCGGAGCTTCGGCCATCTTGCAAGCCATTACATCCGGCCCGTTGTGTGCATTCACCCTGCTCACTGCCCTGCAGAGCAGTGAGTGACAGGGCGCATCCCAACTACCCCCCACTGTACGACACTGCGTGACACTGTGGCTTGTGGATGGGACAGCAGGAGAGTGCACGAAAAATGGGACAGTTAGGATGTATGACCTCCTGCAGCATTTGCATATTTACACACAGCAGCCGCATCCAAAGACACAGGTACTATCGAGTTGATCGCTAGCTGAAAATGTTGAAGAAAAAAAAGGCACTTCTGCGCATGCGGCGCAATGCGCACGCGTGACCAGAGGCGTCACTAGGGTTGGTGTCACCCGGTGTGGTAACTCATGGTGTCACCCCCCATGGACCTCCTCCCCTATCACACCATAAGGAATCCTGGCGGGGGTGGTGAATGGGCGGCGACGCACCGTTTGAGGGGCGTGGTCCGGACAACGCAGATGTTTCCAGACCATTTGTCGGGCGGGCCGCGGCAGCTGCATGACGGCACACGTAGCAGCTGCCACCCAAAAGATGTCGGCCCGGCGACTGCCTTCACAGCTAGGCTGCAGAGGCAGAGGGCTACCCTTAAAATGCGAGCGCATTGCTATGCATATCAGCGGGGGGGCGGACCCGGCATGAGGGGAGGCCTTGCGCTGTGCTGGGCGGCCCCCCCTCCCTCATGCTAGAGAAAGCAGTTGTAGTTTTGCTACGTTTAGCGTACTAAAACCACAGCTCATCTGGTGAAATGTGGGGATATGGGGTATCATGTGGAGAAATGGGGTATCATGTGCTGTCTTGGTGGTGACATGGGGTATCATGTGGTGTCTTGGTGGTGACATTGGGTATCATGTGGTGTCTTGGTGGTGACATGGGGTATCATGTGGTGTCTTGGTGGTGACATTGGGTATCATGTGGTGTCTTGGTGGTGACATTGGGTATCATGTGGTGTCTTGGTGGTGACATGGGGTATCATGTGGTGTCTTGGTGGTGACATGGGGTATCATGTGGTGTCTTGGTGGTGACATGGGGTATCATGTGGTGTCTTGGTGGTGACATTGGGTATCATGTGGTGTCTTGGTGGTGACATGGGGTATCATGTGGTGTCTTGGTGGTGACATGGGGTATCATGTGGTGTCTTGGTGGTGACATTGGGTATCATGTGGTGTCTTGGTGGTGACATGGGGTATCATGTGGTGTCTTGGTGGTGGCATGGGATTTACTTGGTGGTGGCACTGATTAACCAATTTCCCCTAAACAGCAACCGCAAACATATCCCTGTCCAAGAACCCATTGCTGAAGCCCCCCGTCTCCGTGCATCCATTACCCCATCTCTCCCCAATTCGTTATCAATCCCTCCTTCCAACACCCATTAGCACATTCATCCACCCACACTATCAGCTCACATAAAGCTCCCCTCACACAGCGGCACCCATACTACACTCAAACAGCACCCATACTACACTCAAACAGCACCCATACTACACTCAAACAGCACCCATACTACACTCACACAGCAGCACCCATACTACGCTCACACAGCACCCATACTACACTCAAACAGCACCCATACTACACTCACACAGCACCCATACTACACTCACACAGCAGCACCCATACTACGCTCACACAGCACCACCCATACTACACTCACACAGCACCCATACTACACTCACACAGCACTCATACTACACTGACACAGCAACAACCATACTATACTCACACAGCACTCATACTACACTCACACAGCAGCACCCATACTATGCTCACACAGCAGCACCCATACTACGCTCACACAGCAAGCACCCATACTACACTCACACAGCACTCATACTACACTCACACAGCAGCACCCATACTATGCTCACACAGCAGCACCCATACTACGCTCACACAGCAGCATACATACTACGTCACACAGCACCCATACTAAACAGCACCCACACTACACTCACACAGCAGCACCCAGACTACGCTCACACAGCAGCACCCATACTACGTCACACAGCACCCATACTACACAGCACCCATACTACACTCACACAGTGGCACCCATACTACACACACAGCACCCATACTACACAGCACCCATACTACACTCACACAGTGGCACCCATACTACGCTCACACAGCGCTCATACTAAACTCACACAGCACCCATACTACACAGCACTCATACTACGCTCACACAGTGGCACCCATACTACACTCACACAGCACTCCTACTACACTCACACAGCACTCATACTACACTCACACAGCAGCACCCATACTACGTCACACAGCACCCATACTACACTCACACAGTGGCACCCATACTACGCTCACATAGCACCCATACTACACTCACACAGTGGCACCCATACTACGCTCACACAGCGCTCATACTAAACTCACACAGCACCCATACTACACAGCACTCATACTACGCTCACACAGTGGCACCCATACTACACTCACACAACACTCATACTACACTCACACAGCCCCAATTAGCTTCCCCCCAGCACTCAACCCAACAATTTGTACATCCAAATGCCCATTAACACATTTACCCCCATACAGACACACACACACATTAGAGATGAGCGGGTTCGGTTTCTTTGAATCCGAACCCGCACGAACTTCACTTTTTTTTTCACGGGTCCGAGCGACTCGGATCTTCCCGCCTTGCTCGGTTAACCCGAGCGCGCCCGAACGTCATCATGACGCTGTCGGATTCTCGCGAGACTCGGATTCTATATAAGGAGCCGCGCGTCGCCGCCATTTTCACACGTGCATTGAGATTGATAGGGAGAGGACGTGGCTGGCGTCCTCTCCATTTAGATTAGATTTAGAAGAGAGAGAGAGAGAGAGAGATTGCTGTGATACTGTAGATTAGAAGAGAGTGCAGAGTGCAGACAGAGTTTAGTGACTGACGACCACAGTGACCAGTGACCACCAGAGACAGTGCAGTTGTTTGTTTTATTTAATATATCCGTTCTCTGCCTGAAAAAAACGATACACAGTCACACAGTGACTCAGTCTGTGTGCACTGCTCAGCCCAGTGTGCTGCACATCAATGTATTGTATATAAAGCTTATAATTGTGGGGGAGACTGGGGAGCACTGCAGGTTGTTATAGCAGGAGCCAGGAGTACATGATAAATAATATTATATTAAAATTAAACAGTGCACACTTTTGCTGCAGGAGTGCCACTGCCAGTGTGACTAGTGGTGACCAGTGCCTGACCACCAGTATATTAGTAGTATTGTATACTATCTCTTTATCAACCAGTCTATATTAGCAGCAGACACAGTACAGTGCGGTAGTTCACGGCTGTGGCTACCTCTGTGTCGGCACTCGGCAGGCAGTCCGTCCATCCATAATTGTATTATATACCACCTAACCGTGGTTTTTTTTTTCTTTCTTTATACCGTCGTCATAGTCATACTAGTTGTTACGAGTATACTACTATCTCTTTATCAACCAGTGTACAGTGCGGTAGTTCACGGCTGTGGCTACCTCTGTGTCGGAACTCGGCAGGCAGTCCGTCCATCCATAATTGTATTATAATATATACCACCTAACCGTGGTTTTTTTTTCGTTCTTTATACCGTCGTCATACTAGTTGTTACGAGTATACTACTATCTCTTTATCAACCAGTGTACAGTGCGGTAGTTCACGGCTGTGGCTACCTCTGTGTCGGAACTCGGCAGGCAGTCCGTCCATCCATAATTGTATTATAATATATACCACCTAACCGTGGTTTTTTTTTCGTTCTTTATACCGTCGTCATACTAGTTGTTACGAGTATACTACTATCTCTTTATCAACCAGTGTACAGTGCGGTAGTTCACGGCTGTGGCTACCTCTGTGTCGGCACTCGGCAGGCAGTCCGTCCAACCATAATTGTATTATATACCACCTAACCGTGGTTTTTTTTTCATTCTTTATACCGTCGTCATACTAGTTGTTACGAGTATACTACTATCTCTTTATCAACCAGTGTACAGTGCGGTAGTTCACGGCTGTGGCTACCTCTGTGTCGGCACTCGGCAGGCAGTCCGTCCAACCATAATTGTATTATATACCACCTAACCGTGGTTTTTTTTTCATTCTTTATACCGTCGTCATACTAGTTGTTACGAGTATACTACTATCTCTTTATCAACCAGTGTACAGTGCGGTAGTTCACGGCTGTGGCTACCTCTGTGTCGGCACTCGGCAGCCCGTCCATAATTGTATATACCAGTGACCTAACCGTGGTTTTTTTTTCTTTCTTTATACATACATACTAGTTACGAGTATACTATCTCTTTATCAACCAGTCTATATATTAGCAGCAGACACAGTACAGTGCGGTAGTTCACGGCTGTGGCTACCTCTGTGTCGGCACTCGGCAGCCCGTCCATAATTGTATATACCAGTGACCTAACCGTGGTTTTTTTTTCTTTCTTTATACATACATACTAGTTACGAGTATACTATCTCTTTATCAACCAGTCTATATATTAGCAGCAGACACAGTACAGTGCGGTAGTTCACGGCTGTGGCTACCTCTGTGTCGGCACTCGGCAGCCCGTCCATAATTGTATATACCAGTGACCTAACCGTGGTTTTTTTTTCTTTCTTTATACATACATACTAGTTACGAGTATACTATCTCTTTATCAACCAGTCTATATATTAGCAGCAGACACAGTACAGTGCGGTAGTTCACGGCTGTGGCTACCTCTGTGTCGGCACTCGGCAGCCCGTCCATAATTGTATACTAGTATCCAATCCATCCATCTGCATTGTTTACCTGAGGTGCCTTTTAGTTGTGCCTATTAAAATATGGAGAACAAAAATGTTGAGGTTCCAAAATTAGGGAAAGATCAAGATCCACTTCCACCTCGTGCTGAAGCTGCTGCCACTAGTCATGGCCGAGACGATGAAATGCCAGCAACGTCGTCTGCCAAGGCCGATGCCCAATGGCATAGTACAGAGCATGTCAAAACCAAAACACCAAATATCAGTAAAAAAAGGACTCCAAAACCTAAAATAAAATTGTCGGAGGAGAAGCGTAAACTTGCCAATATGCCATTTACCACACGGAGTGGCAAGGAACGGCTGAGGCCCTGGCCTATGTTCATGGCTAGTGGTTCAGCTTCACATGAGGATGGAAGCACTCAGCCTCTCGCTAGAAAACTGAAAAGACTCAAGCTGGCAAAAGCACCGCAAAGAACTGTGCGTTCTTTGAAATCCCAAATCCACAAGGAGAGTCCAATTGTGTCGGTTGCGATGCCTGACCTTCCCAACACTGGACGTGAAGAGCATGCGCCTTCCACCATTTGCACGCCCCCTGCAAGTGCTGGAAGGAGCACCCGCAGTCCAGTTCCTGATAGTCAGATTGAAGATGTCAGTGTTGAAGTACACCAGGATGAGGAGGATATGGGTGTTGCTGGCGCTGGGGAGGAAATTGACCAGGAGGATTCTGATGGTGAGGTGGTTTGTTTAAGTCAGGCACCCGGGGAGACACCTGTTGTCCGTGGGAGGAATATGGCCGTTGACATGCCAGGTGAAAATACCAAAAAAATCAGCTCTTCGGTGTGGAGGTATTTCACCAGAAATGCGGACAACAGGTGTCAAGCCGTGTGTTCCCTTTGTCAAGCTGTAATAAGTAGGGGTAAGGACGTTAACCACCTCGGAACATCCTCCCTTATACGTCACCTGCAGCGCATTCATAATAAGTCAGTGACAAGTTCAAAAACTTTGGGTGACAGCGGAAGCAGTCCACTGACCAGTAAATCCCTTCCTCTTGTAACCAAGCTCACGCAAACCACCCCACCAACTCCCTCAGTGTCAATTTCCTCCTTCCCCAGGAATGCCAATAGTCCTGCAGGCCATGTCACTGGCAAGTCTGACGAGTCCTCTCCTGCCTGGGATTCCTCCGATGCATCCTTGCGTGTAACGCCTACTGCTGCTGGCGCTGCTGTTGTTGCCGCTGGGAGTCGATGGTCATCCCAGAGGGGAAGTCGTAAGCCCACTTGTACTACTTCCAGTAAGCAATTGACTGTTCAACAGTCCTTTGCGAGGAAGATGAAATATCACAGCAGTCATCCTACTGCAAAGCGGATAACTGAGTCCTTGACAACTATGTTGGTGTTAGACGTGCGTCCGGTATCCGCCGTTAGTTCACAGGGAACTAGACAATTTATTGAGGCAGTGTGCCCCCGTTACCAAATACCATCTAGGTTCCACTTCTCTAGGCAGGCGATACCGAGAATGTACACGGACGTCAGAAAAAGACTCACCAGTCTCCTAAAAAATGCAGTTGTACCCAATGTCCACTTAACCACGGACATGTGGACAAGTGGAGCAGGGCAGGGTCAGGACTATATGACTGTGACAGCCCACTGGGTAGATGTATGGACTCCCGCCGCAAGAACAGCAGCGGCGGCACCAGTAGCAGCATCTCGCAAACGCCAACTCTTTCCTAGGCAGGCTACGCTTTGTATCACCGCTTTCCAGAATACGCACACAGCTGAAAACCTCTTACGGCAACTGAGGAAGATCATCGCGGAATGGCTTACCCCAATTGGACTCTCCTGTGGATTTGTGGCATCGGACAACGCCAGCAATATTGTGTGTGCATTAAATATGGGCAAATTCCAGCACGTCCCATGTTTTGCACATACCTTGAATTTGGTGGTGCAGAATTTTTTTAAAAACGACAGGGGCGTGCAAGAGATGCTGTCGGTGGCCAGAAAAATTGCGGGACACTTTCGGCGTACAGGCACCACGTACAGAAGACTGGAGCACCACCAAAAACTACTGAACCTGCCCTGCCATCATCTGAAGCAAGAAGTGGTAACGAGGTGGAATTCAACCCTCTATATGCTTCAGAGGTTGGAGGAGCAGCAAAAGGCCATTCAAGCCTATACAATTGAGCACGATATAGGAGATGGAATGCACCTGTCTCAAGTGCAGTGGAGAATGATTTCAACGTTGTGCAAGGTTCTGATGCCCTTTGAACTTGCCACACGTGAAGTCAGTTCAGACACTGCCAGCCTGAGTCAGGTCATTCCCCTCATCAGGCTTTTGCAGAAGAAGCTGGAGGCATTGAAGAAGGAGCTAAAAGGGAGCGATTCCGCTAGGCATGTGGGACTTGTGGATGCAGCCCTTAATTCGCTTAACAAGGATTCACGGGTGGTCAATCTGTTGAAATCAGAGCACTACATTTTGGCCACCGTGCTCGATCCTAGATTTAAAGCCTACCTTGGATCTCTCTTTCCGGCAGACACAGGTCTGCTGGGGTTGAAAGACCTGCTGGTGACAAAATTGTCAAGTCAAGCGGAACGCGACCTGTCAACATCTCCTCCTTCACATTCTCCCGCAACTGGGGGTGCGAGGAAAAGGCTCAGAATTCCGAGCCCACCCGCTGGCGGTGATGCAGGGCAGTCTGGAGCGACTGCTGATGCTGACATCTGGTCCGGACTGAAGGACCTGACAACGATTACGGACATGTCGTCTACTGTCACTGCATATGATTCTCTCAACATTGATAGAATGGTGGAGGATTATATGAGTGACCGCATCCAAGTAGGCACGTCACACAGTCCGTACTTATACTGGCAGGAAAAAGAGGCAATTTGGAGGCCCTTGCACAAACTGGCTTTATTCTACCTAAGTTGCCCTCCCACAAGTGTGTACTCCGAAAGAGTGTTTAGTGCCGCCGCTCACCTTGTCAGCAATCGGCGTACGAGGTTACATCCAGAAAATGTGGAGAAGATGATGTTCATTAAAATGAATTATAATCAATTCCTCCGCGGAGACATTGACCAGCAGCAATTGCCTCCACAAAGTACACAGGGAGCTGAGATGGTGGATTCCAGTGGGGACGAATTGATAATCTGTGAGGAGGGGGATGTACACGGTGATATATCGGAGGGTGAAGATGAGGTGGACATCTTGCCTCTGTAGAGCCAGTTTGTGCAAGGAGAGATTAATTGCTTCTTTTTTGGGGGGGGTCCAAACCAACCCGTCATATCAGTCACAGTCGTGTGGCAGACCCTGTCACTGAAATGATGGGTTGGTTAAAGTGTGCATGTCCTGTTTTGTTTATACAACATAAGGGTGGGTGGGAGGGCCCAAGGATAATTCCATCTTGCACCTCTTTTTTCTTTTCTTTTTCTTTGCATCATGTGCTGATTGGGGAGGGTTTTTTGGAAGGGACATCCTGCGTGACACTGCAGTGCCACTCCTAAATGGGCCCGGTGTTTGTGTCGGCCACTAGGGTCGCTAATCTTACTCACACAGTCAGCTACCTCATTGCGCCTCTTTTTTTCTTTGCGTCATGTGCTGTTTGGGGAGGGTTTTTTGGAAGGGACATCCTGCGTGACACTGCAGTGCCACTCCTAGATGGGCCCGGTGTTTGTGTCGGCCACTAGGGTCGCTAATCATACTCACACAGCTACCTCATTGCGCCTCTTTTTTTCTTTGCGTCATGTGCTGTTTGGGGAGGGTTTTTTGGAAGGGACATCCTGCGTGACACTGCAGTGCCACTCCTAGATGGGCCCGGTGTTTGTGTCGGCCACTAGGGTCGCTAATCTTACTCACACAGTCAGCTACCTCATTGCGCCTCTTTTTTTCTTTGCGTCATGTGCTGTTTGGGGAGGGTTTTTTGGAAGGGCCATCCTGCGTGACACTGCAGTGCCACTCCTAGATGGGCCCGGTGTTTGTGTCGGCCACTAGGGTCGCTAATCTTACTCACACAGTCAGCTACCTCATTGCGCCTCTTTTTTTCTTTGCGTCATGTGCTGTTTGGGGAGGGTTTTTTGGAAGGGCCATCCTGCGTGACACTGCAGTGCCACTCCTAGATGGGCCCGGTGTTTGTGTCGGCCACTAGGGTCGCTAATCTTACTCACACAGCTACCTCATTGCGCCTCTTTTTTTCTTTGCGTCATGTGCTGTTTGGGGAGGGTTTTTTGGAAGGGACATCCTGCGTGACACTGCAGTGCCACTCCTAGATGGGCCCGGTGTTTGTGTCGGCCACTAGGGTCGCTTATCTTACTCACACAGCGACCTCGGTGCAAATTTTAGGACTAAAAATAATATTGTGAGGTGTGAGGTATTCAGAATAGACTGAAAATGAGTGTAAATTATGGTTTTTGAGGTTAATAATACTTTGGGATCAAAATGACCCCCAAATTCTATGATTTAAGCTGTTTTTTAGTGTTTTTGGAAAAAAACACCCGAATCCAAAACACACCCGAATCCGACAAAAATAATTCGGTGAGGTTTTGCCAAAACGCGTTCGAACCCAAAACACGGCCGCGGAACCGAACCCAAAACCAAAACACAAAACCCGAAAAATTTCAGGCGCTCATCTCTAACACACATACATTTCATAAATCGATTCTGCTCATCGTGGAGCATTTATAGAAGTTACCTGGTATTATGCAGCAATATCAGCAGCAGCAGCTCCTTCCTCCTGTAGGACAGTGTGGGAGGCGGAGCTTGTGTGTGTTACTGTGAGGCTCAGTCAGGACCCAAGTGAGGAGAGAGTGGAGTCTGGAGGAAAGGGGAGGGGCGGCCAGAGCACTGCCTGCACGGCTCTGTGGCTGCTGCCTGCTGATCTTACTGACAGGTGAGAATGTCGGGCAGCGGGCTTTAATAGGCGGGGCCTGGGAAGAGGGGGTGTAGCCGCAGCCGTGGACCACCAGGCTTTGTCTTTGTCATGTCAGGGGATGGAGGTTCGTGCGTGTGAGTGTGCGGCTCCCTTTGTCACCCTGTTGAAGGGTGACACCCGGGTGCGGGCCGCACCCCCCGCACCCACCTCATGACGCCACTGCGCGTGACGTATTTTCACAACGGCCCATGTAGTTTTACACAAGGTCTAGCAAAGCTTTTCGGTAGCACTGCTGGCCGCAGAGTGATTGACATGTAGTGGGCATTTCTAGGTGTCAACTGACCAGATTCAGGGAGTGTTCGGAAAAACGCAGGTGTGCCAAGAAAAACGCAGGCGTGGTTGGGAGAATGCAGGGCATGTTTGTGACGTCAAATCTGGAACTGGACAGTCTGAAGTCATCGCAAGCTAGGAGTAGGTCTGGAGCTACTCTGAAACTGCACAAATTTTTTTAGTAGTCGCTCTGCGATCCTTTCGTGCGCAGTTCTGCTAAGCTAAAATACTCTCCCAGAAGGAGGCGGCTTAGCGTTTGCATGACTGCTAAAAACTGCTAGCGAGCGATCAACTCGGAATGACCACCTATATGTACTGCACCCATCTCTGGATAAGGCTCAGTGCCTGTTACAGTACTTACTACTGAAGTTTGATTAAATGGAAAAGATGCCAAGGGTTCATTCTTGGCAAAAAAAAAAAGGTTTTGTCTGCAAAACCAGAAGAGAATAAATGTGCGCTGTGTGAGCGGGAGCTAAAGATGACAGCTAGAGACAGCTGATTAAGGAAAATGAAATGGAGTAGGAAGAAGATAAGTACATTCTGCATCAGCTATCATCAGTATACATCATTATTAGAGATGCAGTCTGCCGTTACTTACAGTACATGCTGCAAGTTACTGATCTACAGTTTCCTACTTTAATAGACAGGAATTGTAATATGCCATCTCATTGGTGTACACCTCTCAATAAACATTATGTACATTCCTCGAGGCCTCCACTCCACTGGGAGAGCCTGGAGCCACAGTCTGTGTCACAGTTAAAAAAGGACAAGCATCTTAATGCTGGATTTCCCAATATTAACTTCTGAAGCTGCACAGGGACATCTTGAAGAATCCATTTCATTCCCCTTTGTCCATTCTAAATGCAAATCAAAATCTTGTTGGCACTTCGTTAACATATTAATGGATATGCTATTTCATTCCTGAGATTGCTTTGGAAGTCAAAGATGAAATACGATGTGGAGTAAAGGGTAACTCAAGCCAATGAATCAGATTCAAAGCTATTTCTATTACTCTGAATATTTTCTTACACATCACTGGTAAAGATCCGTAAATGACAAAGTATATGACTATATCAATGATTGTAACCCAATTATCACAGCGGACATTGGATATCTTGCATAAGCAGTAGGTGGACAGGAATAGCTACTGTGTATGTATATACAGTATATAATATATGTATATATATTCATGCTACCTACAGTATGTAATGGGCATGGGTAGATTTGAAAGCTAGAGAAACATATAATTTAATATGTAGCTGCCATTACCTGTTATCAGTCATACTGTATCAACAATTATGTGAATGATAATTTATATTTAATGTCACTTTTTAACTTGTTTTTGTTACTCTTTATAACCATTAAGTGAAATAGTATCAACGTTTAGGGATGAAGGAGTAGGTTAACATCTGATTGTCAAGAGCAACAAAACCCAAACCTATTAAGTGTCTGTCAAGAAAGCTGCACTTGAAATTAGTTTGAAACTATTTTTAATACATAGGTATAATTAATGCAGTTTAGTTTTACAGAGAATTTGTGTTTAGATTATAATCCTAGTGCATATTAATGGTTGTCAATTTGCCCAGGAAGAAGAGGTTCCTCACCTCAATAAACTCTGTACTTGTTCTTGGGGGTCAGACTTTTTCTTTTTTTTTTACAGAGATTAAACTATCTCCTATATCAGTGGTTCTCAAACTCGGTCCTCAGGACCCCACACAGTGCATGTTTTGCAGGTAACCCAGCAAGTGCACAGGTGTATTCATTATTCACAGACACATTTTAAAAGGTCCACAGGTGGAGCAAATTATTTCACTTGTGATTCTGTGAGGAGACCTGCAAAACATGCACTGTGTGGGATCCTGAGGACCGAGTTTGAGAACCTGTGTCCTATATAATAGCCCAGATCTGTCACTCTGTGACTGTGTGGATAACGCTAGGTGTGGCTAGGAGCTCTCATTGGGTTAGCAGCAGGTCTATCACACCCAGTCCACAGCTGATTGGGAGAGTAACGCCCTCCCACACAGGTTACATCCAATGTGAGGCTCTGCCCTTTGGCTGCTGTGTGTTCCCAGAGCAGGATTAACAATGGGGCTGATGGAGCTGCAGCTCCGGGTCCACACCCCAAAATAGGCCCACTGCATCTGCAGCAACATACCTTCAACAATATACACATAAAAATGGGTCCGATTTAGAAAAGGGGGCGTGGTCAAGGGTACAGTGGCATGGCCACTCCCCTTTTCCTATACTTTTAATGGAAGTTTGGAGAGCCATAAATCGGTACAGACCATAAAAAATAGGTACTGTACCTGCCAAAAAGGTACAGCTGGAGGGTATGCAGTAAAAATCCTTTTACTGCAGCGTCCTATGTCCTGCTGCCAGTCCTCCTGCCCCCTCCGGCATCAACAATCCCCACTCCCTAGCCACGGTGCAGGTGGAACAAAAGCTGCTGCGGCCACCGGCATAGATGTGTATGAAAGCAGCGCAGCGGAAGGCTTTCATAGCCCTCCCTGCGCCGCATACTCTCTGAGCCCCGGGGCCTCCTCTGCACGTGATGTCACAATAGTGCCTCCCCGCCACAGCCACGCCCAGATCCCCAGAGGCCCTGACTTCACAACACAGCACCTTGGCTGCCGGCCTGGAAGCCCCGAGATGGCTAACGTAATGGATAGACTGAGTGATATCGCAGAGGGTAATGTCTGGCCGCTGAATCGATGTAAAAGGTGACAGTGCTGTGCAGTGCAGTGGGTGTGCAGTGTCACTGAAACTGCACAGCACTCTCACCTTTTACATTGATTCAGCGAGTCAGTCAGTTCTGCCAGCCAGTCACTATTGTTAGTGCCGGAATCCCAACGCTCCACATTACAGGGCAGTACATGCACTAAATAAACTAAAGCTCCCAGCAGCCCTTACTGCCAAAGCATTCCGGCGCTAAGGCCTGCTGGGAGCTGTAGTTTATTGAGTGCATCTTCTTCCCTGTAATGCGGCGCTTTGGGACACCGGCGCTAACAAAAGTGACTGGCTGCTTAGCTGCTGTGCGAGTCTCCGGGAGAGCCACTGCCAAAGGGAGGACAGCAGCTTAGCTGCTTCCAGGAGGAGAAGCAGGAGAAGCATTACCCACCCCTCCCCCACTCGCAGTACCTCCAGGCCCCATCCGCGGAACCCCCACACACCCCTCCATCACCCACGGTGGCTCTGGACCCCATGCCTCACCCGCAGCACCCTCGCACCCACCCCTCCCCCACCTACCGCACCACTGCACCCATCCCTCACCCACCCATGGCACCCCCACACCCACGGTGGCTCTGGATCCCCATCCGCGGCACCACCGCACCCATCCCTCCACAACCCATGGCTCCACCGCAACCGCCATCCCACACTCGTGGCACCCCCGCAACCACCCCTCCCCCAGCCGCTGCACCCCCGGGCCCCGTCCCCCACCCGCGTCTCACCCGCATCCGCCACTCCCCCAATCACAGCACCTACTAGGTGATTCATCAGGCCCTGCATGCGCTGTTCACGCCATTGCAAGGGGCTACGACCGCTTAACCATTGCATGCCCTTTGTCCGTGCAATATTAAACCACTCACACAATTATGATTGGAGGTAATACCCCATATAATACAAATATTGCATGCCACAAGGGCGTGCAAGGGTTAAAGGGGCGTAGCCCCTTATTACGGTGTGAAGAGCGCCTGTAGGGCACGATGATGAATCACCTAGTTAAATATAACTGATAAACTAAAACAATTCATCAAATGCTTTTTTTTTTTTTTTTTAAATGAAACAAAATAACCCCAGTGAGTTCTCCATGTATAATGTATATACAGGCAATCTAATGCAAATAGGACAAAGGCAGGTTTTATATTGTTTTGCGGAATAATTTAGCCAGTAAAGACCTGGATAAGGGTTGGTTGATACATTTTAACCTGAGGGGCAGCCCATGGGCCATGAACAGCAGCCTATATCTTAGGGTAGTTTTATAATGATAGATCTACTTTGAAAGTGTATTCTATAGCTGGCTGTATTTTAATATAACCAATGTATTTCAGTTATTTTCAAGCAACAAGTTAACATATACCCTTTGGCAGGCAAAGTGTAACCGACTGGATGCCTACCTTACAGCACATATTCTGACTTACTGTAAATGCTTTGTCTCTGTAGTATCTCCATAACAGGGGAGAAATCCCTCCACGTGAAAGCTTGCATTGTTAGACAAAGTCTTTCCCACTCTAAGGTCTAATCTTCTTCCCACCCCTTCATCAGCATTGATATCTCAAACTTTTATGTTTCTTAAGCAGAATTTTCAACTCGGATCACTTTTACCCCATTCTGTCACTGTCTATATCTTGACAATTTCAGGATCAGGACCTTTTTCATGCTCATCTAACCCATCAACTGCTCCTGCTAATATAACTGCAATTACTCCTCTTTTAATGCTTACTGAACTCCCAGCTCTGCCCCTCTTCAGTCTATCCATAACACTGCTGTCCAGCTCATTTTCCTCTCTTATTGCTTTTTCATTTGCTCCATTGGCTCCTTGTCCCCTATAGCATTAAATTCAAACTCCTCTCACTCTCATTTCTGCACCCTACATCTACAGCCTCATTTCCACTCACACTCCCTCCTTCCCACTCTACTATGACAAATAATAACTGCATCTTCTTTTGCTTACTGTCCACCTCCTCGTACTCTCAACTTTTTCCAGTGCCACCCCCAGTTCGGGAATGCCCTCCTACACCCGAACAAACTTCTTCTGACTTTCCAGTCATCACTTTATTAAAGCGTACAAATTCTTCTTCCTGCTAGCCCACCTTCTGCTTTCCCCATCTTTAATCTCCTTTCCCTCTTTGTGTCCACCCAATTTACAGAATACGTAAGTTATTTAGTTGTCTGTACTATTTGGACTTTTTGTAATTTGTTGTACTGTATGCTTAACTCCTGTGTACAGCACTAAATAACTGTTGTTGTGCTATGGAAGTGATAATAATAATAATAATAATAATAATAATAATACAATGTAATTACAAGTGCATGCATTACGGGTGATCTTCAGTATGCCGAATGTCGGGATCCCGGCGCACAGTATACCGGCGCCGGAATCCCGACACCCGGCATACCGACAGGTATTCTCCCTCGTGGGGGTCCACAACCCCCCTGGAGGGAGAATAAAATAGCGTGGCGGGCGTAGAGTGCCACTGTGCCCAGAGCGTGGCGAACACAGCGAGCCCGCAAGGGGCTCATTTGTGCTCGCCATGCTGTCAGTATGCCGGCGGTCGGGCTCCCGGCGCCGGTATGCTGGTCGCCGGGAGCCCGGCCGCCGGCATACCATACTACACCCCGCATTACATATAAAAAAAATTCATAAGAAACACACTTATCTGAAAAATGACTTATCGCACCAATATTGTATATCCAGCACTTCCCTAAGAATTTCTTTGTGATACATTTTTAGATCATGAAATGGAAAAAGTGTTCTTAAGATAGAAAAGTGAACAAAAGAAAAATAGATTAACTTGTCTAATACAGTCTGGGTTGGTGTTCCTAAACCCATGTTCACTTTCTGGCAAAGAGAATGGCACATTTCACAGTATCTCACCACTGTCCAGAATACAACTGGTGGTTGTTGTTTTATTTTTCAGTTGGTGGACCATGATGCCATCTACAGTGTTATATGGAATAAAAAAAGGTGGCAATCGTGTTCTCCATTTCAACTAACTTTTGGTTTAGTTTAACTCTTAGGTATGTTCACTCACCTTTCAGCAGATGTATTAGAGAAACATTTAAAGTATGATGACTGTCTGTCTCTGATTCTAGATGTTCTGGTTGACAACAGTGGCCATTGGTTTTCTCAAAACTATAAAATCTCAGCCCCCGATAGAGTTAGCGAACTTTAGCAAAGTTTTGACCTTTGCCAAATAATGGACATGGTTGTGCTTCTTTTAAACAGAAGAAGAAGAAGAAGAAGAAGAAGAAGAAGAAGAAGAAGAAGAAGAAGAAGAAGAAGAAGAAGAAGAAGAAGAAGAAGAAGAAGAAGAATTGAAGGAGCACATGGGGAAAGTTATGGTGGAGACAAACACATGCGATAACAGGAACAGAGAAACACAAGGGGTATTTAATACATTATAAACTAAAACATACAGTACATTTATTTTACAGTCCTTTTAAGCTCACTGGGTATATCTGTTGTGACTATGCCCAGAGGGTAAGGACAGGAAGCCGGATCTGTGTCTTTGGTGATGAGAGTGGGCTACTATCAGCTGGGTGTCCAGGGCATATGTTTATGAAATGGGAATATGAAGACTCATATTTAGTCATCCCAATTATTGTGGGATTTGATGCACCCATACAGTACATCATGGCAAGGGTGTATAAATGCTCCCCCATATCATGCCCTACAGGTATTTATTCTCCACCATATCATTGTCCCACCTATATATGCTCTCTCATGTCATGCTGCCACATATTCACTCCATATTATGCTTGCAACTCATGCAGCACTCCCAATCGCTGTACCTGTGCTGCTTTGCCACAGAAGATGAGACTTATCTCACACCTGAGAGTAAGCACTTGCAACCTGCCGCTAAGCTTAAGCACATTTCAGAAACACCACTCCTTGCAGATTTAATAGCAGTTGTCGATAAACAGAGGCTGTGCCAAATGTCTATGAAGACAACACTAATAATAAATATGTGAATCTTAGCAGTATGGTTTTTACTTTGGATATTAACTAAACAAGTTTAGAACTACGGGGGTCATTCCGAGTTGTTCGCTCGCAAGCTGCTTTTAGCAGCTTTGCACACGCTAAGCCGCCGCCTACTGGGAGTGAATCTTAGCATATTAAAATTGCGAACGAAAGATTAGCAGAATTGCGAATAGACACTTCTTAGCAGTTTTTGAGTAGCTCCAGACTTACTCGGCATCTGCGATCAGTTCAGTGCTTGTCGTTCCTGGTTTAACGTCACAAACACACCCAGCGTTCGCCCAGACACTCCTCCGTTTCTCCAGCCACTCCCGCGTTTTTCCCAGAAACGGTAGCGTTTTTTAGCACACTCCCATAAAACGTCCTGTTTCCGCCCAGAAACACCCACTTCCTGTCAATCACATTACGATCACCAGAACGAAGAAAAAACCTCGTAATGCCGTGAGTAAAATTCCTAACTGCATAGCAAATTTACTTGGCGCAGTCGCACTGCGGACATTGCGCATGCGCATTAGCGACTATTCGCTCCGTTGCGACAAAAAAATAACGAGCGAACAACTCGGAATGACCCCCTACACCCACAGTTGGACTGGCCCAAAGGAGAAATGATGAAATACCTGGTGGGTGGGCCCCACTGCCTGAGGGCACACCCCCTCCCCTAAGTGTCATGTTCTAGACTGTGCACTTGAATTGTACATGGTTACTCTACTAGAGGGTCAGTTACCTGGTGGACCAGGACCACTGATAAACATGGGTTCTTGGTTCATTTCTAGGAAACTACACAAATATTTGCCTAATGCAGAGGTTCCCAAACTGTGTGACGTGGCCACCCTGGGGTGCCTCGGGACACTTGCAGGGGTGCCCTGGGTTGATGGTCCAGGACCAATTCAAATTATTCATGGTTAATATAATAGGCAAAACCAGAGCTGGTGGCTGCCAGTCATAAAATATGTGGCCAAACAGAAGCAAATCTTGTCCCTCACCACACAACTGACCCTAAGGATGACATATAAACGCAATCTACTTAATGTAATATTTCTTTCTAAATTTCTCAATAAGAAATTTTTGGCCTAGGGGTGCCGTGAAAAAAAATTCTGATATTCTAGGGCGCCGTGATTCAAAAAAGTTTGGAAACCACTGGCCTTATGGTTAGCCAAGCATCTGAAGGTCTGGCCACATCTCTGGTAAGTTTCTACACCCCTTATGCATGGTCCCCAGTGGTGCAAGTAGAAAAAAATTCTTAGTGGTACTGTGTGCGTGTGGCCAATGAGAATAGGGGCATTATACACATGACCCCAATAGTGCAGTTCCAGATACACATATGCCCCCAATAGTGCCAGATACACATATGCCCCCATGGTGCCAGATACACATATGCCCTCATGGTGCCAGATACACATATGCCCCCACAGTGCCAGATATGCCCCCACAGTGCCAAATACACATGCCTCCACAGTGCCAGATATGACCCCACATTTCCAAATACACATGCCCCCACTGTGCCAGATATGCCCCACAGTGCTATAAATGCCCCCACAGTGCCAAATACACATGCCCCCACAGTGAAAGACATGCCCCCACAGTGCCAAATACACATACCCCCACAGTGCCAAATATGCCCCCATGTTGCTAGATATGCCTCTACATTGCCAAATACACATGCCCCCACAGTGCCAGATATGCCCCCAGCAGAGCAACTCACCATTGTTGCTGCTGCTGTCTGGGGTCGGCTGTGCAGTGTGACTGTTTGGGAGAGGAGAGCGCAGCACGCGTCTCTCCTGCCCCTCTCCTGCCCGCTCAGTCTGGTCTCCTCTCCGCCTGTGGCGGCATCAGTGTTCTGTATCTTAGATCTGGCGGCGATCCATGAGCCAATCAAAGCTTGCTGTGGTGGCTCCTGGGCCGCAAGCTCTGATTGGCTCACGAACCGATGCCAGATTTAAGATACAGGACGCCGACGCAGGAGGAGGAGAGACCGCTGGTCACCGGAGTCACTGGACAGGCAGTAGAGAAGAGGCGCATGATACGCTCTCCTTTCTCTGACACCCGGTGTCTGCAAGGTGGCGGCCCGGTGGTACTGTGTACAGGCTGGGAATTTCTTACCAGTACACAGTACCACCCCATACCTCCACACTTGCAGCACTGATGGGCCCCTACCATTGCATTCCCCCAATGGGCCTTTTATGCCCTTGTCCATCACTGGGTACATTGGCACTTGGCGGACATAGGTGTGCTATATTGCTGTGGTATCCTGATGACAGTGCGAATAACGAGCATTATTCAGATTTGTTAGCAAACCAAAAATGCACTGTAATGGGCAAAACCATGTTGCACTGCAGGTGGGGGGGATGCAGCTAAAATGCCGGTTGTCGGGATCCCGGCATTCAAGGATACCAACGCCAAAATCCCGCCAGCCGACAATGCCGCCAGTCGAAATCCCGGTGCACCAAGGCTATTCCCACTCGTGGGTGTCCACGACACCCATAGAGTGGAAATGGATCCTTTGGCTAGCACAGAGAGCCACCGACCTCACACCGTGGTGAGCGCAGCGTGCCAGCAAGGGAACTCTCAGTGCTAGCCCTGCTGCTGGCATTCTGGCGGGTGGGATGCCGCTGTCGGATATTGACAGTCGGTATCCCGTCTGCCAGTATTACGTATGTAATCCAGGTGAGGTAGATGTAACATTTGCTGAGAGATTTAGATTTGGGTGGGTTATATTGTTTCCGTGCAGAGTAAATACTGGCTGCTTTATTTGAACATACCCAACTCAAATCTAAATCTCTCTGCACATGTTTCTGTACATCTGCCCCACCTGCAGTGCAGCATAGTTTTGCCCATTAGTGTGCTCTTTTGGTTTGCTAACAAACCTGAATAAGGCCCAAAGCACAGTAAATAAAGTATTGTATTACTAGGAATAGTTGTGGATTAAGGGTCTCTAGCCTAAAATATTCTAAATTAGATTTAAAAATAGTCATCTCTCTCTACAGAGCTGGTAGAATTGCTATCCTTATAAAGTTACCAGCACTGGTCCTTACAATTACTGTAATAGAAAATACTCAGTGACATTGAACAGCAGTAATTATTTGCCTTCTGTCATTCTGGTTTTCGGACTTTATGGATAATGGGCTTGGTGATAACAGATCGCATGCTTCTAATAAGTTATATTGAGTGTTTCTAAGAGAACCCCCACCATTACTGCAGAAGAGCACTATTTAAAATGCCCTAAAGCAAAATGTATTGATGTTACAGCACTAACGTGTGAAACAAGTAGTTTAGTTTTATATCTGGAATACTTACTGCAACAGGATGAAGTGATACAGTTCGCTGTATTGCTATTAACCTACCAATTTTTATTTACAAAACAGGAAATTGAAAGATGCAAACATAATAATTATATTTTCAGGTTCTTCTTTCCAACACAGACCACCCATGGTATCAATTGTTATCAATTGCAGCCCTGCACCACTTATAAGAGACAAATACCTGTGTGATTGTAAAGGAGTCTGTCAGGCTCTTAAATCTACATGGCATGATAGCACAACTTAGTGTTTCAATTGCTTTGCATTGCATGAAGTGTAACAGTGACCTACCAATAAATGTATCAATTTGAATGTGAGGTATAAGAATAACACTTCAGTGTAGAAAGAAATAAAGGCTAAAACTATTTTTGTTGTGATTTTTTTGTATATACGGTATATACAATATATACAGATATATATATGTAGATATATATATATATATATATATATATATATATAATATAGAGAGAGAGAGTTATAGGCCCTACACACTGGGCGATATTAGGGAAAGATATGAACGATCTCGTTCATTAAAGAACGTGATAACGTTCATATGTTTGAGTGTGGAGGCTCCAGCGATGAACAATGCGCGGCCACGCGCTCGTTCGCTGGTGCCCCGTCGCTTGTGCATGCAGGCCAATATGGACGATCTCGTCCATATTTGCCTGCACTCCTATGGAGTCGGGTGATGGGGGGAGTGAAGAGACTTCACTCCCCCTGTCACTGCCCCCCCGCCGCCGGGTCGCCCGTTGGCCGTATCTGCCATCGGGCAGCTTGGCGGCGGATCGACAATTGTGTAGGGCCCTTTAGAGTTGCATTTGCTGGAGAGGGAAGGCTCATCTGGTAGGCTACAGAAATTCACAGACCAGATGGAGAAGAAAGCTAAAGGCCAGGCTCTAGTGAGGGCTCTGAGAGAGGAGGCTGCATACTAGGTGTGTTTAGGGGTGAGGGGCAAAAGTCTGATGATTCTAGTAAGGGAGCACATGACAGTTCATTGCTATGCTGGAGACTACAGATAAGTGCTGTTGATGGTGGTCCTGTATACTAAGAAAAAGGGGGCATTGGACTGTGTCTTCTAAACCATTAACATGAAGAGGGAGGTTAAGCTGGGTTTGTAAACCTCTAAATTTGTGGGACAATTTTCACCAGAAGTAATAGCCATATGCTTGGTCAGTCGATGACTGTAGAAGAGAAAAACACATATACAGTATTAATTCTGCAAACAAACATCATCCTGTCTCATATTGATAAGGGATATCAATTATCTTCATCACCAGTTTATGCTATGCAATAACTTAATCACCTTCAGGTGCTGCTAACTAACCTTCTCGGCTCCTCTGATTGTGTCCCCCTCAGGGACAGGTATTGTTCTGATTATTGTAAGAAAACTGGAACCAAGAACTCCTCCAGTTTTACTTGATTTATTTAAGGAGCCATACATCTGAGTTCCATTGTGCACCACTGGACTGGTGATTGTGTTTTGTTACATTTGTGATTATTGCGAGAATATGTCATTTTTGCTGGAACTGAAAGGCATCTAATGGTCACATTTATTTCAGATCTGAAAGTATCTAATAAAGTGCATGTATTTTGCTGCTCAAACACCTTGGTTCAAAGGTTTATTATCTCAATACCATTCAATACTGTAATCCATGTGGTAGTAAAATATCAATCCACTTGACATACAGTAGAATTGTCATACATCTGTCTCCTGTATACTGATACTGCTAATTTCCTAAAGTTTGGTAACGTCTTAGGGGGCCATTCATGAAGCAGTGAAAAGTGTGACGTGAGCCAGTGGAGAAGTTGCCCATGGCAACATATCAGCTTTGAAGTAACATTTCTAATTTGCATACTATACAATTGTATGGAGCAGCTGATTGATTGCCATGGTCAACTTCTCCTCTGTCTCACTTCTCCACACTTTTCTCTGCTTCATGAATAGACCCCTATATTTGGAGATCATGATGTACTTGATGCACCTGTACCACTTATCACTTCTGCAGTTTCCTTGCCACTAGCAGTGGTGAGGACTGTAAGAATCTCACCCTTTTCTGTAATGATGTCAATGCTTTCACAGTACAGTTGTTTTGTAGATAACCAATTCTCATGAAGTAAGAAAAGGAAAGACAACTCTTTTTGTGGGGCACTCTTACTATAATTTAAAACTTAACTTTTAATGTATCAACAAAGACTTACACTGACATACTCACATATAACATTTGATTAAAAAGCAATCTCTGGTGTTTACAGCTAGTCCTAACAAAATAAAGTATCCATGTTGAATTGTAACCTTCTAACTATGTTGGAATCATTGTAGTTGATACAAATTCCTCTTTATAGACCTTAAATCACATTACTAAAAATAGTAACTGTTGCAGATATTCACTTATTTTTATATTTGTGATTTATACTATTTATCAAATCGTAAGGATTATCCTTATTCTGATTGCTATCAAGGGATGTTAATCATACAATGGTGACATGACAGTCACATTATTTGAATTGTTCTATCGTGATATGATGGTCACAATGATTGAATAATTTTGATTTCTATATATATATTTTTCAATGGGCTAATTTATTTGAGCTATATAGGTGTCTTACTTTTGCTAGGGACCTCTCCCCTGTACTCTCATTAACCATTGCCCCAATTAGGGCATAACAAGAGTTAACAGCAGATACAGGTCTTGGGAATGGTGTAGGTGCTCCAGGTGGTTCACTCATTGAAAATTCGATGCTTTACAACAGATTTTCAAAAGCAGAAACCAGGCACTTGTCACCTCAGTTTCCCACCTTCCTTCAACATTTCTAGTTTCCTCTCTCTTTTTCCTCTTTCCATGCTCAAGCACAATTGTATCTTCTATTGGTAAGAATAATTTATTAATACCATTTTTTATATTGTATCACAATCAACTTTTATATCCAATTATCAAAACTTGGGATCAAGGAATAATATCCCACTCCATTAAATCTTATGGAAGAAGGGTACAATTGGCAATTGTTTCCCTTCTCCTTTTTGGCAGGCTGCGAATGTGCAACAGTTACTATTTTTAGTAATGTGATTTAAGGTCTATAAAGAGGAATTTGTATCAACTACAATGATTCCAACATAGTTAGAAGGTTACAATTCAACATGGATACATTTTGTTAGGCCTAGCTGTAAACACCAGAGCTTGCTTTTTAATCAAATGGTATATGTGAGTATGTCAGTGTAAGTCTTTGTTGATAACTTAAAAGTTAAGTTTTAAATTATAGGAAGACTGCCCCACAAAAAGAGTTGTCTTTCCTTTTCTTACTTCATGTGATTTAATCTCACAACTATAGGGTGCACCGCCGGCTTCATAATGATGTAGTGTAAAATAATACATTTTTCCCATAGTGAATGCACAATAATTAACCTTTTGCAATATAATTTTTTCTATATACTGGTCAATATATTATTATCTCTATAAGATTAGCCTACTGCGCTTTCTACCCCCACAACCAACCCTTTTGCTCGATACCCAATTCTCCACAGTTTCTGTGTGGTTAATGCTTTGTGCCTACAGATGTGTCCTCATACATCCAGCCTCAATACACCATGCAGCAAAAAAAGCTTGGCATGAGTGAGCTGCTAGGTCCCATACAACCCTACTAACGTTGGGCATCTTTTTGTTAGGGTGCACAAGGAGACTGTGCTGATTAATTTGATCTATGATACTTATATATTGTGTGTGACTCAGTCTGTATATGGAGTAGAACAGAACTTGTATTAGAAAACGCTGTGGCTACTACATTGTAGCACTACATGTACAGATTCAGAAACTCATTCGCACACAGATATACAAGTGTCACATATTAAATTAATCGATACCCTCGTGCATCCTAGTCACATTGCACTGCTAATAAGATGCATTATTGGCAAAAGAGAAGAAAAAAAGACACCTGATGCTAACAGATTTCCACACAACCTGGTGTGCCAAGATGGGCTGTATGGTATGACTACAGCAAAGATATATGAGGGGAAGCAGTTGGCTTCCCGAAGGATGGGACCCCGGTGGTCAATATACCGATGCTGGGATTTAGGGTTAGGTACTGCCAAGAGAGGGTTAAGGTAGGGAAAAGGTGAGGGTTAGGGGCTTCAATGGGGGGCTGTCAGGATTCTGATGGATGGGAATCCGATGGAGGACGCGATGCCGGCGTCACCATACCGATGCCGTTCGGGATGTCGGCGTCACATTACCGACAGTAGGCATCCCGAACGTCCTCACAGCAGGATGCACTGGCGTCCTGTCGTGGGGGGGGGGGGGGGGTTTAGGTTTAGGCAGGAGAAGGGAGGTTAGTATTAGGGATCAGGGATGGAGAGGTTAGGGTTAGGTATCAAGCAGTGAGGGTTAGATTTAGGCAGCAGGGAAGGGAGGGTAGGCACCTAGCAGTAAGGGTTAGGCACCCCCAAGGGAGGGTTAGGTTAGGGAAAAGGTAAGGGTTAGGAGCTTCAAAGGGGGGGGGGGGGCTGTCAGGATTCTGATGGATGGGATGCCACTGTCAGAATACTGGCAGCTGGCATCCCATCCATCAGGAAATCATAGTGATCCCTGTATGAGGGCACATCTCTACATGTTTCTTGGCAAGTTTACAATTCCATGTTGTAAGAAAGTTGATGCCATGTTATGTATTGATCTGCAGCATTTAGGAAGCTAATTCCATTGTCACATAAGTAATACATTTTGTTAAATGCTACAATTTTGACGGGGCTGCGATTGCATCAATGTGGCCCTGCTCTTGCACATTGTAATGTGCAAGCTAGGGCAAAGATGATGAGATTCAATGTTTTTCTTGACATACAGTAAAGCCCCCGAACTATGCACTTCACTAGTGAGGCTGGTCTACTCATTGGAGTGTGATGGGAGAGCCTCCCGAAAGTCATCTGTCTCCCAAATATACCAGGAGGGTAGGTAAGAATGACCAAGGGTTTACTTTGACAAATACTTCTTTGTGCTTCAGACACCATGAAGAAACATGTAGTAAGCAGTAGAACCATCCCTATGTCCAAGTGTGCAGTTACAGCTCTCCTGAAAGTAGTACTACCAG
Source organism: Pseudophryne corroboree (assembly GCF_028390025.1). Classification (NCBI taxonomy): domain Eukaryota; kingdom Metazoa; phylum Chordata; class Amphibia; order Anura; family Myobatrachidae; genus Pseudophryne; species Pseudophryne corroboree. The sequence continues at coordinate 271,707,521 of NC_086454.1, forward strand.
AAGCCTGTCCATTCCTAAGGTGTAGCTGTATCATTGACTTGGACCAGTTGCCCAAGTCAATCAATCAAATCAACCAACTTCTGTCATTTCAAAGACTTTGCTAAATAAATGACAGTTACAGGATAAGCTGATTGGATGCCATGCATAACTACTCAACTTAATCTCTCTCCAAGGCTTGATACATCTCCCATAGGAGGTACAGGAAAGCTCGAACAGTGAGCAGCACACATTCTGCAAATTTTGCACTAATTCACCTTGCGTACAGGAAAAAATAAAAGAAACTAATTTGTATTTCTAGAAATATATATATATTTATATATATATATATGTATATATATATATATGTACAGTATAATGCACTTTCTATGGTAAGTTAGATAAAAATTAGGAGACAAAGATGATTTCTGTGATGATACAACACAGCAGGTAGATTTATAAAGGTTGCATATATTCAAGGTAAATTCTAAGGAGCATAGTATTTGCAGCAAGGGATGAATTACTTCTTATAACAGTTGATTTCACTAATTTATTATCCGTTATTTTTATACAGATGTGTCCTCATGCATTTAGCCTCAATATACCACGCAGCACGAGATGCCTGGCCCAAGTGAGCTGACAGGTCCCATGTAACTCTGCTAGCATTGAGTGTCTCTTTTTGCCAAACATGTATCTAAAGGTGCGTACACATTGCCTGATGTGTCAACCTCCCGGCTCAGGCCACCCAATGTGGGCATGCACACTGTGCGATATCGCTAGTGATGTCATGTCGTAGCCAGGCCGCGCATTGCAGCTTTGGACGACGAATGAGCGATATCGCTTACTATATCACCCAGTGTGTACCGGCCTTTAGTCACAACATGATATGACTCGGATGCACGGGAGACTGTGCTGATTAATTTGATACACGACACTTGCACTGTATATCTGTGTGTGCACCATGTGACTGAACCTCAACGGAACTTGTCAAGGAAAAACCCCATAGCCGCTGCATTGCAGTATTTCCTATGCAGATTTTACAGTTTAAGCTGCATATCAAATGAATCAGCACAGTCTCCCCATGTGTCCTAGGGGGTAATTCAGACCTGATCACTAGCAAGCGATTTTTGCAGCCCTGCGATCAGATAGTCGCCACCTACAGGGGGAGTGTATTTTCGCTGTGCAAGTGTGTGTTCGCATGTGTAGCAGAGCTGCACAAACTGATTTTGTGCAGTCTCTGCGCAGCCCAGGACTTACTCAGCTGCTGCAATTACATCAGCCTGTTCAGGGCCGGATCTGACGTCATGAATCCTCCCTTCAAATGCTTGGTCCCGCCTGCGTTTTTCCAAACACTCCCTAAAAATGGTCAGTTGCCACCCACAAACACCCTCTGCTTGTCAATATCCTTGCGAACGCATGTGCGAATGGATCCTTCACACAAACCCGTCTCTGACCAGCGATCGCTTTACAGCCATCCGTTGCGCCTGCACATTGTGGTGCATACGCATGCGCAGTGTGGCTCTGATCTCACGCTGTGTGAAAACGCATAGCAGCGATCAGGTTTGAATTATTCCCCTAGTCACATCGTTTTGCGAATTAGACACATTTTTTAGGATAAAAAGATGCAAAAAAAAAAAAAAAGACCAACGCTAGCAGACTCTCACGGGGCCTGGCACACCAAGGAGAGCTGTTTGGCGCTACTGCAGAAAAAATGTATAAGGACACATCTGTACTGTACTGAACACATATTGTGCAGAACTTTACAGAGACTATTTGACCATTCGCATCAGTCCCTGCCCTAGTGAATCTTACAATCTATATTCCCTACCACATACACACTAGGATTACTTTTTCATGTCTGCCAAATTACCTATCAGCATATTCATAGGCATGCGCACTGGTGGTGCCTGGTGTGCACAGGCACCCCCTAATGTGTGACACCCCCCTCACACATACCTGCTGATGCCGAGCACTTGCGGAGGGGTGGGGGGAGCAACGTCAGGTAGTTCATTGGCTGTCTCTGTCCTGATCCCCAGTGTAGCAGGCAGCAGGCACCAGCGCTGGAGGGGCTCTCTTTCCCCACCTGCTTAACAGCAGCGTGGTCAGGGACAGCTGCAATGCTGACTTGAGTCTGAGTAGGAGACTTCTGCCTGTGGCCAGGGAGGGAGGGGGGAGTTGCGTAAGGTGATGCTGCTGTGCCCCAGACTCAGTGCAGGTCTCTCCTTTACTCTGCTACTGTCATGCATGCACACTCTGACTTTACCTGGGCCCTGGTGGTCTGTTTGCAGCGGCAGCGCCCCTCCAGCCCTTGACCCAGTCATGTTTGTCGCAGCTGAGCTGCATGACATCACTGACGCGACACTCCGCGCAGAGTCAGTGAAGAGGAGGCTTATATATGGAGGAGCCAGGTGTCGGGATGGTGCCTGGTTGGGACAATGCTGAAAAGTGCCCCTGGCTGGAGGAAACTGGAATAGATCCCACAGTGCCAGCTGCTGTAGAGGTGAGTAATGCTGTGCACAGAATGTAGAGGCAGAAAGTGTGGGGGTTTAGGTAACAAATACCACCCAGGCTCTAACTAGAGGTTGCTTCGGTTTTAATTAGCCACCATGTATGGGGTAGTTATGCCTGGTTCCAGAGGTAATAAATAAACACAAGGCACCGATACAGGGTGTGATACTCACGAATCACAACCATACCACAGGCAGGCCCAGCAACCAGGGGGGTCAAAGGGAACACCTGTGCCTGGGCCCCAAGGTTCTGAGCACTAAACATAGCCTGCAGCACCTAGTGGTGGATCATGAAAGGAGGGCGCCACCCACCCACCTGATGCGGTCCATGCAATATTGGTAAGCAAAATAAAACCTATTTAATTACATACAGTGCCACCCCCCCCCCCCCCACACCCCCCGGTAGCCCCCCGATCATTTGGTCCGATCCCCGAATGACGTCATGATGTACCGCATGACAATGTGGCCGCACGATCTTCCCTCCCTGCTCTGTCCCTCCCTGATACTGTATGTCACTGCTGTACTGTCCAATCGACTGAGGATTAGAAGGAACACCTGGCAGGATGGTGGCACTTCCAGGCTGTGTTGGCAAGTGGCCCAGTGTATTTAATACTATCTCTGTCTTTTATAATATTAATGATTTAGGGATGTGTGGGTCTGGGGACAAGGTGGGGTGGGGGGACTAGAAATAAGCATAACCCCTGGGCAGCACTAGGCAGCAGGACAGCTAGAGAGGGGTCAGGTTGGGGCATATAACCTGATAATGGAGAGGAGGGTGCGTCAGCAGGGGAGCAGGAACCTGGTAGGATGGGCAGTGTTGTACTGTAATATATAACAAAAATGTACACTGCTTTGGCCTCCTTTGTGTGTGCTGAGGGCAGACATTACAGCCAGCAGCACTGGGCAGGGAGAGTGTATTACCTGTTCGCTCGCCTCCTTCCCCTTCTGGTGTTGTGAATCGGGAGTTCAGAGTATCGTTGTCAGCTGCCAGAGTTACGTAAGTGAACTGATACTGGGCAGAGACACACACACACACACACACACACACACACACAACCCCCCTCCCTTCCCCCCGGTCATGAGAAGTATGAATGAGGTAGAGTAATAAGGGCTAACTGCCATAATGTGCATAAAAGTGCTCTACTGTTGTTAAACATGGATAAAGTGTAATACTGTGGTGTAACGTGTATAAGGAGCTCTACTGTGTGGTGTAATTTGACTTAACGGACACTACTGTGCAGTGTAATGGGAACAAGGGACACTACTGTCCGGTGTAATGTACGTAAGGGCTACTACTATGTTGTGTGAAGTGATGGGGGATGGTGAGAGATGCAGGCAGGAGATGAGGGCGTGGCAGAGAGACGCAGGTGGGAGATGATGGTGTGGCTGAGAGATGCTGAGGGCAGGAGGTGACACAAGTCTGCTTGAACCTCTATTGTATGATGATGACATTGGTTATATACCTACACAAACAGGTATCCTCCGTACCATGTGATATCCTACATGAATTGTGAATACCTACTGAAGAAGCTGTCTGCCCAGGAAGGATACATTTCTTCAGAGGTTCCCTGTTGTGAGAAACCACCATATAAATAAGGTGCATATGGAATGAAAAGGAATGTCAGTAGGTGGTGCTAGGCACGCCCAGTAGGTGGTGCTAGACACGCCATCCGACAGAGCACCCCCTAGTAAAGATTGCTGCGCACGCCTATAAGTATATTTGGATTTTGAGAAGAAACTGGAGTACCCAGAAGAAACCCGCACAAGCACAGGGAGCATACACAAACGCCACATAGTTAGGCCTGTGGTGGGATTTGAACCCAAGACCTCAGAGCTGTGAGGCAGTAATGCTACCCATTACACCAGGTGGTCTTCAGTATGCCAACTGTCGGGATACCGGCGCACAGTATACCGGCGCCGGAATCCCGACAGCCGGCATACCGACACTTTTTCTCCTTTGTGGAGTTCCACGACCAACCTGGAGGGAGAATAAAATAGCGTGGCGCGCATAGCGCGCTACCGTTCCCGCGGCGTGGCGAGTGCAGCGAGCCCGCAAGGGGCTCATTTGCGCTCACCGCGGCCGGGCTCCCGGCGCCGGTATGCTGGTCGCCGGGAGCCCAGCCGCCGGCATACCATACTACACCCATTACACCAACAGTGTGGCCCAAATAATTATTTGACACTGAAGTCAATACATTATAACTCACTCTTCAAATTAATAGTATTTATAGAAAAATATACATATATTTATATCACTTGTGCATTACTGTATATTGCATTATTATTATTGCCTTATTATTTAAAAGTACTTTCAAATGTTCAAATACAAGTTAAGGTCAACTAATTGAGTGTTCCGTACATTTCTGTAAACGCACATCCTGCTGTTGAGCAAGAAATTGAGCTCTCTAAACATCAGACGAACTCAAAGGAACAATTTATTCTAGCACTCTGTGTTTTTTTCACAGCATGTACCCTTACCAATAATTGATACTGAACTATCAGAAACAGACATGACAGAGACCTCACCTATCCAAAAAGTATTTCAAAGAAAGCAGACATATTTGAGCTCCCTTAACAGATAATTAGGATTAAAGGTAATTGGCTTTTACTGAATAAAAAATATATATATATATTTCACTTTAAAACAACAGTATATTCCATGACCTTGAGAAACTTAAAACTTTATTTCTCTGTGAGAACATCAACAAGCAGCTAACGATTAATGCCAGTCATAGTTACACATATCAAATAAAGACACGGGGACTATCTGGCCTACTAAAAAGTTATGTCAACATAAGGAATCCCAAGCGCCTTACTTAATTATAGGATCAGCTATTGTAAGCCAGTTATTTGCCCAAAATGCAATAAAAATATATTTTAATTGACAGGAAACATTGATAAGAAGAAAGCAGCGCTGTATTAAGCAATCAAAAGGAGTTTACTTTTAATTTACTTTTTAATCATTCTTTTTTTAATCAGATAATTGTTTTTTGCAAAACTCATTAAGTTACATCTGGATGGAATATAATAAACCTGTTAACATGACATTTATTGTTTTATTGGATAGTTAGAGAGTGAGAGTCGTCAGACGGTGTGTTTGCTTTGAAGGTTTGGTGTGTAATTGTAGCAGGCAAGGAGAAAGAAGCATTTTGGGAATTAAAACTTTATTCACATGTTCCTCAACTACCAACCGTCCTGATCTAAGTGGAATAGTCCCAATTCCAGGGGAATGCTGGGAATTGTGTCCCTCTCACTGCTGCACTGCATGGCATTGTGCAGAGACAGGAAGCGGGGGAGTAGGGATGGGGGTGTTTTGGTAATGTTAGGTCTGCCCCTATGAGATGCAACACACCCATACCATTATACAAACATGTTACCAACATGACCCTGCTATGCCTTTTTTTTGGATAGGACTTGACTATGTTCAAATTCCAATGCATTCAAAGCAGGCGGAGTAAATTCTTGGGATACATCATTAAATAGGTGAAAAATAGGTTGCCAAAACATGTTGGACAGGTGAACATATTCAAAGATCTCTTTAAGTAAAATATATTGAATGAAACATAGGATTAATCAAGAGAGATTTTGGAGCCTGTATCATGAAACAGGAACAGGAGAAAACAGAAAATCATAACCATCAGTTTCTGGTAAAGGCAAGTTTGTATTTTTTTTTTTACAATACTTACTCAGTGTATGGTGGTTTCCATAATTGTGATCTTTGGCTCTGATTCAGTGATGTTCACTAATGCATTAGTAGCTGTGATTCTGTATGCAGCGGATATAATAATGCTGTAGCCTACTGGAAATGTAATCCAAGATCCAAGATCTTGTAATGCAGATCCAAGCAACTGCGTATAAGTATACAGCGGGGGTCACAGATCCTTTGATAATCAACCATCTGGGTAAACCCTATGGTCACGTAGAATGGCTGTGATAGCTGAAACACTAGTTCTTTGTTTTGCAGTTTTACGGAATCGCAGTTGTAGGCTGATACAAGCTCCCCAAAAAGGTCACAACACGCCTTTTTGCCACCAACGGTCCTTGACTGTAAATCCTCACAGTCAGCAGTATCAGTAAGGTACCTTGGCACACATGCAATGCAACCGTGATGCCTACACAGTCAGACGATTATCGCTCAACTCCGAAAATATCGACATTGTGTACATCTCTGAATCAGGCCCTTAGTTTCATATTATATAATTTAAGTATAAAGTTAATAGTGGAGTTATACTGATTACATTTTTGGTAGAAATCTATAATATCTTATTCAGAGGATATCATCAATGCAGCAGACACAGGCCTGAATGGGATCGGTATGAAATCCCGCCAATCATAATCCCGACGGTCTATATACCGACACCCATTGACCGATGGTCGAAATCCCGACAAGGTCTAAATACCGACACGGACTAAATACCGACATGTAAAATACCGACAAGGTCTAAATACCGACATGTAAAATGCCGACAGGTCGAAATACCGACATGCATTTTTTGATGTTTTTTTGTGTGTATGTCGACATAAATCAACATGGACACCATATAAAGTGTACTGCGTCCCCTCGCATGGCTCGCTGCGCTCGCCATGCTTCGGGCACGGTGCCTCGCTGCGCTCGGCACACTATTATATTCCTCCTCCAGGTCCACTGGGAAGGTAAAGTATGAACAAGTCGGTTTTAATGAAAAAAATCATGAAAAACTTGTGTCGGTATTTCGACCTGTCGGCATTTTACATGTCGGTATTTAGACCTTGTCGGTATTTTACATGTCGGTATTTAGTCCGTGTCGGTATTTAGACCTTGTCGGGATTTCGACCATCGGTCAATGGGTGTCGGTATATAGTCCGTCGGGATTATGATTGGAGGTAAAGTGACTGCATCTCGCCTGAATAATATTTAGTGGCTTGTACTATGAAGGAAGGAAGTAACTGAGGGTTGGGAGATGCTGCCAGGAAAAGTAGCTCCTAAAACAGTACATAAGGATTGGGGAGTGAAAGAATAATAGAGTAAGTAGGTAAGAAGTCTATTTCAAGTTTCACCATGAACAGGTAAGCATACCATGGTGCCATGTTGCCTCCCATGGCTGCGCCTGTTGGCTATAGGTGTACAGTATGTCACTGCCGAATGAAAAGTATTTATGAGCATGTGTTTAGTTTGTTGCATTATGGAATCTGAAGGTATTATTTTGTCTTAAAAAAAACTGTCAATATATTCTGGTTGTGGATAGTGGATATTCAAATTTATCATTTGATGTTTACTATTGGAGAACAAAAGTAGCCTGCGAGTTATTGTATATCACGTGTCATAGTCTGCAAAATATGTTGTGTTACCTAAACATCTGCTTAGCACATGTGCAACTCATTTCAATAGATTAGCCCAGCAATATGATTCACAGATGTTCAACAGCATTGCATGCTGGTTGAAATGGATTCCTAGCTTCGGCATGTGGTTAAAATATAGGCACAGTTGTTATCAACTAACACTGGATAAAAAAATAAATAAGGGGAACCCTTTATGGAGTGCTTAATGAGAGGTTATAAGCTCCTGTAAATGAATGTCACCCCCCTAGCTCGTAGAGGAAAAATCTAAATAAAGGACTAAAAAGTGCTAAAATAATATATTACAGTAAAATTATGTATTCTAAAAAAGCGAAGATGAAATTGATGGTTGTGTTAAAAATAATTCTGTGGATCTGTGTAATACACAAACACACACACACACACACACACACACACACACACACACACATATATGCAATATATATAAATAAATAATTCTGGGGCAATTTTTTTATTATTGTTTTTTGTGTATTTAAACATGATTTCACGTGTAAACAGACAATTATTAGCACTCACCATTAAATAAGGACTCAATAGATGTCCATTAGAGATAGAATTAAACATATAGAGCGGTCCTTTGTCTTGGAACAAACGTCCTCCAATTGGAACTGGGAAGATATAAGCTCATAGAAAGTTACAAAAAAAAAAGGAGGGTAATGCACAAACCCTACCACATCAGACTAATAGGAAGCCATTGGCGGAGCACTACACCAGTTTTAGGGGTGATTTAAACTTGGACCTCTGTTTAAATCACCTGTTTTCAGAATAGATTTGAGTAGTGAATGTTTTGCCCTCACCCTTGCATTAGTGTTCTAATGAACCAAATGTTCTCCCATTGCACATACTTGTATTTTTTCTGACATCTCTGACTGTGACCTTAAAATATAGAAATCCATTATAATGTTATAAAAATATGTATTCCGATACTCACTACTATGGGCTATCCAGGGCCAGTGCTAGGGTGTTCGGCGCCCCCCTGCAAACTATAAATTTGTGCCCTCCCATACTTTACAAAGGGACAGTGCACATCAAAAAAGGGGTGTGGTCTCACAAGGAAGGGGCATGGCCACACAATAGTACACCCATTTAAAACGCCCCCAGTAGTGGCGCTTCCTACACATAACTCCTCAGTAGTAGCGCCGCTTACACATAACAACCCCAGTAGTAGCGCAACTTACACATAATGACCCCAGTAGTATCGCCGCTTACACATAGCGACTCCAGTAGTAGTGGCGCTTACACATAACACCCCAGTAGTAGCGCCGCTTACACATAAAGCCCCCAGTAGTAGCGCAGCTTACACATAATGCCCCAGTAGTATCACAGCTTACACATAACAATCACAGTAGTAGAGCAACTTACACATAATGACCCAAGTAGTAGTGCCGCTTACACATAACGCCCCAATAGTAGCACCGCTTACACATAAAGCCCCCAGTAGTAGCGCAGCTTACACATAATGTCCCCAGTAGTAGAGCAGCTTACACATAAGGCCCCCAGTAGTAGTGCAGCTTACACATAATGCCTTGGTAGTAGCGCAGCTTACACATAACACCCCTAGTAGTAGCACTGCTTATACATAAAGCCCCAGTAGTAGCGCTGTTTACACATAACACCCTAGTAGTAGCACAGCATACACATAACACCCCAGTAGTAGCGCAGCTTACATGTAACGCCCCCAGTAGTAATGCCCCTTACACATAGTATACACAGAAGTGCATTTTATTCACATTTTGCTCACACACACACACACACACACACACACACACACACACTTTCTCACTCACTCTCCCTTCACTTACTTATCACAGTATTGCTGACAGGATCTGGAGCAGCATTTCCTCCTCACTTGCACTGCAGTCTGCTGGGCCCGTGTAGCTCCCCCACCTCTGTCAGTGTAGCTCCACCCTCTTCCACCCATATAGCTCCTTCCACTTTTCTGCGCTTAGATAATGCTGTCACCATGGAGTGGGGAGCACAGCAGCCGGCAGCAGGGGGACAGGGCAGCGCACCAGCGGCGCCTACCTGCTCTGCATCCATTTGCTGAGTGGGTATCACCAGGCCTGGGGCTATCTGATGTCTGTATTGGTGCATTTATTAGGTGTGATTTTGATCTCTCCTGTTCCCTTTGTCTGACTTGTTGATCAGTATCTGTTTTTAAGCCAGGTATGTGATGTCCCACACTGTGCTCTATTAGATACTTGACAACTTTAAATGTACTAATGTTCTATGAGACATTAAAAATCTGAATCACATCATTTTCTGATAGGTTACCTTACATATAAAGGGCCTGTACTTTAGATTAACTACTAACCAATCAGAATTCTATATAAGATATTCTCCAACTGTTGGTAAAGGCCCACATAGAAGGTATGTCTCATTGAGGTCATAATTGTTACTTGCAGTGGCGGAACTAGCGAGCGGTGGGCCCAGGTGTGACAAAATGCTTTGCCCCCCCCCCCATCCCATCCAAGTCCACCCCCTCACCCCTGGAGAGGATCTGGTGAGGGGGACCTGCTCAGGGCCAGAGAAATGGATACCTAGCAACAGTGCCGTAACTAGACATTTTAGCACTGTGTGCAAGAAACGGCATTTGAGCCCCACCCCTGCATGCAAAATAGGGGCAGTGCGCGCCTTAGGCGCGCACAAAAATACATAGTGGCGTGGCTTCGTGGGGAAGGGGTGTGGCCACAAAATAATACCAATTCCTAAAACGGTGCACAGTAGTCTCCATTATTCAAATTATGCCGCACAGTAGCACCACTACACCAGGTAGAGACCCTTTTACACCTTACGGCGGACAGATTCCTCTTTTTACACATTACGGCAGACAGCGTCCCCCTTTTTACACATAACGGCAGACAGCGTGCCCTTTTTACACATAGCGGCAGACAGCGTGCACTTTTTACACATAACCCCAGACAGTGTGCCCTTTTTACACATAACGGCAGACAGCGTGCCCTTGTTACACATAGTGGCAGACAGCGTACACTTTTTACACATAACGGCAGACAGCGTGCCCTTTTTACACATAACGGCAGACAGCGTCCCCTTTTTACACATTACGGCAGACAGCGTGCCCTTGTTACACATTACGGCAGACAGCGTCCCCCTTTTTACACATTACGGCAGGCAGATTCCCCAGTTTTTACACATTGCGGCAGGCAGATTCCCCCTTTTTACACATCACGTCAGGCAGATTCCCCCTTTTTACACATTGCGGCAAAGATTCCCCCTTTTTACACATTATGGCAGGCAGATTCCCCCTTTTTACACATCACGTCAGGCAGATTCCCCCTTTTTACACATTGCGGCAAAGATTCCCCCTTTTTACACATTATGGCAGGCAGATTCCCCCTTTTTACACATTGCGGCAGGCAGATTCCCCCTTTTTACACATCACGTCAGGCAGATTCCCCCTTTTTACACATTGCGGCAGGCAGATTCCCCCTTTTTACACATCACGTCAGGCAGATTCCCCAATTTTACACATTGCGGCAAAGATTCCCCCTTTTTACACATTAGGGCAGGCAGATTCCCCCTTTTTACACATTGCGGCAGGCAGATTCCCCCTTTTTACACATCACGTCAGGCAGATTCCCCCTTTTTACACATTGCGGCAAAGATTCCCCCTTTTTACACATTACGGCAGGCAGATTCCCCCTTTTTACACATTACGTCAGGCAGATTCCCCCTTTTTACACATTGCGGCAGGCAGATTCCCCCTTTTTACACATGCGGCAGGCAGATTCCCCCTTTTTACACATTGCGGCAAGCTGATTACCCATTTTTACACATTGCGGCAGGCAGATTCCCCCTTTTTACACATGACGAAAGAAAGAAAGAAAGAAAGAAAGAAAGAAAGAAAGAAAGAAAGAAAGAAAGAAAGAAAGAAAGAAAGAAAGAAAGAAAGAAAGAAAGAAAGAATTATACTTACCCTCTCCGCTGGCTCAGGCTCCTCGGTGCAGCTTCTGATCACGATTCCCTGGCAGGAGAGAAGGAGGAGGAGGAGGGAGGTGGAGAAGGGAGCCGCAGCAGCGCTGTGTTATTGGTGGAGGCGCTGCTGCTGCTGCCCCTCTGCTTCACTATAGGCTGTTCTCGGAAGACAGCCTATAGTGAAGAGGAGGGACAGCAGCAGCAGCGCCTCCACCAGTAACAAAGTGCTGCTGCTGCTCCCTCCTCCACCTCCCTCCTCCTCCTTCTCCCCCGTAACGCTGCGCTCCTCTCCTCTCTATCCGGGTGACTGTGTGCTGTGGGCAGCGGTTGCCCGCAGCACACAGCAGCATGTAATGAGTCAGTTTGACTCATTACATGCTTTGGGCCCCTGGACAGAGGCGGGCCCCAGTGCAACGCACTGGTTGCACTGGCGGTAGTTTCGCCTCTGGTCACTTGTACCTGGATTGATGAAATAAATACTGTTTCATTTATGATATAAAGTATAGAGGGTACCCATTGAAAGCTGTACTTCAAACTCTTCATTGCCTCGATAGGTCACTAATTTACCTCTATTTATAAACTGATTAAAAAATAGATTTTAGCATATATACATACCATTGTAGGTCCTACTAGAAGTTCAATCAGATCTTATTAATCTGTTTCTAAATTAAATATGGTAGATACCACACCTTCAAGGGTTTTTTGGATATTAGATAATTTTTTTGCTCACTTTCTTACTCATTTTACAATATGTTGTGTTGTTGTTCCATCGCTATTCTTGCTATGTATATCTTCAACCTTTATATTTAAATGTAAATGATATACTCTTATTATAGATCAGGGATGGGGAACCTTCGGCCCTTCAGCTGTTGTTAAACTACACATCCCAGCATGCCCTGCAACAGTTTTAGCATGGTCAAATAGCAAAACTGTAAGGCAACAGCTAAAGGGCCGACGGTTCCCCACCCCTGTTATAGATTTACCCCTAATGAAGTCTCTGTACGAGACAAAACACATTGGGTAAGTCTTGTATTCTGTCATCCCCAGTCTTCAGTAACAATAAACGGAAGGAGAATTTCTGTAAAAAATTAACATTGGAATCTTTCTGTACAATAAATTTTTATACAGCTTTTATGTGACTGTTTTAATAAATGTTGATTATGGTAAATACCGCCTTTGAGAATTAAGCTGTGTAGGAACTTTGATTTTATTATAGATCTTTGTTGCTAGATAGGTTCAAGGTTGACATTAGAAATCTTAGAAGTTTGGGGTGCACACTCATTATTGTTTGATATATATATATATATATATATATATATATACATGTAAGTATAGGTAAAAAGCTGCGCATTTAAACACACTTTCCTTTTAGTTTATTAGTCCATTATTAGTGTCCTGTGTCCCTTTCTTTATGATGTATGCTGCCGCTTCCTCCGTTGTGAATCAGAGCCACTGATTCCAATGAACATGTAACGAAAGAAAGATGGAGGGCGCAGGTATAAATAAAAAGGTTTACAATTCCATTTATTAAGAAACAATGCTCACATACATCTCAGCTTAAAATGATGAACTCGATCCTCCATATAACGGCCAAGTCTCGTAACCGCTCACTCCCGTACTCGCTCGTATGTTTGATCTCAGGAATCGCGGGTGCCGCTCGTTATTTCAACGGTATATATACATATACATATGTCCTGTCGAAAATGATACATTCATTGAAACGTTGATCAGGAGTCCTGTTTCCAGCTGTCTTTTTTCCTGAGTGCCACTGCTGTGTGTATATATATATATATATCTATATCTATATATATCTATTATATATATATCATATCTATCTATCTATCTATCTATCATATATATATATATATATATATATATATATATAGCTGCTAATGTATCCGGCATAGCCCGGTTTTACATTTTACAGTAATTAAGTTATCAATGAGTTGGATGTATCTGTCAACATATTAAAAATAATTAGCTTATACTATAGTGAGACTCCACCTAGTAGTAAGTGCTAGATCAGTGGTTCCCAAGCACAGACCCCAAGGACCCCAAACAGTCCAGATTTTCCAGGTGACCTGTGGATTTTTTAAATGTGACAGTTAGTCATATATAGTGTTCCTGCTGGGTGACCTGGAAAACGTGAACTGTTAGGGGTCCTTGAGGACTGAGTTTGGGAACCACTGTGCTATATGGATGACCTACTGTATATACCTGCACTGAACAAATCTAGCTCTGCATACTTCATTCTGACCATTTAATGTTACTGTGTACCTGTCCTGTCTGCCATATAAAGCTTTGATTGTTAGGATTGCAAATAATCTTTTTTTATATTTTGTATATTTTTTTTAATGTAATTTAACTGAATCATGGTTTTAATATTGTTGTCATGTGACATTGAGGATGCTTCCTTACACATTTACACAAGAGAATTGCATACTGTAAGCACAACATCTCGTTGATTGATACTATTCTGCTCCAAGATGTGAGAGAACACTGACTAGTTTAAATATTATGGCTTTCCCCCATTTGCTTATTGTTAATACCAACTTCTATACCATTTATTTGGTATCTTGGGGGCTGTCTCAATGGCCTGGGCATGTATAAGAAGCGACAATTTAGAGAGGCTTGTTTGAAAATGTATACACTTGAGAAAGTTGGATGATGCTCCCAACAAATTGTGGCCTAAACTATCATATTTTCCCTTTGGATACAGCCAACGCTATTGGGATGTAGTCAGGATTCCCATTAGGGGTCACCATTCCAACAGTCACAGTCCCGGCGGCGGCATCCCAACAGTCATTATCCTAACAAATCCCGATGGTGAATATTAGGGTTAGGTTTAGGGTTAGGCACCAGGGGGAGCAGGGGCGGATTGGGAACAAAAAGTGGCCCTGGAAAAATTTGTACTAGTGGCCCCACATGGGCAGCACCAGAGGTGTAAGGTCTAGCCATGGGCCATGGCAGCAGCACCCTCCCCCCAAGACTTTCCAGATAGTGGGCATGTCCAGCGTCAAGGGGGAAGTTAAAAAGAAATAAAATTAAATATTATGAGCACATTATACGATACACCTTCAGAATTTAGGACGCTATATAATTCTTTAGAAAGATATATTTTCTTGCTTATTACACCAACCGTATCCCAATCACTATTCACTCAATCTTATATGTAAGCCAAGCAGGCAGACAGAGCATACACTAGATCATCTGCAATCACAGGCTAAGTGGCAAAGTAATTTTCATATATGCAAATTATTTTGCATCTTATTCATTATGTCTATAAAAAGGACCACATGTCCTCAAACAAAACAGGCCCCACGGGTGCGTTGGCCCATCGGGAATCTTCCCTGTAAACCCTATGGCCTATTCCGCCTCTCAGGGGGAGGGTTAAGGTTAGCCTGTGGGAGGGGACAGTAAGGCTGCCAAAGGGGATGGTTAGAGTTAAGCTAAAGGGGGAGGGGTGGGTTGGGGTTACAATACTCACCACAATGCATCAGGATTTTTACCATCGGGATCTTGATGTTGGATTCTGCTGGGATATCATACCTAACCCAATACTACAAAATACTTTTACATTTTTTTAATTGTGTTTTATGAATAATGTAGACCGGGGGTGGGGAACCTTTTTCTACCAAGGGCCATTTGGATATTTATAAAATCCTTCGGGGGCCATACAAAAATTATCAACTTAAAAATTAGCCTTCCCCCTGTAGTTATGCCCCATTAGATATGCCACCAGTAGTTATGCCCCAGTAGATATGCACCCAAAAAATTGGTGTTGCCACATGCCACACGGGGCATGGCAAATTAAAATGGGGGCATGATACACATATGAACCCAATAGTGCAGTGCCAGATACACATATGCCCCAATAGTGTCAGTTACAGCTGAGACACGGCACCGCCGGACTGAGCACAAAGAGACTGCGCTCTATTCCCTTGACACACACACAGCAGCGGGCCATAACAAAGTGGCTTTGTGGGCCTTATACGGCCCACGGGCCGGAGGTTCCCCACCCCTGATGTAGACAGAAAACCATTTACGGTCTTCATGCAGCCCCCCTCTTGCCATCATATGTGCCAAGAAGATTTTCGTACTGTGCCGTAGTCTACTGCGCGTGCCCAGAGCTCCGACAAACTGGTGCCAGCACAATTTTCTCAATGATTTCTGCAGTGGGCTCCGCACACCCTGCACTCATTAAAGATACACCTGTGACTGTAGGTTGATTTTTAATTTGATCAATGCTTCAATATCCTAAGTATCTGGACAATATACTATTAAGCTTCAGTTTAAATACATTTCTATGTTGAGGTGCACCCAGTGCCGGCGCTAGCCGCTCAGCAAGGTCCGCAAAGCAGGGAGGCGCCTGGCACTATAGGCGCTCTCCCTGCTCTGCTACTGTACCTTGCTGATGCGCAGCCTGCGCCTGTCGCACAGTGTGACATGCAGAAGCGGTGCCGGCAGCTGCAGCATGAACACAGGAAAGATCCTCGGTCTCCTCCTGTGTCAGATCACTCCCCCTTCCCTGTCCGTCTAGCTCCTCCCCGCTGCACATGTCATGCTGGGAGGCAGGAGCATCATCCCCCACCTCCTCTCTTCCCTCCCCTCTCACAGCAGTCTTCAGCACCGCCCCTCCCCTGAGTCCCCTCTCATCAATAGTAGATTGAAGACCAGGTAAGGAGAAAGGGCATATTAGTGTGTGTGTACAGTGGTATGTTACTGTGTACTGGGGGGGAGGGGGGGAGTGGAGGGAGAGATAAAGTGAAATATTACTGTGTACTTGGGGGGGCTGTTATGTTACTGTGTTCTGGGGTGGGGGGGAGATAAAAGTGAAATATTACTGTGTACTGGGGTCGGGGGGGGGGGATATAAGCTGGTATGTTACTGTTTGCTGGAGTGGGGGGGATAAAGTGGAATATTAGTGTGTACTGGGGTCGGGGGGGGATATAAGCTGGTATGTTACTGTGTGCTGGAGTGGGGGGGATAAAGTGGAATATTAGTGTGTACTGGGGTGTGGGGTGCATAAAGTGGCATATAATGTGTGGTGGTGGTAGTGTGTGTGGGGACTGGGCTGCAGGGTAGCTGTGGTGTAGTGTGTAGGGAGGGGGGATTAATTGCTTAATTAGTCGTTGTGGGGACGTAGATGAAAAAAAAAATCCTTTATAAGCCATGTCTCGCACAGCCTTATCAGGGCTAATTTAATAGCCCCCTGGAGACACAATTACCCGCGATCAATGACCGTGGGTAATAGGATACCTCAATATGTTGTGTAAGGTCACTAGGACTGACAGATTTTACTTATGGATTACAGGGCTGCATCCCCCCAGTAAAATCTGCCACCTGCAGGGACTGCCTAGCAGTGGCAGTGACTTACTGTAGCATAGGAAGTGTTTCTCTTCATGGGACTGTAAGTCCAGACTTGTAATGTTACTATTTTTTAAATTTATGTTAAATGCAGTTTCTCCACTGCCTGCCACCCGCTGCCTCTCCACAGCCGTCACCTCTCTTTCCTGTCACCCACTCACTCTCATCTTCTCCCCGTCACCTCTCTCTCCAGTCACTCTCTCCGTCACCCCCCCATAGCCTCTTTCTCCTATCAACCTCTCCCTGTCATCCAACCCTCTCCCCATCACCTTTATCTCCTGCCACCCTCTCCCTGTCACCCACCCCTCTCTCCTGTCAACTTCTCCCTGTCACCCACCCCTCTCCGCATCACCTCTCTCTCCTGTCGAACTATCCCTGTCACCCACTGATGCTCACCCATCCCCCATCACCTCTCTCTCCTGTCTCCCACTGATGCTCACCCTCTCCCCGTCATTCTCTTTTTTCACCCTCTGCTTGTCACCCTCTCATCGTCACCTTCCGGTTCTCACTGTTGCCCACTGCCTCTCCCTAGCTTCACTCTGTGCCCGTCTCCCACTATCTCTCACTGTAGCTACCCTCTCCCTGTCACCGACTGACATTCCTGTTACCCACTTACTCTCACCCTCTACCCGTCACTCTTTCTCTCCTGCTATCCTCTCTCTCACACACCCGTGATCCATACGATCGCATGGTGTGTGCACTCCCACTAACTGGATGTAGCTAGTCACAAGCGCAATGTGGCTGCTTGTGGGTAGGATGAGAGCGGAGTAGGTGGGCGCAAAATTTAGAGTTTGCAGGAGGGCGCCGAACACCCTAGCACCGGCCCTGGGTGCACCTTTAGTCTGTGTCAATTATAAACTAACCCTGGCCACCTGTAACTGAGACTTTCAAAGGCTGTGTATTTTTAAAATTCATTCTATGAGTTGATCACATTAAACATTAAAAGTAACAAAAACTATGCAAATTAGTTTCATTAAATATTATATTTATTTTCAACCTTTTTTAACTGCTTATTTTAGTTTTCTTTAAATATTTTTTTCTCCATGTATAGGTCTAGCATAAAAATAATAATAATAATAATAATAATAATAATAATAATAATAATAATATAAAAACAACAGAAGCGTGGCCTTTAAAAAAATATATTAGCTAGATAGTTTTCAATTAATTCTAAACTTAAGAGACAATTTCCCCTTGAATAAATTTGAGTTGCTTTGCAGTAAGAAGCTGTGCATGCTTCAGTGGCACGTCACATCATTAATAGGTTTATTCAAAACTATAATTAGTTTATTGGATGCATCATTCCACAGTAGTGATTTGTAAGGATGCTTATTTATTGTACAAGAGTAATATCTATTATGCTGATTAACAATTCTCAAAGCCCCCTTAATGCTATTCATAAGCCTTCATTACCACTCCTATCATGCACTGTAAATCTTACAGAAAGCTCTGAACAAATGAGAATATATTGTGACTGATGGCAAAGCCAAATCATTTTACAAGTCTTTTGATATCATTTATACAAAGGGTTCTCTTTTTGGGAGCCGGGGAGTTCATTTATTTTTCTTTAACCCCAAAGGAGAAAACAGAACTTAGCAAAATAATTTCAAAGCTATAATTTTTAAAATGCTTGTTTTGAAAGTGGTAATTTATAAATATTTGATAGGTTTATTGTAATCAAGCCTTCAACTGAAAGAAATTGCATTTATTATCTGTAATTTATTATGTTCATTACAAATGGGGGATGTTAGCTCCTATCAAGGCTTATTGGTTTTCAGAATAAAACTGATCAATAAACTCGGTTCTTATCCTTATAAGAGGTCATATTTTCTGAGTTATTAAACTTAACTATATGCTCTATATTCTTATGACTTTCTGAACGTGATTGGAGCTCTCGAGACTGATTGATTGATTGATTGATTGATTGAAACTCAAAAAAGCTGTTTGGTTTGAGGGTACTTGTTTGCACCCTTGTTCTGCTAATCTGTGGTTCATTTGGTGGTATCAGAATAAAACCATACCTTAATGTTCCCTAAATTGATCTGCACCATCCTTTAAATCACTGTCAAGCAAAGGACCAATGCAGGAAGACAGTGCATGTACTATTCTCCAACATTGATCTACATATCACCATCAAGGGTGTAGCCATCATAGGTGTAGGGACTGCAGCTGCTATAAGGACCAGAGCTGAGTGGGGCCAACCTTCCCTATGAAAGTTACAGGTGTTATATACATTTTTCATCATTGGGTGGTACAGGGGGACCCTTACAAACTTTTGCCTTGGGGATTACAATACATCTAGATATGGTACTGGACCTGCTCATTGTAATGTGGAATAAAATGAAGTGGATGGTATTAAGTTTCATAATATATACAGGGGCATTGTAATGTGCACAATATAAAGAGGCACTATAGTGTGGCATAATATGTACTGTATGTCATAATGTGAATTGGGGACACTGTGTTGCATAATGTGTAAAAGCAGCCCTACAATGTGATATAATGTAAACAATGGGGCATAACATTAACCAGGGTACTACCATGGGCCTAACATTAACTAGGGCAATACTATGGTACAGAAAATTAACTAGTGAACTACAGATATGTCAACCTATATTGTTGCTGCAAGAGGCAGCGCATCCCAGCACCACCGTGATGCATACAAAGTGCATCCTCCCAAAGCCACCAGGTCCCCCATTCACTGCTATGGTAGCGGGGTGTGCCCACTACTGCCACTATCTATCCCACTCAAAGCTACGAGTAGCGAAAGTATAGGTTCCCGCTATACCCTTATTAATGGACCTATGCCAGCTACCCTGCATAGTAGTGTGTAGTGGGTACATCACTCCTCACTATATCTGCTGGCTCTCCCGTTGCATACTGTATGTGTAGTAGGGAATGTACTGTACATACAGTGTGCATGCTCCCGCTACCATATGCTATGCCGCAACTGGTATCCGGACTCCAGGTCGACAACAAAAAGGTTGACACACCTTAGGTCGATGCCAATTGGTCGACACACCTTAGGTCGACATAGACAAAAGGTCGACAGGAACAAGGTCGACATGGACAAAGGTCGACATGAGTTTTTCACAATTTTTTTCTTTTTTGGAACCTTTTCATACTTAACGATCCACGTGGACTACGATTGGAACGGTAATCTGTGCCAAGCGGAGCGGAGCGAAGGCACCATGCCCGAAGCATGGCGAGCGAAGCGAGCCATGCGAGGGGACGCGGTGCACTAATTGGGGTTCCCAGTCATTCTACGAAGAAAATGACACCAAAAAAACATAAAAAACTCATGTCGACCTTTTTCCATGTCGACCTTGTTCCTGTCGACCTTTTGCCCATGTCGGCCTAAGGTGTGTCGACCAATTGGCGTCGACCTGATGCGTGTCGACCTTTTTGTTGTCGACCTGGAGTCCCAGACCCACCGCAACTAGCAGCCTGCATCGCTGGCAAAGATACAAGGGGACACATCTGTATTATGGGGCACAAAATAAATAACTCTGGGGAGAGTTGTCTCTCCAGAAGCATTGGGAAAGGAGCCCCTTCCAAATGTTGATATGGGGCCCACTAAGTTCTGGCTACGCCACTGATCACCATTCCATTGTATTGGATGCTAGAGTGTACACACTGGTTTACCTTAAAAGTGCAATTTGTGGTTCAAATTAGCAGTATGTGTACTGTCTGTGTGTGTGGTCCTGAGGAATGGTGAGGAAGGTGCAGTTAATGTTTTATCAAGTATCAAGGGGAGGTTTATTAACCCCATAGGAACCAGTCAGAGTCTAGCTGTTATTTTATTAAATGTACTAGATACAGATGTGTCCATGTTCATCTATAATGGTGCTGCTAATATTCATGGCACATTCGCTGTGATTATAGTGTCCGCTAACATGTGCGGATACTGCGTACACGCCAGCAGTCCATAGGATTGGATGGTGCACATGCTCCTGTGACAGCACCACAGGTGGGCGTGAATAATCACACCCCACTATGCAATCGCAAGCGGCTGTATAGATGAAAGAGGACACATCTGTACGTTACAGCTAGCGAAGTATTGGCTGATATGGCAAACACCTCCATGTATCCTCTTTAGAAGGTTTGAAACATCTACTCTTCAATCTTTATTATGGGGTATGAATGTCAGCGTGAACAATAGTTTTGAACAGGTGTTAGTAAAAATAGATAATGCCTTCTGTTTGTTGTAGAAATGTTCCAATATATGGTTCAGCAGTTGTATTTTTCTACCTAACGCCAGAGTTGCCTGTATGAGAGGAGTAAGACACACAAAGTTGTATTTCAGTAGAGGAAAAAGACAAATGGTAACTTCGCTGAGCTTTGGGTACTGGAAAAGAAAGTAACTGCACTAGTTCTTCTGTTTTACCCACAAATGGAGCTACCATGGTTTACAACCTCCTATGCTGGGTCATGTTTTACCTCCAGGAAATGCTCTTAAAATAAGGAGCTGATGTTTTTACGTTAAAGCTTATTGATTGCTTTGAAATAAAAGGACAGAATTATAATATCCTACAATGATTTTCTGCCACCTGTTTTGCAGATATTTTTGAGCTACTTGTGTGTGATTTTTAGCCATTGTGTGATACCACATCCTGAATCAGATTCCTGATGCAGCTCCTGCTATTAGGCGTAAAGAGCTAAAGATACCGTAACTGTAACAACAGCCTCCATAAGGCACTGAGCATAGGTGGAGAGCACATGTGATATGCAGTAGTTGGAGAAGTCTGGGAAAAGTAGAAGAGGAGAGCAGAACACCAGCAATTTTGAAAGAGGCAGCGTCAAGTTTTGGAAAGCCAGAGAAGTTGTTGATGAGAGATATTAGTGGGGAGAAGTGTCTGAGAACATCAAGACACTGGTAAACTGCCAAGTGATATCTGTCTGTAAGCTAAATAGCAGTGAGGTTCCAATTTAAGCAAAGAATGAGAGGAGCTGTTGCTGCTGTAGAAAGAGGGACAGCAGTTTGCCTGAAAGGGGATATAGAGAGTGGCCCTAGACAGACTGCAAAAAGAGAAGCTGCTAAAAGAAACCGAGAAACAGTGTTCAGATGCATGTTTGAGAGCAGACTGCAGAAAATCCAAAGAAAACAGCAAGGGAAAGACATTTATTGGACTTAACAGAGCCAATTCTGTATCCATCTTTTGGAGGGTAAGTTGTATCCAGGATTGCCAGATCACCCCTTTAATACGTAGAGATGTGTGCTGAACACATGTTCTGATTTAGCCACAACCACCCTTGGTGTTTTGTGTTTGTTTTCTGGCTTTTGGCAAAATCACCCTCTCGTGTTTTTGATCTGGATTTTTTTTAAACAACAAATTGCTAAAAACAGCTAAAATCATGCAATGTGGGCCTGTTTCTGTTCCTACAGTATTATTAACATCAATAACATTCATTTCCAGTCCATTTTGACCACCTCACAGCTCACAATATTGTTCACCAACACTGGCCAAAGACTGGCTGGCCAAATTAAGCAACAGAGCAACACAAAAACATTTCTGTTTAAAAATGTTTGCAAATTAGTAATGCATTAACGATAACCAATAAAAATGTGTTTATGCAAAAAAAAAAAAAAAACTCACCAAAGCCTCCCACCCACACCAAAAAAAACCCAAAACCTAGTCTATAATGAAAAGTGGTGCAAAATGGAATGTCCTTGGGAACTTCCACCCACCTTTGTTTTATATATACAAAAAGGACATAAACAGTTATCAAACCAAGCACTTCAGCAACAGGGACTGCCACCTTTGTTTCTGAAATGTTTGGTTTATTTGGGAACCCACATATCAATTTTTAGAAGGACTACCTCTGATCATTAATCAGGAGGTTGATGAAGAGGGTGTTAGAGGTGTAGATTGCATGTGGTGGTCTAAACTTCTGGTAACTGATACTGAACTGCTTGCAATCCCTTCACAGTATTTTTTCAGACTTTGATAATTAACATGCATGAACTTGCTGCAAATGACGTAACTGGTAGAAGGTTCCCTAATGGTTTTACTTAACTTTGTCTTGACAAATGTTACAGGTAGCTTTACAACTGTTGTCAGGATTTGGGTAAAAATAATTCCATACCAAAGAGGTAGCTCTTTTGGACTTGTACCAAGGCATAACAGTGGCCTCCTTTTTTTATCAAGCATAAGCCCACTGGTGGCTGGTGACTTACTTTGAAATAAACAACATCCTCATCATCAATATCCTCATTAGCACCAGATACACAAATATCAACCTTATCCTGTTACACTTCCACAGTAGCAATTTCTATGTCGTCATCTTTACTTGTATTGCTCATCCCCACATGTTCAGAGAGGGGGCATTTAAACCACGCCAGTTTCTAGAGAAGTTTATCTATGACAGAGTTTTTCTTTTATGTGTTCCTTGAGAAGAGATCTGGTATATTCTTTGTCATAGCCAGCTTAAACTTAATGCAAGCTGTCTTGTATTGTTTTTGAAAAAGGAAGAAACAGATCAACCTGCAGATAGGATGGCTCATGGATAAACTGCTAGAATCCACATTTTCTGCTGCATTAAAAAACAAGCCCACTCGCTTATACAGTAACTACAGATGAGAATAATTACTAAAACTGTTTGCATCTTGCAAGTATATTTCTCTTGTTTCACTAGTGGAATTTTCCCTTTGTGTTCCTAACTGCCTTCGATTGAATTGAGTAGATTATTATCCTTTATGGGTGGCTGCCCGGGGTGCTGTAGCCTGAGGACAGGCCGCAGTCACCCCCCGCCAGTGCCATCTAATTTGATTTTGCCCACCTGCTGCTTACTTCTGCCCAAGAAAGGCAGTAGAGCCAAAATGCATTGCAGTACACACCAGTATCAGAACTGAAGTCTCCGCTGTGCACGAGCTCCACAGCAACTACCCTGCAATATCCACACTATCTTAAGCTGGAGATATTAAATCCTGCCTATCATGAGATCACGGCCGTGCATGTGACCCACAACCAGGAAGTCCCGGCCAAAGGAGCTACATGCTGTAATCTACTCAGTCACAAGGACCACTGGCACAGTGAGCTGGACACCACCGCTGACCACCGCTGAAGTGAAGGAGGAGGTGAAGTGGTCACCAACTCGCTAAGCAGTATAAACATTGCAGCTACCCAAATTACACTGCAAGGTAGCAAAGGGAGGACAGTGCACATATGAAGATTGGTAAGTGATCTGCGCCAGTGGGACACCACTGGGTGAGACATTCTACCTGGTGTAATGTGTATAAGAGGATCTACCTGGTGTAATGTGTACCAAGGACTCTACCTGGTGTAACATGTTTAAGTGGCTCTACCTCGTTTAATGTGTATAAGGAGATATAGCTGTCATAACGTGTATAAAGTGCTCTCCCTAGAGTAATGTGTTTAAGGGGTTCTACTTGGTGTAATGTGTATAAGGGGCTCTACCTGGTGTAACATGTAGCGATGTGCGTTGGACACTTTTCGGGTTTTGTGTTCTGGTTTTGGATCTGGATCTCCGCTCGTGTTTTGAATCTGGATTGATTTTGCCAAAACCACCCTTTTAGGTTTTGGTTTTGGATCTGGATGTTTTTGGAAGAAGAAAAAAACTAGCTAAAATCACAGAATTTTGAGGTAAATTTGATCCTACATTATTAATAACCTCAATAACAACAATTTCCACTCATTTCCAGTCTATTCTGAACACCTTACACCTCACAATATTGTTTTTAGGCCAAAAGGTTTCACCGAGGTAGCTGGATGACGAAGCTAAGCGACACAAGTGGGCAGCACAAACACCTAGCCCATCTAGGAGTGGCACTGCAGTGTCAGACAGGATGACAGTTTTAAAAACTAGGCCCCAAAGAGGTATTTTTATAGCATACATGACCAGTGTACTTTTATTTTAACAGCAGCACCCTGTATTTTTACTGCATACAGGGCCAGTGTATTTTTATTTTAACAGCAGTACCCTTGTATTTTTACAGCATACAGGGCCAGTGTATTTTTATTTTAATAGCAGCACCCTTGTATTTTTACAGCATACAGGACCAGTGTACTTTTATTTTAACAGCAGCGCCCCTGCATTTTCACATCATGCAGGACCAGTGTACATTTATTTTCACAGCAGCACCCCAGAATTTTTACAGCATAAAAGACAGGGCCAGTGTACATTTATTTTCACAGCAGCACACCAGTATTTTTACAGCATGCAAGACAGGACCAGTGTACATTTATTTTCACAGCAGCACCCCAAAATTTTTACAGCATACAAGACAGGGTCAGTGTACATTTATTTTCACAGCAGCACCCCAGAATTTTTACAGCATACAATACAGGGCCAGTGTACATTTATTTACACTGTACCCCTGAATTTTTACAGCCAGGACAGTGCCCATGCCCCCTGTACAACACAGTGACAGCCAGGACAGAAACACACATGTACAGCTGCAGCACCCTAACAGCACATGAAACACCAGTGACATCCAGGACAGCACCCCTACAGAGCACATACTGACCTCACCTGATGCCACCACCCACAGAGAGAAACAGAGGGCCTAATTCAGAGTTGATTGCAGCAGCAAATTTGTTAGCAGTTGTGCAAAACCATTTGCACTGCAGGGGGGGAATATATAACATGTGCAGAGAGAGTTAGATTTGGGTGGGGTATGTTCAAACTGAAATCTAAATTGCAGTGTAAAAATAATTACTTATTTACATATTTACCCTGCACAGAAACAAAATAACCCACCTAAATCTAACTCTCTCTGCAAATTTTATATCTGCCACACTTGCAGTGCACATGTTTTTTTCCAACTGCTATCAAATTTGCTGCTGCGATCAACTCTGAATTACCCCCAGAGTTCTCCCTCCCTCTCCAAGCTTAGAGTGAAAACAGTGGCGACATGTGGCTGTTTATATGGAATCCAAAACCTGCGAGATTCCGACAGCAAGATTATGACATTTTGCCTTGTTCTGGTTCTGGATCCGGGCTCAGAGCGTGAAGTTCGGGGGGTTCGGTTCTCTGAGAATGGATCCTGCTCATCTCTCGTTAAAAGCGTCTCTGCCTGGCATAACATGTATAAAAGGGGCTCTGCCTGGTGTAATGTGTTAAGGGGGTCTACCTGGCATAATATATATAAGGGGCACTGCTCTTCTGTGGTGTAGTGTGTTAAAGGGGCTCAAACATGGTATAATGTGTAAAAGGGTTACTACTTTGTGGTGTAATGCGACTGACATACACTACTGTGCAGTGTAATGTGAATTTGTACTTTTCTGTGGCCATGCCTCTTCCCCATGAAGCCATGCCCCTATATTTATGCACACTGTATCTATTCTGAAATGGGGGGGGGCCAAAGGAAACTTTCACCCTGGGTACCACAAAGTCTAGAACCAGCCCTGCACAAGGGTACTGCATTGCCTAACAAACTATATAAACGTTAGAGCAAAACAAGAAAACAGTGACTTACAGTACAACTCATTGCAGGACATAAACATGGTAGATAAACATTGCTGCATTAGCTATCATAACGATCAAATAAGCAGTAGGGTGGTAGAAACCAAGGGTTAGCTGCTGTTAAAGGACTTATGGAGTAAATAATACTGTAGTTAGGGAAGGAAAAGCAAATGTAACTTCACCATCCCAGCTCTATTCATAGACTTACAATTTCATCCAACCTGCATTCCTTTTAATGCTCCCTTAAAAGTAACTTATTCACTTAAGTGTACCTAACAACCATGTACTGTCTACACACCACCTGCTACCTTACCCTCTGCAAGTTTCCCCACTACGTCACTTCTACCTTTCAACTTCAGAATGGTAACTGGCAAAAGCAGGGCCCTCCCTCCTCTTGTTTCATCCCTCCCCACTACGTTTCTCATAACTACTGTATACCAATGTGTATGGCATTCCATGAAAATTCAACTCCCAAGTTAACATCCAAGTTTGTTTTGCCAAAACTTAACACGTCTTGTGATTTCGTCCATCACAACTAATGCCTTCACTGGGGGAAATATTTCAAAGCTTGGCGAGGTATATAGTGGATCGATTGATAGATAAATAGATAGATAGATAGATAGATAGATAGATAGATAGATAGATAGATAGATAGACAGTACCAACCAATCAGCTTCTGTCATTTTTCAATCTCAGCCTGTAAAATGGCGGATGGTAGCGGATTGGCTGTCGTTTTATCTCTCTCCACTTTATATCTCTCCTAGATTTGATACATCTCCCCTATTGACTCATTAGTTCTAAACAAAGCACAAACATAGGCGTTCATTCAGACCTTATCGCTCGATAGATGGTGCTAGACACGCCCAAAAGGTGGTGCTAGACACACCCCTCCGACAGTGCACCCCCTAATAAAATGTGCTGCGCACGCCAGTGCCCGTGCAACGCACCTGCACATTGTGGTGTATGCGCAGTTCTGATCTGATTCCAGCACAGCGAAAAAAACCTATTGTGCGAATGTGGAGATGTGTCCTGTTCCCCAGGACACACCCCAGCAACAGCACGCAGGGGATCTGTGTCCCCTGCGGGAGGGCGTGTATGACAGCGCTGGGGCAGCTTGTAGTCTATTTTCTCCTCAGCTCGTTCGTCCGTCAGCTCCGAGAGGGAAGCGCCGTGTCCGGATCCGACTGAAGATTTCCAGGTCCGTTGAAGGTTCCGGTACCTGAAGGTGAGAGAGTGCGGTGCCTGGTGAGTAGCGAAACTACACCTGCACGGCAGCAGGCTCCACACCGCACCGCCACCCTCTTACACGATCACATCTGAATGACCCCTGAGTTAGGAAATAAAGATTTTTTTTAAACTCAAAACACTGCTACTTTCAATAGAGCAAAATTACTCTGTAGCTATGCCTATATAAACATTGACTTATCATGATTAGGCTGCATGTTAGCTGAGCACCTTTAAAAACAGTCTCATTGTAAAAGGCATTAAATACTTGAATAATGTTATAATTTACACAGGAGTCGAACAAGTGTTAATAGCCAAAAAGTGCAACTTGCTCCTGATTGGTTCAATAGTGTTTGAACAATTTGTAATGGAGATTTACAATGAACTAAGAACTTTAAAAAAAAATTCTAATTATGCGAAATGCATAAGATGCATTTTAACAGACATTTTATTGAGAACCTGTTAGCTTTAATTTTCCCAGTATATACAACTCTAAGCTGCACCAGCTGGGAGGACATTATAGCTCTGCAATAAAGCTTAATGTCGGCTCTTTATTTAGTTTTACATTTTAGATCTTTATCTCCATCTTATGCATTTATCTTATTTTATGTTTATCATATTGATTATGTACGTCTCTTTGCGGATGGCATTGCTATGTAAATTATCGGTGAGTTAATGTTCAGCTGTGTGCCAAGGAAAGGAAACAAGGCTATATATATGAACTGTAAAGGCAAAGTATTACTAATTTAAGTATACAGCAAGGAAACAAATGCTACAATCGGCTCTCACAGTGAGGTTTCTAAATGACCTTTCAAGAATTCATGCCCCCATGACCAGATGTTCTACTAACGGCCACCTATACCATCTGTCTGTATAGATGAGCAAAGGTTTCAAAACTGTTCAGTGGAGTTTTTGCATTCTGGATGTGGATTTTGATCGATTTTTCTAGTGAAGATCAGTTTTTGCCCACCAGGAGTTTAATCCACACAAGTTGCTCCAGCTCAAGACTATAATTACTACTGAATATGGAACTTAGAATTAGGGTGCAGAATAACAATTCCACAGAATGATGGAAGAGAAGTAGACCTCAGAGTGCCTTACCTCGCCTATTCTGCTTTTTCCTTAGTGCACAGTACAAAAATGTGTATTTTATGCAAACAGAACAGACATATGTCCAAACTTCCATGAGCTTTAAAGTATATATCCTCATAACACATCACACCCAATGACATAACTCTCAGAGGTACTGTAACCAAGGCTTTCATTGCTGGGTGCTAGATTTTGGTGCTAGTGCTCAGAGAGGAGAAACGACACCTCCAGAATTTCGGAACCAGCAGCCTAGTGTGCCTGGTCTTTGTTGATTGGGTCATGTGCTGCCTGTAATAATAATAATAATACTTTATTGTCATCAATAGTTCAATGAACAATCAACGAAACTAAAAAGCAAGCATATACAGAGACCATAAGAACAGAACGAAGAGAGCACTCCTAAACCCAAGACATTCCCAATTGTCAATTTATCTCAGTCCTATCTGGTTTAACATGTTTATTGCTTTTGGGAAAAAACTACCCCTTAACCGGTTTGTCCGACAAAGAATAGAACGGTAACGCCTATTAGATGGCAACACAGAAAACATCCCCCCATTTGGATGAGATAGATCTCCCAGAATACTTTTCACCTTAGTGAGGAGCCTTTTTTCATATATATCCTGAATACAGGGCAGGCTGACTCCAATTACTCTACTTGCAGTTTTAACCACTCTCTGAAGGGACTTACGTTCTATAGCAGTACAGTTTCCAAACCATACTATAATTCCGTATGTGAGGACACTCTCTAAAATTGCTGAATAAAAGTTTACTAAAATCTCCTTACGTATCCCTGCCATGCGCATTTTCCTCAATAAAAACAGGCGTTGTTGAGATTTTTTAACAACACATCGTGTATGGATACCCCAAGACAGGTCATTGGAGATGTTAATACCCAGGAATTTAAAGGACTCAACTGTCTCCACAACCTGGTTATTTACGACTAGGGGACAAGAAGGCTGCATGTGAATTTTCCTAAAATCTACAATCATTTCTTTTGTTTTTTTTACATTTAAAATTAAGTGATTAGTTTGACTCCAAGCTTCTAACCTAGCGACCTCAGATCTATATTCTGACTCATCGTCCTTACTTATTAACAATAGTGAAGACATGTCCACCTATTTACACTGTGTTCCTGCCCCCTCCTGTACTTAAATTGAAGGCTGCTAGCTGCCAAGCAAAGGGGGCGGGGGGTGTCAATATAGTTTGCTGTCTTGGATGAAATCATGACTCTGGACACCATTCAATAAAGTTCCACCATTTATCACACCTGGTTATAAACTATGCCAGTGGTTTCCAGACTTTTTTGAATCACGTCACCCTAGAGTATCAGAATTTTTTTCACTGCACCCCTATGCCAAAAGTTTTTTATTGAGAAATTCAGAAAAAAATATTACATTCAGTAAATTATGTTTATATGTCATACTTAGATTCAGTTATGTGGTGAGGGACAGGATTCACTTCTGTTTTTCCACATACTTTATGATTGGAAGCCAAAAGCACTGGTTTTACCTATTACTGGTTTTACCTATTACATAAATAATTTGAATTGATCCTGGACTACCAATCCAAGGCACTCCTACAAGTGCTCCAAGGCACCCCAGGGTGCCATAGCACCTAGTTCTGGAACTACAAACCTATGCAATGCTTCCATACATACTATCCCATTTAGTTTTTCGGCATCATCAAAAGAAAACAGATTATACAGGACATTAATATGCAAAGTTACAATGTAAAACAATCAATTTATAGAGAAAAGAAAGAAGAAAAAACTGCAAACAAAAGACAACACCCATGAAAACATTTTAAACTAGACAGGCAAGGTATAGAGTCCATGATGTTAATTATTTATATTATGTATGCAGATAAGCCCGGTGAATGACCTTGTGTAGTAATTTGTAAATTGAAAGAGGAAATACACAATGGTTTAAAGTTCATGCGTAATAAGGATGACTGCTGCACATATAATGGCTTTTAAGTGCCTACTCTAATGTGAATTAAACATTGCCTAATTTAATGTGCTGGTAGACGCACTGCGCATTTTGATGGTATGTGTCATTACTTACGTCTTCTTTTTATGAATAGTAACATCTGCTTTATGAAACCCTTACAACCAGCCCTCCAGGTCAATGTAATTTGTAAGTCTTATAATACCAGTAACATTAGAACATCTGTAGTAAATACTATCTTTGTTTTGCTGCGTTAATATGGAAACTGTACAATTCTTGGATGGTAATTAATTCCCCAAGGTATAATATTGTTTCAGGTAGATTAAATGTAGACCAAAAATTAAATCAAATTATATTTTGTGTGCTTGCTTTTCTTTAGGGAACCAAAACCACTGAAGTGTAAATGTCTAATTAATTATGTTGAATGCTAATGGATTTTAAATTAAAATACTTGCAATATTTAGCTGAACCAATTTTCATGAAACTGAAGAGCTATAACAATAGACAAAACTATATATATATATATATATATATAGATATATAAAATTGTATTATTTAAAATGTCTTTTTATTTAAAAACACAATTGTAGATTGGCCTATCAACTCTTTTTAAAGGACAAGTCAGGTCAATATTGTAAAGGTAGATTCCTGCAAGGCAAATTCCATGACATGTGCCACATTATTGGCCCTCATTCCGAGTTGTTTGCTCGCTAGCCGCTTTTTACGGCAGTACACACGCCTCCCTCTGGGAGTGTATCTTAGCTTAGCAGAATTGCGAACGAAGTATTCGCAATATTGCGAAAAGATTTTTCTGTGCAGTTTCTGAGTAGCTCGAGACTTACTCTTCCAGTGCGATCAGTTCAGTGCTTGTCGTTCCTGGTTTGACATCACAAACACACCCAGCGTTCGCCCAGACACTCCCCCGTTTCTTCAGCCACTCCCGCGTTTTTCCCAGAAACGGCAGCGTTTTTCACACACTCCCATAAAACGGCCAGTTTCCGCCCAGAAACACCCACTTCCTGTCAATCACACTCCGATCACCAGAATGAAGAAATAACCTCGTAATGCCGTGAGTAAAATACCAAACTTCTTAGCAAATTTACTTGGCGCAGTCGCAGTGCGAACATTGCGAATGCACAATTAGCGGAAAATCGCTGCGATGCGAAGAAAATTACCGAGCGAACAACTCGGAATGAGGGCCATTGTGCGATGTGTCCATTTCAACTTTGAAGTGCACTGATGATGGTAACTGAGGAGTGCAAATCAAACAACGAAAATTTGGAAAGGATAAAGCCTGGGCGCTAAATGGTAAACCATACATAGAACATCACAGTGATCACATATGTTAATATACACTCCTCAAAAAAATAAAGGGAACACTTAAACAACACAATGTAACTCCAAGTCAATCACACTTCTGTGAAATCAAACTGTCCACTTAGGAAGCAACACTGATTGACAATCAATTTCACATGCTGTTGTGCAAATGGAATAGACAACAGGTGGAAATTATAGGCAATTAGCAAGACACCTCCAATAAAGGAGTTGTTCTGCAGGTGGTGACCACAGACCACTTCTCAGCTCATATGCTTTCTGGCTGATGTTTTGGTCACTTTTGAAAGCTGGCGGTGCTTTCACTCTAGTGGTAGCATGAGACGGAGTCTACAACCCATACAAGTGGCTCAGGTAGTGCAGCTCATCCAGGATGGCACATTAATGCGAGCTGTGGCAAGAAGGTTTGCTGTGTCTTTCAGCATAGTGTTCAGAGCATGGAGGCGTTACCAGGAGACAAGCCAGTACATCAGGAGACGTGGAGGAGGCCGTTGGAGGGCAATAACCCAGCAGCAGGACCGCTACATCCGCCTATCACAGAGAGGGCTATGGGGAGATGTACACACTGATGATAAAGAAACCTTGATGTATATAGACTAATCTTTTTAATATGTGAGTTGGGGTACGCTCACACTGATTATTATAATAATATAATCAAATTAAGTGTGTCTATCTGCAGTTCTACACATTTGGTTGTTTATTTTCTTTTCACATCCCAGAGTTGAACTCCAGACGCCCTATTGGATAGAACTGATAAACAAGAATATGGTTTAACACATTTGAGGACATCGAGAAACAAAGAAACCTTGATGCGTTTGACACAGTCCATATCACTGTGAGTGGGGTACGCTTGCCTATCTACAATTCCAGATGTCAAAGATACCTTTATAAGTTTCACCTTCCCCACTATAGAGTGAGTGGGGTACGCATATATTTTTTAAAGATCACAAAAGACACTTTTATATACATTTATTTTCACCATTATATATTCTGGCACCTATGTGCACTGGATAGAAACATATAGTTCACTGAACACCTTTCTAAAATTGAAAAACTTTTCTACACATTTGTCTATATTTTTATTATTTTTCATGCTCACCGTCTGATTAAGTCTGAACTTAAGACATCAAATAACATCAGAACAGTTGGAAAGCACGAATACAACTTGGCCCCATTGAATTGAACGTATTGTATATTTACATATGTGATCACTGTGATGTTCTATGTATGGTTTACCATTTAGCGACCAGGCTTTATCCTTTCCAAATTTTTGTTGTTTGATCTGTGTTAAAGTGTGGTGACACTTGAGGAAAGGGTTTTCACCTAGGCAGCTTTTATTGCGCCAGGAATTAAGGATCCCCAACAAACTCTGAGGAGTGTAAATGTTTGCTTCCTATCAATGGAGCTTTGTAACATTCCTAGATAAATATAGGCTAGATCAGAGGTAGGCAACAACACATTACTACTGAAACCTCAGGATCTTTTCTCCCATGCTGCACAACATGGTACTGCAACTGCACAGTGGTCTTCTGAGAATTTGATTTGCTTCTAGATCTGCAGTACAGTCAGTATCATACTATATGGCAGTTGTTCCTCTATAATGCCTGCTTACTTGCTTATCAAACTACGGTGGGATTTCATGTACATGCCCATGCTTAAAAGAAGCATGGGCAGGCCTAATGAGAGTGGAGACAAGTGAGAGTGACACTCACCACCAAGGAATATAAATGGAACTGGCATTATACAGGTGATATTAATGCAATTCTACATGTATACTTAACAGACCATAGGTGTTTATTTTGCTTATCTCATTGTACAGCAATATTTTTTGTCTCACTGGTTTACTGTCTCAATGAATCTTTATGTTTCACTCTATTTACCTGATGAAAACTGTAATGATAACTTTCATCTAACTCCAAAAGGATTAAGTTAGACTAAATAAATTGGGATAGGACCATGGCCCTCTACTGTAGGTCCTCTGCCCAACCATTCATGGGAACAATTGAAGAAAAATCATAACATGCCTCTCCTGTGGTCCTTCACCACTTCTCCAGATGCTTCCATAACGTGAATGGCTCTCAGCACGTGAACAGTTATTTACTGTGAGGCAGGTAGAGAATGCTGCCTCGCCACTCTGATGTGTGTCCACCACCCACACCGTCTCTAAGGTCTATAGAATTGTGGGGCCATGGGCAGTTGCCCAGTGGGCCTATATGTTAACATGGTGATGGATAGGACAATAGCAACTAGATCGAGTATTTAAATTTCAGGACAAAGTGGGGAGTGGTATACTGCATCTTCTAAACTGTGAATATACTTGTACACTCATTTCACTTCTTGGACCCCAACATTCCATCCCACATATCCCCATTACTGTAGTAATTACACCATCTCTTCATGAGAGAGTAGGGCAATTGACACGAGCTGGGGCAGGAGTAAAAGACTATCATGTCCCTCTCTTGTCCCTATTTCCCTTTTGCAGACCTTACAGGAGGAATAGCCCCAATTCTTAGACCCAGAAACAACTTTACTACTACAGTATGCTTAATGCAAATTTTCACACTTGCTAAGCAAAATTATATTTAGAAAATCCATAAAGTCCAAGTTGAACTATTAGAAATGTTCTCTCTTTTGATGTCTGACTACTCATGTGAGTTAGTAAAGACTATAAAAATAACTTAAATTTATACATATAAAAAAATTACATCAAGGCATATTTATGGGGAAAAACAGGGCAAGCTTTACTTCTAATTAAATAAATGACAAAATAGAAAAGAGATAGAAAAAGTCCCACTAAGCAATATCACCATCTGCACACCAACTCCACTTAGTTCTAAATGGACCACATCCCCACAACTCAAGGTATCCAACTCCCTCCCAATGACACAACAGGCCAGGGGTGAGGAACCTTTTTTACCAAGGGCCATTTGGATATTTATAAAATCCTTCGGGGGCCATACAAAAATTATCAACTTAAAAATTAGCCTGCCCCTAGTAGATATGCCCACAGTCAGTTGTTATGCCCCCAGTACATATGCCCCCAGTCACTTGTTATGCCCCATTAGATATGCCCCCAGTCAGTTATTATGCCCCAGTAAATATACGCCTCCAGTCAGTTGCTATGCCCCAGTAGATATGCCCCCAGTCAGTTGCTATGCCCCATTAGATATTCCCCCAGTTAGTTGTTATGCCCCATTATATATGACCCCAGTCAGTTGTTATGCCCCATTAGATGTGCCCCCTAGTAGCGCCGCTTACACATACACATTAAAAGAAAAAAAACACTAATCACCAGCCAAGCTCCTGCTTCCGGACCGCTGCCCTCTACCTGGCCATCTGCTCCACGGAACTATGGGAGAGACGTCATGATGTCTCTCCCATAGCGCCGCACATGTACACTGCCTGAGCCGGAAGCCGGAGCTCAGGAGTGGTAACAAAATCTCAGCAGGTGCACAGAATCTCCCTTGGTTAGGTAAGCCTGGCCAGGCCTGATCAAGTGGCTTTGCGGGCCTTATACAGCCTGCGGGCCTGAGGTTCCCCATCCCTGCAATAGGCCCACCAGGACCAGTGGTGCTGATGACCCCAGTAGGGTATAATCCGGTAAAAGGGGTAAATACCTAAAAATCTAAAGGTGGATAGTGACTGTTACCGTTCATTTCCAGCATGCTTATAAAATGCATTCTGTCTTCTGAATCCCATGATCCCATGAGGTCACTATGTAAATTGGAGTGACCTATTAGCTTAAGTAGCCATGGCCCCTGGTGGCATGCAATCATAATACTGATGTAATATCCTTTTAACAGATGAGGATTACAATATGTAAACCAATTAAAAAGGACAAAATTATATACTAAAATTTCCATGGACAAGTTTATAAATGCATAAAAACAAATCAGTTCTAAAATATAATGATATTTAATCACTTAACTGACAATTTCTTCCCCCAAAAAAACACTCATAAATAGTCCAGATTTTTAATTAGTGAATTAGGTGTAGAAAGTGTATTTAACCTTATCCAAAATGATTTTAGTAAGAAAACCCCAAAAAACCTTTTTATATTTTGAAACATCGGAATATTGGTCAACACCATCGGAACATCAGAAACATTGCAACCAACGCAACATTCATTTTGACAGCCTGGACAGTTTCCAGGTATACAGGAGGGTTTGGGGGGTTACTTTACACTTCCCCAGCAGCTGCTATTGTTTGCAGCCCTGGGTGGGGGGGTCCTGTTGTGCAGACCGATCGGTAGTGATCAGCAGCACGGCAAACACTGGGGGAGGGTGTAGGGAGGCAAAAGGACCTTCCCCCTGCATTGATTGTTTTCAACATATAAAAACCCATTTGTGAGCTAATTAATTCATTTAAATTCACCAAATGTTGTTATAGATGTTCCAGAACAATTGTAATGAGTTTTGAAGTGAGGGGTGGGGGGAAGTGCATAAGTTTAAATTCCCTTTTGCATATAGCGTAAATATGTAATATGACAGATGTAAAACTTTTCACAATCCAATTCTATAATATATATAAAAAAAATGTTTTAATTGTGACATATTCCCTTATGAAATGTTCAATACCATTAATGTGAAAACTTCAAGGTGACTCAATGGTTTTGTACATTGTACAGGATCCACACCTGTATAAAAGACAGAGTCAGCCATTTATCAGGCAAACATTAATAGCCCATTCACTTTGCTCATTACTTCTGTTATTCTGTCTTTGCTCAGAGGTGATTTCTTTAACCAAGACATAGAACATCTGTACCCATTCCAGAGTTTCATGTATAATGTTCTGCTTGCTTTGTGTTGTCATTGTTAGAGGAGTAGATGTGACTATAACTGTCTCTGTTCTTTATCTGACATCCCATGTAGCTTGGTATCCATTCACATGGTCGACCATGTTATGGTCGACAGTCATTAGGTCGACCACTATTGGTCGACATTGACATGGTCGACATGGACACATGGTCGACACATGAAAATGGTCGACACATGAAAGGTCGACACATGAAAAGGTCGACAAGAGTTTTTAACTTTTTTTTCTTTTGGGGAACTTTTCCATACTTTACGATCCACATGGACTACGATTGGAACGGTAAAGTGTGCCGAGCGAAGCGGTAGCAGAGCGAAGGCACCATGCCCGAAGCATGGCGAGCGAAGAGAGCCATGCGAGGGGACGCGGTGCACTAATTGGGGTTCCCAGTTACTTTACGCAAAAACGACACCAAAGAAAGTTAAAAAACTCATGTAGACATTGTCATATGTCGACCTTTCATGTGTCGACCATTTTCATGTGTCGACCATGTGTCCATGTCGACCATGTCAATGTCGACCAATAGTTGTCGACCTAATGACTGTCGACCATAACATGGTCGACCATTCATACCGGAACCATGTAGCTTGGCTTTGTTTCAGCTGGTGGCAGTAGCCAGCAGATCAGCAGCCTGCACTCTTTGATTTCTCCAGCAGGGGGCTCTGAGTATACTGGTTACTTGGTCCTTTTTCAAGTCATATCCCCAGCTTTTCTGATACTGTATATTGCACCTTCAGAAAAACACAACAGATATTACAAACAGCGCTTGTAATGCAATATGTAATGCCTGTAATCAATGAACAAGGGTATGAAGGTGTACAGTACAGAACAGTATATATATATATATATATATATATTTATTAGAGATGTGCACCGGAAATTTTTCAGGTTTTGTGTTTTGGTTTTGGATTCGGTTCCGCGGCCGTGTTTTGGATTCGGACGCATTTTGGCAAAACCTCCTTGAAATTTTTTTGTTGGATTCGGGTGTGTTTTGGATTCGGGATTTTTTTCAAAAACCCCACAAAAACAGCTTAAATCATAGAATTTGGGGGTAATTTTGATCCTATAGCATTATTAACCTCAATAACCACAATTTCCACTCAATTCCAGTCTATTCTGAACACCTGACACCTCACAATACTATTTTTAGTCCTAAAATTTGCACAGAGGTCGCTGGATGACTAAGCAAAGCGACCCAAGAGGGCGGCACAAACACCTGGCCCATCTAGGAGTGGCACTGCAGTGTCAGACAGGATGGCACTTTAAAAAATTGGCCCCAAACAGCACATGATGCAAAGAAAAGAGAAAAAGAGGTGCACTGTGGTCGCTGGACTGCTAAGCTAAGCGACACAAACACCTCAATATCACAGGAATTATTCATTCTAATCAATGGTATTATTGGTCCAAATCACTGGAAGAAAATGGAATGGATGGATACTTGCAGTGACACAGAGCTGCAAGATACAGCAATGGCCTACTGTACACAACTATATACTGTTGGGTCACCAAAATGCTGCACTGTAATACTACATATACTGCTCACAAAAATGCTGCACAGATATGAAATGGATACTTACAGTGACACAGAGCTGCAAGATACAGCAATGACCTACTGTACATCTATATACTGTTAGTCACCAAAATGCTGCACTGTAATACTATATATACTGCTCACAAAAATGCCGCACAGATATGGAATGGATACTTGCAGTGACACAGAGCTGCAAGATACAGCAATGGCCTACTGTACTGTACTATTATAATTATTACATAGAAGACAGATATAAAGTTACAATTTGGGGGAATCCAGTATACGTTCTGTCACCAGGTACCAGTGAATGACCACATCATGTATATATATATATATATATATATATAGGTGACAGATATAAAGTTACATTGTGGGGGAATCCAGTATACGTTCTGTCACCAGGTACCAGTGAATGACCACATCATGTATATAGGTGACAGATATAAAGTTACATTGTGGGGGAATCCAGTATACGTTCTGTCACCAGGTACCAGTGAATAACCACATCATGTATATAGGTGACAGATATAAAGTTACATTGTGGGGGAATCCAGTATACGTTCTGTCACCAGGTACCAGTGAATGACCACAACATGTATATATATATAGGTGACAGATATAAAGTTACATTGTGGGGGAATCCAGTATACTTTCTGTCACCAGGTACCAGTGAATGGCCACATCATGTATATAGGTGACAGATATAAAGTTACATTGTGGGGGAATCCAGTATATGTTCTGTCACCAGGTACCAGTGAATGACCACATCATGTATATAGGTGACAGATATAAAGTTACATTGTGAGGGAATCCAGTATACATTCTGTCACCAGGTACCAGTGAATGACCACATCATGTATATATATAGGTGACAGATATAAGGTACATTGTGGGGGAATCCAGTATACGTTCTGTCACCAGGTACCAGTGAATAACCACATCATGAATATAGGTGACAGATATAAAGTTACATTGTGGGGGAATCCAGTATACATTCTGTCACCAGGTACCAGTGAATGACCACATCATGTATATATATAGGTGACAGATATAAAGTTACATTGTGAGGGAATCCAGTATACGTTCTGTCACCAGGTACCAGTGAATGACAACATCATGTATATACTAGGTGACAGATATAAAGTTACATTGTGGGGGAATCCAGTATACGTTCTGTCACCAGGTACCAGTGAATGACCACATCATGTATATAGGTGACAGATATAAAGTTACATTGGGAGGGAATACAGTATACGTTCTGTCACCAAGTACCAGTGAATGACCACATCATGTATATAGGTGACAGATATAAATTTACATTGTGGGGGAATCCAGTATACGTTCTGTCACCAGGTACCAGTGAATAGCCACATCATGTATATAGGTGACAGATATAAAGTTACATTGTGAGGGAATCCAGTATACGTTCTGTCACCAAGTACCAGTGAATCACCACATCATGTATATAGGTGACAGATATAAATTTACATTGTGGGGGAATCCAGTATACGTTCTGTTACCAGGTACCAGTGAATGACCACATCATGTATATACTTATACTGGTGGTCCAAAGTCCCCACAATGCAGCACACTGATCAGATATTTGCATCACACTGAGCACAGATATGGAGCGTTTTCAGGCAGAGAACGTAGATATTTTCAACACACTGAGCACAGATTATTTGCAGCACACTGAGCACAGATATTTG
This sequence comes from Pseudophryne corroboree, assembly GCF_028390025.1. Taxonomy (NCBI): domain Eukaryota; kingdom Metazoa; phylum Chordata; class Amphibia; order Anura; family Myobatrachidae; genus Pseudophryne; species Pseudophryne corroboree. Next base: position 271,747,713 of record NC_086454.1, read on the forward strand.
CAGCACACTGAGCACATATTATGGAGCTTTTCAGGGAGAGAACGCTGCCACGTCCTCTCCGTTCAATCTCCAATGCACGAGTGAAAATGGCGGCGACGCGCGGCTCCTTATATAGAATACGAATCTCGCGAGAATCCGACAGCGGGATGATGACGTTCGGGCGCGTTCTGGTTAACAGAGCAAGGCGGGAAGCTCCGAGGCTGCCTCGGAACCATGTAAAATGGGTAACGTTCGGGGGGGTTCGGATACCGAGGAACCGAACCCGCTCATCTCTAATATATATATATATATATATATATCCATCCTTAAGATCCGGCACTCCAGTCATAGATGCTCATAAGTGCTCCGGTGCCTTCTTTAAGGGGTAAGCACCCCTGCACATGCAGCAATAATCAGGAAGCGGCACTCGGAGACGAGGTAAGTAGTGCAAAATAAAGCCACCAAGCTTTAATGTATCACATCATCAACGTTTCGGGGTATTCCCCCTTCATCAGGATAACAACAAGTGAACACACATGAGTTAAATACCTTACCCCCACCAATGAACGAAATTCAGCATTCCCGCCATCATCCACGGAGACCCCCGCCACTCCCCCCTGCATACACGGCATTTGCCGGAAGAGGAAGTGACGCGGGCCGCCGCCAAGGATGCCGGGTGCGTTACCAAGGAGACGCGGCACCGCCTGCTCACAGGGACGCGTCCAGCGTAGTCACGGAAACCCGTGGCTTGTATGCGGTTAGAACAGAATCTATATGCATAAAGAGACTGCAGCCAAGACGCATATGCTGTCAGCCAGCGGAGTCGACTCCCCATCAGAATATACAGACAGAGTACAATAAATAATACAAAAAACACACACCAACATTAAAATTAATATATCAAAATATAAAATACTATAAAAAATTAACCTAACCAATAACATACAGATGCTGCTACTGACATTACTTAGTGCTGCTAATTTACAGTGCAGTCTACACAGCTGGCATCATGGTTACACACCCTTTCACATATGTAACTTATCTGATCCAACATATATGTCTGGAGATATATATACGGATCTAGCTAACCCCCGACGAAATCACACCATATAGATGAATATGCATCTAGGTTTAAATTTATATGTAGATGGTTTAAAAATCTGACAACAAAAGGAAAAAACTGTACCAATCATTCGTAATAAACACAACTAGCTGTTTCACACAATCCTATATTAGGTTGGTATGACACACAGACCCGGTATGACACACTTACAAAAAGCAGTTAAGGCCCATGGTCTCATTCAGACCTTTAGGTGCCAAAGTATCGAGGCGGTAGATCCACCGGGCTTCTAACTGTAATAACCTTTTATGCCTATCACCACGCCTAAGGGATTGGGGCACATGGTCAATGATTTTATAACGTATGGTGGCAACACCATGTCCCAATCGGGCAAAATGGCGAGCCACCGGTTGTTCACTGTGTCCAGATGACAATGCGGCTCTAATTGCCGCCCTATGTTGGGCCATCCTCTCTTTAAACTGGCACACCGTTTTGCCTACATACTGAAGCCCACAAGGGCAAAACAGCACATATCACAAATTTGGAGGAACAACTAAGAGGCCATCTAATCTTGAATCTTTTGCCAGACTGGGCATGCACAATGGTATCTCCTGTTTGTAGGTATCCACAGGTTGTGCAACCAAGACATTGATAGCAACCATTTTTTCTGGTCAGAAAATTCGTTACTTTGTTTTGTCCAAACCCGGTGATATCGGTCCGGACAATGATGTCCTTAATATTCCTGCTCCTGGAGTGGCCTGCTAGCAGGCGAGTGCCATGCAGGCTCTTTAAACCTGAATCGGATGTCACCAGCGGCCACCATGACTTGACATGTTTCTTCTTGACTACACTCTGTGTATTATATTCTGTGATCCACGGGATGGAGTTCTGCATTGACTCCTTCCTCTGCTTTGTACTGGTTATCGACAAAAGAGTTTGGCGTGTATGACCTATAGCCTTATTCTTAGCTACTTCCAGCTCACAAATAGGGTAGCCTTTGTCTAAAAAATTTTTTGTCATAAGCTCTAACCGTCTCACAGTATCTTCTGGGTCACTGGTGGTCCTACATACCCTAAGGTACTGTGAATACGGAAGACCCCTAACAGTGGACCGAGGATGGAAACTATTATACCTAAGGAGACTGTTTCTATCCGTGGGCTTAGTGTACAGTGTTGTTTGTATCCGCTGTTGGGCAATCAAGATTTTGATGTCCAAATAATGGATCTCTGTGGAGCTGGAATTATACGTAAGTTTAATTGGGCTAGAGAACTTATTGTGGTTATCAACATGTGTAAGGAACATTTGCAAATCCCCATCCCAGAACACAAGAAGATCATCAATGTACCGATAGTACACATACATGCCTCCCGCTATACTGGCGTTCTCAAAAAATAATTCTCGTTCCACCTCCCACATGTACGAGTTAGCTAGTGACGGAGCTACTGCTGACCCCATCGCACAACCAGTTTTTTGGCGGTAAAACCGTCCGTCAAACAGAAAATAATTATGTGTGAGAGTGAACATAAGTAGAGTCAAAAAGAATTCCAAATCTGGCCCCTTGTATAATACATTATTGGCCAACAGATGTCTCACTGCCTCCACACCGGCCTGATGAGGAATGCAGGTGTAGAGGCTGGAGACATCAAGTGTCACCATGGTGACAGATTCAGGAATGGTCTGTAACTCCGCCAGATGTCTAAGCAACATTGTGGAATCCTTAAGATAAGAAAAGGTGCTCTGTATGCAGGGTTGTATGGACAGGTCTAGATAAATAGACACTGGTTCACACAGAGACCCCCTGGCAGACACAATGGGCCTGCCCGGGGGTTTCTGCGGATCCTTGTGGATCTTTGGTATAGTGTAGGAAGTAGCTAAGAATAAGGCTATAGGTCATACACGCCAAACTCTTTTGTCGATATCCAGTACAAAGCAGAGGAAGGAGTCAATGCAGAACTCCATCCCGTGGATCACAGAATATAATACACAGAGTGTAGTCAAGAAGAAACATGTCAAGTCATGGTGGCCGCTGGTGACATCCGATTCAGGTTTAAAGAGCCTGCATGGCACTCGCCTGCTAGCAGGCCACTCCAGGAGCAGGAATATTAAGGACATCATTGTCCGGACCGATATCACCGGGTTTGGACAAAACAAAGTAACGAATTTTCTGACCAGAAAAAATGGTTGCTATCGATGTCTTGGTTGCACAACCTGTGGATACCTACAAACAGGAGATACCATTGTGCATGCCCAGTCTGGCAAAAGATTCAAGATTAGATGGCCTCTTAGTTGTTCCTCCAAATTTGTGATATATGTGCTGTTTTGCCCTTGTGGGCTTCAGTATGTAGGCAAAACGGTGTGCCAGTTTAAAGAGAGGATGGCCCAACATAGGGCGGCAATTAGAGCCGCATTGTCATCTGGACACAGTGAACAACCGGTGGCTCGCCATTTTGCCCGATTGGGACATGGTGTTGCCACCATACGTTATAAAATCATTGACCATGTGCCCCAATCCCTTAGGCGTGGTGATAGGCATAAAAGGTTATTACAGTTAGAAGCCCGGTGGATCTACCGCCTCGATACTTTGGCACCTAAAGGTCTGAATGAGACCATGGGCCTTAACTGCTTTTTGTAAGTGTGTCATACCGGGTCTGTGTGTCATACCAACCTAATATAGGATTGTGTGAAACAGCTAGTTGTGTTTATTACGAATGATTGGTACAGTTTTTTCCTTTTGTTGTCAGATTTTTAAACCATCTACATATAAATTTAAACCTAGATGCATATTCATCTATATGGTGTGATTTCGTCGGGGGTTAGCTAGATCCGTATATATATCTCCAGACATATATGTTGGATCAGATAAGTTACATATGTGAAAGGGTGTGTAACCATGATGCCAGCTGTGTAGACTGCACTGTAAATTAGCAGCACTAAGTAATGTCAGTAGCAGCATCTGTATGTTATTGGTTAGGTTAATTTTTTATAGTATTTTATATTTTGATATATTAATTTTAATGTTGGTGTGTGTTTTTTGTATTATTTATTGTACTCTGTCTGTATATTCTGATGGGGAGTCGACTCCGCTGGCTGACAGCATATGCGTCTTGGCTGCAGTCTCTTTATGCATATAGATTCTGTTCTAACCGCATACAAGCCACGGGTTTCCGTGACTACGCTGGACGCGTCCCTGTGAGCAGGCGGTGCCGCGTCTCCTTGGTAACGCACCCGGCATCCTTGGCGGCGGCCCGCGTCACTTCCTCTTCCGGCAAATGCCGTGTATGCAGGGGGGAGTGGCGGGGGTCTCCGTGGATGATGGCGGGAATGCTGAATTTCGTTCATTGGTGGGGGTAAGGTATTTAACTCATGTGTGTTCACTTGTTGTTATCCTGATGAAGGGGGAATACCCCGAAACGTTGATGATGTGATACATTAAAGCTTGGTGGCTTTATTTTGCACTACTTACCTCGTCTCCGAGTGCCGCTTCCTGATTATTGCTATATATATATATATATATATATATATATATATATATATATATATTAAAGCCATGATAACTGGCCAATGGAGGACAATAGCAGAAGGCAATGTCATCTGCTAATTTGAAGCATTTTGTGATATATACAGTACACTGTATTACAAGCAAGGTGTGTCATATTATTGGTTTCCCATGACATCTACTTACCTTTCTTCCTGTGGTTTTCCGTGACTAGGTGACACAGCAGTATCTTATTCCTCTGCATCAGTGTCAGACTCATGGAAGCACCTGGGCATTCTTCCTGCATTACAGTCTTAGCTGTCGCTGCCTCTTGTTAGTTATTTGCTCTCCTGACAGATGGATCAGCTGTGCCGTAATCATAATCAGTTCAGTCTCTTGCGTTCTTTAGGAATTGTCTTAGGAACGGGAGGTGGAGGGTGATTGAAGCTGCAGGGTCATTTCTATGTAACAAATGTAGCATGCACACAAAGACTCAGTATGGTGGAGCATGACCATATAATGTAGGACAAGTCCTAAGTCTTCTTTCTTATGTGCAGGTCCATTATACAGAGTCCAGGTTTGATCAGCATGAAATATTTTGAACATGGGCCTGTGTGGCATGCAAAGAATAAACCCTAAACCATGTGTAAAGTAGCAACAGTGGAAATAGGAACAGTGGATGCCCCTTACACAAGTGCACATGCACCCAGCACATGCATATTCTCAGTGCCAAATCTGTATCTCCCTCCTGGGGGTCCTGGGCCACTGATGATTAGCACTTTGTGCCCATGTAAAGCCCCAAATAATCAGCCTTTTTGTTGACCAGCTTCCCAAAATTTCCATAACCATTGAAAAATAGTATTCTGTACCTGCAGGATACAGGTGGTCATTCCGAGTTGTTCGCTCGCAAGTTGCTTTTAGCAGCTTTGCACACGCTAAGCCGCCGCCTACTGGGAGTGAATCTTAGCTTATCAAACTTTGCGAACGAAAGATTCGCAATATTGCGATAAGACATCTCTGTGCAGTTTCTGAGTAACTCGAGACTTACTCGGCATCTGCGATCAGTTCAGTGCTTGTCGTTCCTGGTTTGACGTCACAAACACACCCAGCGTTCGCCCAGACACTCCTCCGTTTCTCCAGCCACTCCCGCGTTTTTCCCAGAAACGGTAGCGTTTTTTCACACACACCCATAAAACGGCCAGTTTCCGCCCAGAAACACCCACTTCCTGTCAATCACATTACGATCACCAGAACGAAGAAAAAACCGTGAGTAAAATTCCTAACTGCATAGCAAATTTACTTGGCGCAGTCGCAGTGCGAACATTGCGCATGCACACTAAGCGGAAAATCGCTGCGATGCGAAGAAATTTACCGAGCGAACAACTCGGAATGACCCCCACAGTGTGAGGTATGGTGCAGAATACTTTAGGACACATAGTTAAATTTTGATTGTGTTACAGCGTGAACACACAGTGCTGGTCATATACAGTGCAAGTCAGATACAGTGCAGTTTGAATACAGTGTGGGTTACAGTGCGGGTTGGATACAGTGTGGGATGGATACAGTGCAGATTACAGTTTGGGTTGGATAAAGTGCAGGTTGGATATAGTGCAGGTTGGATATAGTGCAGGTTACAATGTGGGTCAGATATAGTATGGGTTGGACACAGTGCAGTTTGGATACAGTGTGGATTACAGTGCTGGGTAGATACAGTACAGTGCAGGTTGGATACATTGCGGGTTACAGTGTGGTACGGAAACAGTGTGGGTTGGATACAGCGCAGGTCAAATACAGTGCAGGTTATATTCAGTGAAGGTCAGATACAGTGCAGGTTACAGTGCAGGTTGGATACAGTGCGGGTTACAGTGCAGGTTAGATACAGTCAGGGTTGGACTGGCCCATAGGGGTACAGGGAACCCCCCCCCCAGTGGGCCCCACTGCCCTGGGGGCCCTCCTCCTCTTGGAATCAGGCTCCAGATTTTGTACTTGAATGATACATTATACATATGTTACCTTATACTATAGAGTAGTATGGTTTATTTTCTTCAGTGCATTGCTGTTATTAACCTGGTACACTATCATGCATGTACTAGCAGTATTTACTATATATATATTTATCAAGGGGCCCAGCTCATGCACTCTCTAATGGTTAGGTAAACCAATGTGCTGGCTGGCCACACATCCTCTGCAGACTGGCTACACCCCTAAACATGGGCCCCTAACACTGCATTCCCCGGTGGGCCCTTCATGCCCCAGTCCGACACTGGATACAGTGCAGGTTGGATAAAGTGACGGTTACAGTGTGGGTCTTATTTGATTGGTTCCATGGCCAGAGGCAAAGTACTTTGTACCTGTCTGTTTTTAAAATTTGGTACACTCCTGTAGATATAGTACTGTACAAACTGGTTTCTGTGGAATGCTTGATCCAAATACTGGAACCTTTATAAGAGCTGACCAGTGTTTACTTAATACTTTTTCAATGATCTTATGTTGAGCATTGACATTAGTAATGAAAGCCCAATCAAATTGTATGTCTATTTTTCTTAATATTACTAGGAATTAGTAATGTACCTCTATTGAAGGAACTAGCATCTTCTAAAGAGTTTTCAACTGTATGTCCACTTTTCAAAAAAACATTTTATGAGTGCAATTTCTTCAGAGTTTTTTATTTGCCCTGCAACTCATGGATTGGAAGTAAGCCTTAAAATCAGGGAGGCTTCATAAAACTTTTGGTAAAAATCTCTTCACCGTGAATACATATTGTGATATCTGAAAAAATTATGGCTGATTCACTGATTGCAAAAAAGAAAAAGAAAAAAAGTGATATTAAATATGTTAGTGTGACAAGAATTACTCTCCCACTGCGCTATTTCAAATAAAACACTAAAATGAATTAATTATATGGCTGCCTGTATCCTCTAAGTTCCCTGTTAGGAGGAACTAAATGTGTGAAAATATGAAACGAAATAGAGGAGATGGCGCCAAAGGAGTTATATCAACGCCCTACCTAAAAACGGACCCTTATAGTACTCTCCGGATAAATTACGTCAGATAACAAATACTAACATAAAAATGTATTAAAACAACATATAAACCTGACACAAATGTTCATAAGTATACAGAGTTGATACATTTACATTTGTCGCACAATTTGAACAATCAGTTTGTAGTGATGAGGAAAAAGCGTAGATATATCACTACGATTTCCTCCTTCTCCTTATTGTAGATTCGGAGGTAACATCAGATAATAGATAGATAAATAACCCAATGCGTTTCGTCTTGTTCCAAGACTTCATCAGGGGTAAAATCTCTTCATTTCAGAACATATTGTCAGCACATAAAAGGTCATTCAAAGATGTATGAACAACGTTTCAATATTTCAATGGGACTTGATTGATACAGCGAGGACCATACCTCATATATCATCAGCTTGAGTCTGACATTCAGATATTCGAATATGGGGAAGATTCATATGTGTATAGAATCTAACTGGTTCGCAAGCATAAGGAACCTCGTCGGTCAGCAGCTTGAACCTGACACTCAGAGACTCAGGAGTGAAGGCAATTCAAATGGGTATAATGTCTAACCAATTTAGAACACGTGGTAGACCCTCCAGTAGTGCAGTGCTGACAGCCAAGTCTCTGTATAATGAGGTTATGTTAGTATTTAAAACGGTACAAACTCAATTTATGGTTTCACATCCACCTTTCCAAATAAGAATGTATTTATTGATTTACAATTGTAGTCACAGGACAGGATTTACAACTTTTGCTGTTTATTGACATTTTATAGTAAGTGTTGGTGACACTTCAATCTTTTCTTATCCAGGCATCTTTTGCACATTGACAGGGTGCAGAATATACTGTAATTACAATCTAAAAGACATTCTGGATATTGTTTGAATAATTAGGTATGCAAACAATGAACTACAGTATACATAGCAGTTTACTTTTTGTTGATCTGACTGATATGTACTGTATATAATCAGCTCCACATGAAAAAAATCTCTCAACACATACTATTCAATATATAGTACTACTACAGATGCATTACTTATCATTTATTAACAGTTTCTTATACAGCACAGCAAACTCCATTGCGCTTTACAATTGGAAACAAAAGTCATAAAACAAAACTGAATATTAACAGACATAGATATTGGCTCTGCTTGCAAGCTTACAATCCATAGGGAAATAGGTATTAATACACAAGTATAGGTGTTATCTATTGCAATGGTCCACAAGATTGCAAAGTTTCTTGTTTGGCTGTATGATTTTGTCACACAGCACCGTTGGCCAGCGGTGAGGAGGATGGGAAAGTGAAGGAAAAGTAAATATGTAAGGATATGTGTGGAATGTACAGTGGGGATGTAATTGGATAGGAAAGTTTATGAAGGTTATGTGGGCGGTTCCAGAATTTGATAAACATGCCTGAAGAGGGTAGTTCTAGGGGAACGCTTGAAGGTTTAGAGACTGGAGGGACTGACAGCAGATCTGCAGACTATAAATTTCTAGCGAGGAAGATTAGCCTCACAGCTGCTTTCAGAATGGATTGTAATGGTGAGAGTCTCTTTTTGAGAAGATAATGAGTGTTAGTAAGAGTGGAGTGGATAACTGAGGTAGCAATGTTTATAGAGAGGTGAATTGCAGGAAGAATGAAGGATGTAATAGCTTTGGAGGAAATATTATGGAGTGGAATGAAGAAAAGCAATTGGTGGTACATGGTGTGTTCGAAATAAAACTAAAGTTATTTAGGCTTAGAGCATAATGAAGTCGCAATTGTTAAAGTTAGCATGCATCCTCAAACATGTAGCCTCAATACGCCATGCAGTGCAGGATACCTGGGGTGAGTGAGCCGCCAAGTCCTGTGCAACTCTGCTAAAGTCTAGCCTATTTTTTTTTCTAAAACATGTGACTTATTCACAGTGTGACTAGAATACATGAGGAGACGGTGTGAATGAATAAGAGGTACAGTATGACACTTGTATATTGTGTGTGAATGAGTCTGTATATGGAGCAGAACAGGACTTGTATTGGAGCACATTGTATGTGTATTCAGAGACTCAGTCACACACAGATATAAAAGTATCCTATATAAAATTAGTCAGCACAGTCTCCTCGTGCATCCTAGATGCATTGCGTTATGATTAAGACACGTTTTTCGACAAAAAGAAACAAAAAAGACGCCCAATACTAAAAGATTCTCACATGACCTAGCATATTAAGAGGGGTTGTTTGACGTGACTGCAGAAAAAAGTATGAGGACATATCTGTACTAAATTAATTGATCATATCAAATAACCACAGACTTTTGTGAAATAAAAGAGTATCTTAAAAACCCACAGAACTGATCATTCTAAACTTATGGGCAAGTATGCTTACATGATTTTAATTTCTCAGCCATCAGGCACTGGTACCAAAGGCAGCAGCCGGAAGGCAGACCTCCAACCTAGCTAATGCACATGTGTATTACCCCAGTTGTTTTTCTCTTCTCCAGCATCCATAGTGCTCAACGTGCCATGAGAGATCTCATATAATAGAGGCTAGATACAACTGTGTACAGAACCCAAACTACACTGTGCCACCACCGCTGTGTACTCTATAGATTCCACTGCCACCACTGCATATCTGCATAATGAGTGTGCACTACAGGCACACTACAATGCCCAACATATCCTGTACACTTCTGGTTTCAGCTGAAAATCCTTGCACCCTGTACCTTTTGCATACAGTTAACCCTGTATTACCCTGCATGACTGTTTCTACCAGTTAATAAACCATTTCCTGGTTACGTTTATCTGCTGTGTGGACTAACCTCAACCATTGTAAGAGCTGCCAATACCACATTCCCTGCATATGGTTAGAGCGGGTAGTAGTACAGCTTTAGTGCTGTTCAATGCATCCAAAGGACTCTCTGGTCATGTACCCTGCAATGTGAAGAGATGCCTGGAATATCTAAGAGCTCTTTACACTTCTCCTCCCAGCTGAGGAGCACTGCATTGGCACTGGTAAATGTTTACGCTAAAGCTATTGAGCAGCAATGTCAGTTTAAATATATTGATGCATCATCTACAGCACCTGCTTTTATTCCCCCTTAGTAGCTAAAGAAAAATATGTTAAAATTTGGTCATACAGGCCTTAATTAAAATGTAATAGATAAAATAGACTTTCTGTCGGTATGCATTGAGCGTAGTGTGGACAATATTGTAGCAGGAATTCTAAAAATCATAAAACATCACACTAGGACAGTCACCTTCACTGAAGCACATTCAGTTTAAATTTACAGTAATAGTGTGTTTCTTTCAGCGCTTCTCGCTGTGTTTGTTTGCAAACTAGTATGCAGTACTTACAAGTCTGTGGTTTCATTGACATATTCTTTTCCTCTCCTGCGGTTTTTAATTGAAATTCCTACTGCTCAGAGAAGCTCCTGTAAAGAAAGGAGAAAATGAAATAAATAAAACTTTTGTGATTTCTTTACAAAAAACAAGATGCTTGACTTGACTTTTTTTATTGCAGGATCATTTGGAAGTAATTAGTTTGAGATTTAAAGTTTATCTTGCACAAAATAAGATTGACTTTATAAGTGGGACTGTAGAAAATGTAATATATAATTCTGAAGGTAATTAAATCATCACTCATAATACTTGTGCCCACTGTAGCTTGCAAAAAAACTAATCTGTCAACTCATAAAATATAACAGGATATTAGACTTATCTTTGAATTTGTTTAATATATTGTTAATTATTTGTGATTTTTAAGTCATTGGTGCTCATGGTAATTATTGTAATTTTTTTACCACTCTTTGTTGCCAATCCAGTGTATATTGCTCTATAACTTCAATTTCTAAAAATGTAATAAAATATTTGAGACCAGAAGGAAGCTCTGTGCCCAACCTACAGTATTTGTAAATTAGAAGGCATACCATGAGATTAGAAGAGTTCTATGGATGGTAGGGACAACATTCTTATCACACTTTCCACCACTCAGAATTCCTAATCTTCATACTGGTTGACTGCCATTTTATTAGAGATGAGCGGGTTCGGTTTCTCTGAAACCGAACCCGCACGAACTTCATGTTTTTTTCACGGGTCCGAGCAGACTCGGATCCTCCCGCCTTGCTCGGTTAACCCGAGCGCGCCCGAACGTCATCATGACGCTGTCGGATTCTCGCGAGACTCGGATTCTATATAAGGAGCCGCGCGTCGCCGCCATTTTCACACGTGCATTGAGATTGATAGGGAGAGGACGTGGCTGGCGTCCTCTCCATTAGAAATTAGATTAGAAGAGAGAGAGAGATTGTGCAGAGTCAGACAGAGTTTACCACAGTGACCAGTGCAGTTGTTGTTAGTTAACTTTTATTTATTTTAATATAATATATCCGTTCTCTGCTATATCCGTTCTCTGCCTGAAAAAAAACGATACACAGCAGCAGCCAGTCACACAGTGTGACTCAGTCTGTGTGCACTCAGCTCAGCCCAGTGTGCTGCACATCAATGTATAAAAGGCAAAGCTTATAATAATTGTGGGGGAGACTGGGGAGCACTGCAGGTTGTTATAGCAGGAGCCCCCAGGAGTACATAATATTATATTAATTTAAAATTAAACAGTGCACACTTTTGCTGCAGGAGTGCCACTGCCAGTGTGACTAGTGGTGACCAGTGCCTGACCACCAGTATATTAGTAGTATTGTATACTATCTCTTTATCAACCAGTCTATATTAGCAGCAGACACAGTACAGTGCGGTAGTTCACGGCTGTGGCTACCTCTGTGTCGGCACTCGGCAGGCAGTCCGTCCATCCATAATTGTATTATATACCACCTAACCGTGGTTTTTTTTTTCTTTCTTTATACCGTCGTCATAGTCATACTAGTTGTTACGAGTATACTACTATCTCTTTATCAACCAGTGTACAGTGCGGTAGTTCACGGCTGTGGCTACCTCTGTGTCGGAACTCGGCAGGCAGTCCGTCCATCCATAATTGTATTATAATATATACCACCTAACCGTGGTTTTTTTTTCGTTCTTTATACCGTCGTCATACTAGTTGTTACGAGTATACTACTATCTCTTTATCAACCAGTGTACAGTGCGGTAGTTCACGGCTGTGGCTACCTCTGTGTCGGAACTCGGCAGGCAGTCCGTCCATCCATAATTGTATTATAATATATACCACCTAACCGTGGTTTTTTTTTCGTTCTTTATACCGTCGTCATACTAGTTGTTACGAGTATACTACTATCTCTTTATCAACCAGTGTACAGTGCGGTAGTTCACGGCTGTGGCTACCTCTGTGTCGGAACTCGGCAGGCAGTCCGTCCATCCATAATTGTATTATAATATATACCACCTAACCGTGGTTTTTTTTTCGTTCTTTATACCGTCGTCATACTAGTTGTTACGAGTATACTACTATCTCTTTATCAACCAGTGTACAGTGCGGTAGTTCACGGCTGTGGCTACCTCTGTGTCGGCACTCGGCAGGCAGTCCGTCCAACCATAATTGTATTATATACCACCTAACCGTGGTTTTTTTTTCATTCTTTATACCGTCGTCATACTAGTTGTTACGAGTATACTACTATCTCTTTATCAACCAGTGTACAGTGCGGTAGTTCACGGCTGTGGCTACCTCTGTGTCGGCACTCGGCAGGCAGTCCGTCCAACCATAATTGTATTATATACCACCTAACCGTGGTTTTTTTTTCATTCTTTATACCGTCGTCATACTAGTTGTTACGAGTATACTACTATCTCTTTATCAACCAGTGTACAGTGCGGTAGTTCACGGCTGTGGCTACCTCTGTGTCGGCACTCGGCAGCCCGTCCATAATTGTATATACCAGTGACCTAACCGTGGTTTTTTTTTCTTTCTTTATACATACATACTAGTTACGAGTATACTATCTCTTTATCAACCAGTCTATATATTAGCAGCAGACACAGTACAGTGCGGTAGTTCACGGCTGTGGCTACCTCTGTGTCGGCACTCGGCAGCCCGTCCATAATTGTATATACCACCTAACCGTGGTTTTTTTTTCTTTCTTTATACATACATACTAGTTACGAGTATACTATCTCTTTATCAACCAGTCTATATATTAGCAGCAGACACAGTACAGTGCGGTAGTTCACGGCTGTGGCTACCTCTGTGTCGGCACTCCGCAGCCCGTCCATAATTGTATATACCAGTGACCTAACCGTGGTTTTTTTTTCTTTCTTTATACATACATACTAGTTACGAGTATACTATCTCTTTATCAACCAGTCTATATATTAGCAGCAGACACAGTACAGTGCGGTAGTTCACGGCTGTGGCTACCTCTGTGTCGGCACTCGGCAGCCCGTCCATAATTGTATATACCAGTGACCTAACCGTGGTTTTTTTTTCTTTCTTTATACATACATACTAGTTACGAGTATACTATCTCTTTATCAACCAGTCTATATATTAGCAGCAGACACAGTACAGTGCGGTAGTTCACGGCTGTGGCTACCTCTGTGTCGGCACTCGGCAGCCCGTCCATAATTGTATATACCAGTGACCTAACCGTGGTTTTTTTTTCTTTCTTTATACATACATACTAGTTACGAGTATACTATCTCTTTATCAACCAGTCTATATATTAGCAGCAGACACAGTACAGTGCGGTAGTTCACGGCTGTGGCTACCTCTGTGTCGGCACTCGGCAGCCCGTCCATAATTGTATATACCACCTAACCGTGGTTTTTTTTTCTTTCTTTATACATACATACTAGTTACGAGTATACTATCTCTTTATCAACCAGTCTATATATTAGCAGCAGACACAGTACAGTGCGGTAGTTCACGGCTGTGGCTACCTCTGTGTCGGCACTCGGCAGCCCGTCCATAATTGTAAATACCAGTGACCTAACCGTGGTTTTTTTTTCTTTCTTTATACATACATACTAGTTACGAGTATACCATCTCTTTATCAACCAGTCTATATATTAGCAGCAGACACAGTACAGTGCGGTAGTTCACGGCTGTGGCTACCTGTGTGTCGGCACTCGGCAGCCCGTCCATAATTGTATACTAGTATCCAATCCATCCATCTGCATTGTTTACCTGAGGTGCCTTTTAGTTGTGCCTATTAAAATATGGAGAACAAAAATGTTGAGGTTCCAAAATTAGGGAAAGATCAAGATCCACTTCCACCTCGTGCTGAAGCTGCTGCCACTAGTCTTGGCCGAGACGATGAAATGCCAGCAACGTCGTCTGCCAAGGCCGATGCCCAATGTCATAGTACAGAGCATGTCAAATCCAAAACACCAAATATCAGTAAAAAGCCTCTTTTTTTCTTTGCGTCATGTGCTGTTTGGGGAGGGTTTTTTGGAAGGGACATCCTGCGTGACACTGCAGTGCCACTCCTAGATGGGCCCGGTGTTTGTGTCGGCCACTAGGGTCGCTAATCTTACTCACACAGTCAGCTACCTCATTGCGCCTCTTTTTTTCTTTGCGTCATGTGCTGTTTGGGGAGGGTTTTTTGGAAGGGCCATCCTGCGTGACACTGCAGTGCCACTCCTAGATGGGCCCGGTGTTTGTGTCGGCCACTAGGGTCGCTAATCTTACTCACACAGTCAGCTACCTCATTGCGCCTCTTTTTTTCTTTGCGTCATGTGCTGTTTGGGGAGGGTTTTTTGGAAGGGCCATCCTGCGTGACACTGCAGTGCCACTCCTAGATGGGCCCGGTGTTTGTGTCGGCCACTAGGGTCGCTAATCTTACTCACACAGCTACCTCATTGCGCCTCTTTTTTTCTTTGCGTCATGTGCTGTTTGGGGAGGGTTTTTTGGAAGGGACATCCTGCGTGACACTGCAGTGCCACTCCTAGATGGGCCCGGTGTTTGTGTCGGCCACTAGGGTCGCTTATCTTACTCACACAGCGACCTCGGTGCAAATTTTAGGACTAAAAATAATATTGTGAGGTGTGATGTGTTCAGAATAGGCTGAAAATGAGTGTAAATTATGTTTTTTGGGGTTAATAATACTTTGGGATCAAAATTACCCCCAAATTCTATGATTTAAGCTGTTTTTTAGGGTTTTTTGAAAAAAACACCCGAATCCAAAACACACCCGAATCCGACAAAAAAAATTCGGTGAGGTTTTGCCAAAACGCGGTCGAACCCAAAACACGGCCGCGGAACCGAACCCAAAACCAAAACACAAAACCCGAAAAATTTCCGGCGCTCATCTCTACATTTTATCCCCTCTTTTAGTGACAGTAATAATGATATGTGGCATTGTGAGCTTCCTCCTGCAGGCACTATGTGTTTGGAAAACATGCAGAACATTCAGGGGAGGGTAGAGAAAGTTCCCTGTCCCACAAATCCTTAGATTCCACTTTCATTTATTTCTGTATACACTTGTATACCTGTGGCAGCAGGAGGATGCATACTGTGATTGTATTTCCAGGATCTTCCTCTTACAATTATTGTATAATAAGTAACTGGGGTAGGAAACACTATTTGTACTTGGGTGAGTAATTGGCTGTACAATAGGGAACAGCGAGTGGGGATTAATGGGATGTACTCTGAATGTGCTTCAGTGCTCAGGGGAATACCACAGGGTTCAGTACTCAGGCCATTGCTGTTTAACATATTCATTAATGACCTAAGAGAGGGACTAAAAAGCACAGTGTTAATTTTCGCAGATGATACTAAACTATGTAGAGTAATTAATTCAGACAAGGATGTTGAGTCTCTACAGAATGACTTATCTAGACTTGAGGTCTGGGCAGATAAATGGAGAATGAGGTTCAGTATAGACAAATTTAAAGTTATGCACTTTGGGACTAAGAACAATCAGGCAGCCTATAAACTAAATGGGGAAAATGTAGGGATAACGGTAGTTGAAAAAGATTTGGGGGTGCTCATCGATAATAAACTTAGTAGCAGTACGCAATGGAGGTCATTCCGACCTGATCGATAGTCGCCGCCAACAGGGGAGTGTATTTTCGCTTTGCAAGTGTGCGAACGCTTGTGCAGACGAGCGGTACAAAAAAGTTTTCTGCAGTTTCTGAGTAGGTCTGTACTTACTCAGCCGCTGCGATCACTTCAGCCTGTCGGGTCCCGGAATTGATGTCAGACACCCGCCCTACAAACACTTGGACACGTCTGCATTTTTCCAACCACTCCCTGAAAACGGTCAGTTGACACCCATAAACGCCTTCTTCCTGTCAATCATCTTTTTGCGATTGGCTATGCAAATGGATTCTTCGTTAAATCCATCGCCCAGCAACGATCCGCTTTGTACCTGTACGACGAGCCTGCGCATTGCAGTGCATAAACATGCGCAGTTTTGCAGAGTTTTGACCTGATCACAGCGCTGCAAAAAATAGCTAGCGTGCGATCAGGTTGGAATGACCCCCAATGTCAAAATGCAGCAACAAAAGCAAATAAGGTGTTAGCATGCATAAAACGGGGAATGGAGACAAGGGATGAGAGTGTAATCCTGCCACTGTATAAATCATTGGTGCGGCCACACCTGGAATATTGTGTACAGTTCTGGGCACCTCACTATAAAAAATATATCTTGGAACTCGAAAGGGTTCAGAGGCCAGCCACTAAACTGGATAAGGGGTTAAAGGCACTGGATTATGAGGAAAGACTTAAAAGGTTAGATATGTTTACACTGGAAAAGAGGGGACATTATAAATATTTATAAATACATTAAGGGACAATACAAGGATTTATCAAACAATTTGTTTACCAAAAAAACACTACATAGGACACCCCTTGTGGTTTGAAGAAAAAAAATTCCATACACATTGGAGAAAAGTGTTCTTCACAATGAGAGATGTAAGGATTTGGAATTCTTTGCCAGAGACGGTAGTAATGGTGGACTCAATCAACAACTTTAAAAATGGATTAGATAAATTCCTAGCGGAAAAAAATATCGAAGGATACAGCATTTCATTAATATAATAATTATAATACAGGTTGAACTCGATGGACATTTGTCTTTTTTCAACCTCAACTATGTAACTATGTAACTGTTGTTATATAAAAAAAATACAGATGAAAGAGAAGAAAGGGTTAAATAGGGTGGAGTGTTGCAATGGAGGGTAATCTGCATAAAAGATGGTAGTACCCACATGTGTGAATGCCGTAAGTGCCTGTGGTGTAGCTGGATCATCCAATAAGCAACCTACATTAGGCTTATGCATCATTCCCAATGATAACTAAGAGGTCCAGAGGTGGACTTAGGCCTCATGGGGCCCTAAGCAAGATACAGATTTGGGGCCCACCTCCCTCAAACAATCCATAGCACCTGTAGTTTTTTTTTAGGAGTTCTGTATGGCGCTTCACTTGGGGAGGTTGCTGCCTTCTGCCTTCACGATTGGACCTATCCCAAGAGTGGTCAGCAAGTAGGAGAACAAAATAGAGAAAAGATGCGGAGAAGATGGCGCTATCGTCAGGGAGAATAGGAAAAAAAAGGGATCCAGAAATATACTTCTCTAAAATGTATAGTAACCGGTCCTTTCATGGAGTTAATTTGCCTCAGATTCTCAATCACTCGTCGTTCATATGAAAAATCTGTTGGTGCAGACTCGACTCTCTACACCCGTAAGTTGCATCAAAGGATGTTAATTAACATCCTTTGATGCAACTTATGGATGTAGAGAGCAAATTAACTCCGTGAAAGGGCCGCTTACTATTCTTTTGAGATAATTATATGTGACACTCTGACATGAATATCCTATTAACTTGGATTTATGGGTATATATTAGAGATGAGCGCCTGAAATTTTTCGGGTTTTGTGTTTTGGTTTTGGGTTCGGTTCCGCGGCCGTGTTTTGGGTTCGACCGCGTTTTGGCAAAACCTCACCGAATTTTTTTTGTCGGATTCGGGTGTGTTTTGGATTCGGGTGTTTTTTTAAAAAAAACACTAAAAAACAGCTTAAATCATAGAATTTGGGGGTCATTTTGATCCCATATTATTATTAACCTCAAAAACCATAATTTCCACTCATTTTCAGTTTATTCTGAATACCTCACACCTCACAATATTATTTTTAGTCCTAAAATTTGCACCAAGGTCGCTGGATGACTAAGCTAAGCGACACTAGTGGCCGACACAAACACCTGGCCCATCTAGGAGTGGCACTGCAGTGTCACGCAGGATGTCCCTTCCAAAAAACCCTCCCCAATCAGCACATGACGCAAAGAAAAAAAGAGGCGCAATGAGGTAGCTGACTGTGTGAGTAAGATAAGCGACCCTAGTGGCCGACACAAACACCGGGCCCATTTAGGAGTGGCACTGCAGTGTCACGCAGGATGTCCCTTCCAAAAAACCCTCCCCAATCAGCGCATGACGCAAAGAAAAAAAGAGGCGCAATGAGGTAGCTGACTGTGTGAGTAAGATTAGCGACCCTAGTGGCCGACACAAACACCGGGCCCATTTAGGAGTGGCACTGCAGTGTCACGCAGGATGTCCCTTCCAAAAAACCCTCCCCAATCAGCACATGACGCAAAGAAAAAAAGAGGCGCAATGAGGTAGCTGACTGTGTGAGTAAGATTAGCGACCCTAGTGGCCGACACAAACACCGGGCCCATTTAGGAGTGGCACTGCAGTGTCACGCAGGATGTCCCTTCCAAAAAACCCTCCCCAATCAGCACATGACGCAAAGAAAAAAAGAGGCGCAATGAGGTAGCTGACTGTGTGAGTAAGATTAGCGACCCTAGTGGCCGACACAAACACCGGGCCCATTTAGGAGTGGCACTGCAGTGTCACGCAGGATGTCCCTTCCAAAAAAACCTCCCCAATCAGCACATGACGCAAAGAAAAAAAGAGGCGCAATGAGGTAGCTGACTGTGTGAGTAAGATTAGCGACCCTAGTGGCCGACACAAACACCGGGCCCATTTAGGAGTGGCACTGCAGTGTCACGCAGGATGTCCCTTCCAAAAAACCCTCCCCAATCAGCACATGACGCAAAGAAAAAAAGAGGCGCAATGAGGTAGCTGACTGTGTGAGTAAGATTAGCGACCCTAGTGGCCGACACAAACACCGGGCCCATTTAGGAGTGGCACTGCAGTGTCACGCAGGATGTCCCTTCCAAAAAACCCTCCCCAATCAGCACATGACGCAAAGAAAAAAAGAGGCGCAATGAGGTAGCTGACTGTGTGAGTAAGATTAGCGACCCTAGTGGCCGACACAAACACCGGGCCCATTTAGGAGTGGCACTGCAGTGTCACGCAGGATGTCCCTTCTAAAAAACCCTCCCCAATCAGCACATGACGCAAAGAAAAAAAGAGGCGCAATGAGGTAGCTGACTGTGTGAGTAAGATTAGCGACCCTAGTGGCCGACACAAACACCGGGCCCATTTAGGAGTGGCACTGCAGTGTCACGCAGGATGTCCCTTCCAAAAAACCCTCCCCAAACAGCACATGACGCAAAGAAAAATAAAAGAAAAAAGAGGTGCAAGATGGAATTGTCCTTGGGCCCTCCCACCCACCCTTATGTTGTATAAACAAAACAGGACATGCACACTTTAACCAACCCATCATTTCAGTGACAGGGTCTGCCACACGACTGTGACTGATATGACGGGTTGGTTTGGACCCCCCCCCAAAAAAGAAGCAATTAATCTCTCCTTGCACAAACTGGCTCTACAGAGGCAAGATGTCCACCTCATCATCACCCTCCGATATATCACCGTGTACATCCCCCTCCTCACAGATTATCAATTCGTCCCCACTGGAATCCACCATCTCAGCTCCCTGTGTACTTTGTGGAGGCAATTGCTGCTGGTCAATGTCTCCGCGGAGGAATTGATTATAATTCATTTTAATGAACATCATCTTCTCCACATTTTCTGGATGTAACCTCGTACGCCGATTGCTGACAAGGTGAGCGGCGGCACTAAACACTCTTTCGGAGTACACACTTGTGGGAGGGCAACTTAGGTAGAATAAAGCCAGTTTGTGCAATGGCCTCCAAATTGCCTCTTTTTCCTGCCAGTATAAGTATGGACTGTGTGACGTGCCTACTTGGATGCGGTCACTCATATAATCCTCCACCATTCTTTCAATGGTGAGAGAATCATATGCAGTGACAGTAGACGACATGTCCGTAATCATTGTCAGGTCCTTCAGTCCGGACCAGATGTCAGCATCAGCAGTCGCTCCAGACTGCCCTGCATCACCGCCAGCGGGTGGGCTCGAAATTCTGAGCCTTTTCCTCGCACCCCCAGTTGCGGGAGAATGTGAAGGAGGAGATGTTGACAGGTCGCGTTCCGCTTGACTTGACAATTTTCTCACCAGCAGGTCTTTCAACCCCAGCAGACTTGTGTCTGCCGGAAAGAGAGATCCAAGGTAGGCTTTAAATCTAGGATCGAGCACGGTGGCCAAAATGTAGTGCTCTGATTTCAACAGATTGACCACCCGTGAATCCTTGTTAAGCGAATTAAGGGCTCCATCCACAAGTCCCACATGCCTAGCGGAATCGCTCCGTGTTAGCTCCTCCTTCAATGTCTCCAGCTTCTTCTGCAAAAGCCTGATGAGGGGAATGACCTGACTCAGGCTGGCAGTGTCTGAACTGACTTCACGTGTGGCAAGTTCAAAGGGCATCAGAACCTTGCACAATGTTGAAATCATTCTCCACTGCGCTTGAGACAGGTGCATTCCACCTCCTATATCGTGCTCAATTGTATAGGCTTGAATGGCCTTTTGCTGCTCCTCCAACCTCTGAAGCATATAGAGGGTTGAATTCCACCTCGTTACCACTTCTTGCTTCAGATGATGGCAGGGCAGGTTCAGTAGTTTTTGGTGGTGCTCCAGTCTTCTGTACGTGGTGCCTGTACGTCGAAAGTGTCCCGCAATTTTTCTGGCCACCGACAGCATCTCTTGCACGCCCCTGTCGTTTTTTAAATAATTCTGCACCACCAAATTCAAGGTATGTGCAAAACATGGGACGTGCTGGAATTTGCCCATATTTAATGCACACACAATATTGCTGGCGTTGTCCGATGCCACAAATCCACAGGAGAGTCCAAATGGGGTAAGCCATTCCGCGATGATCTTCCTCAGTTGCCGTAAGAGGTTTTCAGCTGTGTGCGTATTCTGGAAACCGGTGATACAAAGCGTAGCCTGCCTAGGAAAGAGTTGGCGTTTGCGAGATGCTGCTACTGGTGCCGCCGCTGCTGTTCTTGCGGCGGGAGTCCATACATCTACCCAGTGGGCTGTCACAGTCATATAGTCCTGACCCTGCCCTGCTCCACTTGTCCACATGTCCGTGGTTAAGTGGACATTGGGTACAACTGCATTTTTTAGGACACTGGTGAGTCTTTTTCTGAGGTCCGTGTACATTCTCGGTATCGCCTGCCTAGAGAAGTGGAACCTAGATGGTATTTGGTAACGGGGGCACACTGCCTCAATAAATTGTCTAGTTCCCTGTGAACTAACGGCGGATACCGGACGCACGTCTAACACCAACATAGTTGTCAAGGCCTCAGTTATCCGCTTTGCAGCAGGATGACTGCTGTGATATTTCATCTTCCTCGCAAAGGACTGTTGAACAGTCAATTGCTTACTGGAAGTAGTACAAGTGGGCTTACGACTTCCCCTCTGGGATGACCATCGACTCCCAGCAGCAACAACAGCAGCGCCAGCAGCAGTAGGCGTTACACGCAAGGATGCATCGGAGGAATCCCAGGCAGGAGAGGACTCGTCAGAATTGCCAGTGACATTGCCTGCAGGACTATTGGCATTCCTGGGGAAGGAGGAAATTGACACTGAGGGAGTTGGTGGGGTGGTTTGCGTGAGCTTGGTTACAAGAGGAAGGGATTTACTGGTCAGTGGACTGCTTCCGCTGTCACCCAAAGTTTTTGAACTTGTCACTGACTTATTATGAATGCGCTGCAGGTGACGTATAAGGGAGGATGTTCCGAGGTGGTTAACGTCCTTACCCCTACTTATTACAGCTTGACAAAGGGAACACACGGCTTGACACCTGTTGTCCGCATTTCTGTTGAAATAGTTCCACACCGAAGAGCTGATTTTTTTGGTATTTTCACCAGGCATGTCAACGGCCATATTCCTCCCACGGACAACAGGTGTCTCCCCGGGTGCCTGACTTAAACAAACCACCTCACCATCAGAATGCTCCTGGTCAATTTCCTCCCCAGCGCCAGCAACACCCATATCCTCCTCATCCTGGTGTACTTCAACACTGACATCTTCAATCTGACTATCAGGAACTGGACTGCGGGTGCTCCTTCCAGCACTTGCAGGGGGCGTGCAAATGGTGGAAGGCGCATGCTCTTCACGTCCAGTGTTGGGAAGGTCAGGCATCGCAACCGACACAATTGGACTCTCCTTGTGGATTTGGGATTTCGAAGAACGCACAGTTCTTTGCGGTGCTACTGCTTTTGCCAGCTTGAGTCTTTTCATTTTTCTAGCGAGAGGCTGAGTGCCTCCATCCTCATGTGAAGCTGAACCACTAGCCATGAACATAGGCCAGGGCCTCAGCCGTTCCTTGCCACTCCGTGTGGTAAATGGCATATTGGCAAGTTTACGCTTCTCCTCCGACAATTTTATTTTAGGTTTTAGAGTCCTTTTTTTACTGATATTTGGTGTTTTGGATTTGACATGCTCTGTACTATGACATTGGGCATCGGCCTTGGCAGACGACGTTGCTGGCATTTCATCGTCTCGGCCATGACTAGTGGCAGCAGCTTCAGCACGAGGTGGAAGTGGATCTTGATCTTTCCCTAATTTTGGAACCTCAACATTTTTGTTCTCCATATTTTAATAGGCACAACTAAAAGGCACCTCAGGTAAACAATGGAGATGGATGGATACTAGTATACAATTATGGACGGACTGCCGAGTGCCGACACAGAGGTAGCTACAGCCGTGAACTACCGTACTGTGTCTGCTGCTAATATAGACTGGTTGATAAAGAGATGTCGTAGTATGTATGTATGAAGAAGAAAGAAAAAAAAACCACGGTTAGGTGGTATACAATTATGGACGGACTGCCGAGTGCCGACACAGAGGTAGCCACAGCCGTGAACTACCGTACTGTACTGTGTCTGCTGCTAATATAGACTGGTTGATAAAGAGATGTCGTAGTATGTATGTATGAAGAAGAAAGAAAAAAAAACCATGGTTAGGTGGTATACAATTATGGACGGACTGCCGAGTGCCGACACAGAGGTAGCCACAGCCGTGAACTACCGTACTGTACTGTGTCTGCTGCTAATATAGACTGGTTGATAAAGAGATGTCGTAGTATGTATGTATGAAGAAGAAAGAAAAAAAAACCACGGGTAGGTGGTATACAATTATGGACGGACTGCCGAGTGCCGACACAGAGGTAGCCACAGCCGTGAACTACCGTACTGTACTGTGTCTGCTGCTAATATAGACTGGTTGATAAAGAGATGTCGTAGTATGTATGTATGAAGAAGAAAGAAAAAAAAACCACGGTTAGGTGGTATACAATTATGGACGGACTGCCGAGTGCCGACACAGAGGTAGCCACAGCCGTGAACTACCGTACTGTACTGTGTCTGCTGCTAATATAGACTGGTTGATAAAGAGATGTCGTAGTATGTATGTATGAAGAAGAAAGAAAAAAAAACCACGGGTAGGTGGTATACAATTATGGACGGACTGCCGAGTGCCGACACAGAGGTAGCCACAGCCGTGAACTACCGTACTGTACTGTGTCTGCTGCTAATATAGACTGGTTGATAAAGAGATGTCGTAGTATGTATGTATGAAGAAGAAAGAAAAAAAAACCACGGTTAGGTGGTATACAATTATGGACGGACTGCCGAGTGCCGACACAGAGGTAGCCACAGCCGTGAACTACCGTACTGTACTGTGTCTGCTGCTAATATAGACTGGTTGATAAAGAGATGTCGTAGTATGTATGTATAAAGAAGAAAGAAGAAAAAACCACGGTTAGGTGGTATACAATTATGGACGGACTGCCGAGTGCCGACACAGAGGTAGCCACAGCCGTGAACTACCGTACTGTACTGTGTCTGCTGCTAATATAGACTGGTTGATAAAGAGATGTCGTAGTATGTATGTATAAAGAAGAAAGAAAAAAAACCCACGGTTAGGTGGTATACAATTATGGACGGACTGCCGAGTGCCGACACAGAGGTAGCCACAGCCGTGAACTACCGTACTGTACTGTGTCTGCTGCTAATATAGACTGGTTGATAAAGAGATGTAGTAGTATGTATGTATAAAGAAGAAAGAAAAAAAAACCACGGGTAGGTGGTATACAATTATGGATGGACTGCCGAGTGCCGACACAGAGGTAGCTACAGCCGTGAACTACCGTACTGTGTCTGCTGCGACTGGATGATAAATAATGATATAAAAAATATATATATATCACTACTGCAGCCGGACAGGTATATATATTATATAATGACGGACCTGCTGGACACTGTCTGTCAGCAGAATGAGTTTTTTATAGAATAAAAAAAAAAACACCACACAAGTGAAGTCACACGACGAGTGTTTAACTTTTTCAGGCAATCACAATATAGTATACTACTAACTATACTGGTGGTCAGTGTGGTCACTGGTCAGGTCACTGGTCAGTCACACTGGCAGTGGCACTCCTGCAGCAAAAGTGTGCACTGTTTAATTTTAATATAATATGTACTCCTGGCTCCTGCTATAACCTATAACTGGCACTGCAGTGCTCCCCAGTCTCCCCCACAATTATAAGCTGTGTGAGCTGAGCACAGTCAGATATATAATATATACATAGATGATGCAGCACACTGGGCTGAGCAGTGCACACAGATATGGTATGTGACTGTCTTGTACTCCTGGCTCCTGCTATAACCTATAACTGGCACTTGCAGTGCTCCCCAGTCTCCCCCACAATTATAAGCTGTGTGAGCTGAGCACAGTCAGATATATAATATATACATAGATGATGCAGGCATGCAGCACACTGGGCTGAGCAGTGCACACAGATATGGTATGTGACTGAGTCACTGTGTGTACCGTTTTTTTCAGGCAGAGAACGGATATATTAAATAAAACAACTGCACTGCTGGTGGTCACTGTGGTCAGTCACTAAACTCTGCACTCTCTTCTACAGTATCATCAGCCTCAGGTCAATCTCTCTCTCTCTCTCCTAATCTAAATGGAGAGGACGCCAGCCACGTCCTCTCCCTATCAATCTCAATGCACGTGTGAAAATGGCGGCGACGCGCGGCTCCTTATATAGAATCCGAGTCTCGCGAGAATCCGACAGCGTCATGATGACGTTCGGGCGCGCTCGGGTTAACCGAGCAAGGCGGGAAGATCCGAGTCGCTCGGACCCGTGAAAAAAAACATGAAGTTCGTGCGGGTTCGGATTCAGAGAAACCGAACCCGCTCATCTCTAGTATATATGTGGCTATATAGGTACCATCACCCATATACTGGAGACAACCTGGGTGAGATACCTAAATTTTCCCTAAAAGGAACCCTCACTTCTCACTAGCAGTCACAGTACAGCTCAAAGGGTTAACAGATGCTCCTTGCTTAGGTAGCTAGGCAATGCCAGCAACCAAAGAACAGCAACTTGTGGAGCGCTAGGAGCCAGGTGCAGACCTGCAGAGCAGGAGGAATCGAAGCTTCTGATTGAGTGGTGCAGAGCGGGAAGAGTAGGAGGTGGGGTTACCTCCTTAGGTGATTGCTGAGGAGTCTCCTGAGGTGACAGGGAGAGAGACACTGTGAGGAGTGGTGCTCTGAGGTAACAGCATGGAGAGTAATGCTGCGCTGAGGTGATGCTGAGGAGAGACAGGGAGCTGAGAGCCGCCAGACGCAACCCTGTTGAAGCCTGTACACAGTATATGGGGAAGAGAGCATCAGTATGCCCTGAGAACAGCCAGAGCATCAGAGGGAGCGGTCATTAGAGCCTTGAAGCCGAGGATACAGCCGACAACAGCTGTTGCTAGCAGGTATTCCTGTCAGCCACACTGACACCCTGCCAGCTCTTCAGTTAGTAGCCATTACCACAGCAATTACGGGACAAAAGGGAGAGATTAGTCCACAATGTAATGGTACCATCCCCTCAGAGTCAGGGATAGTGCAGCTGTTCATAAGCACAATTGAAGCCCTTATTCTAGTCAGCTGCAGCCACACAGAGAGAGAGACTTGAAAAGGGGGCCTTCACCTTTATCTTTACTTTGACTAGAGGCCGTTGTTTGCTTACCTTTAATTACAAACCAACCCACCTATCTGCTTGTGCACGCTACTACCTACTGCCAGAACTGAGCTTAGCACTTGCATGCTCCCTTTTACTATCTGTACAGTGAAAGAAGTTTAAGTGCTATACTTTGCTATCCCCTGGACTGCTTGCTTTAACTACATGTAAACTATCTGCTATTCCGCAATACAGAACTGTGCTTAATCCTCTTACTCTGCACTGCTGAACTGTACTATATGTTCTATTATTTGACTATGAGTTATTCGCTTACCTGATAACTTTAAGACTGAGAGTGACCAAGGGTTTATACCCCTAATATTTAAAGTGCCTCCTTTGCTGCTCAGGGGTAATTACTGAACCAAGTATATGCTTTAGGTAGAAGCAGCTTGCAGTGACTACTGCGGTTATACTGCCACTGTGTGTACACTTTAGTACATTTTAGTAAAGGAAAAGACCCATAGTGTTAAAATAAATGGTATAAGGCACAGGTTCTCAAACTCGGTCCTCTGGACCTCACACTGTGCATGTTTTGCAGATAACCCAGCAAGTGCACAGGTGTTTTAATAAGTCACTGACACATTTTAAAAGGACCACAGGTGTAGTTAATTATTTCACTTGTGATTCTGTGAGGAGACCTGCAAAACATGCACTGTGTGGGGTCCTGAGGACACAGTTTGAGAACCTATGGTATAAGGTACTATACGAGTTTATTGTGAATGTATATTATTACTTGCCTTATTATTATACATCCTTGTTTGCATCGTTTCTCCTATGTGGAATTGTACTTGCCCTTGTAACCCGTCAATTTCATAGCGGTGACCAGCTATTCCAGAATAACAAATTCTATGTCACCGTCCTAACGTGTGGTGACTATTGTATTGAGTCCTCCGGGGCTGGGGTTCTTCATCCCTCTGCCTAGGGTTCCAGCAGTGAGTTCCGGTCCAAGAGGGAAATTCCAGGAGAAGAATCCAGATACGTCCACCTGCATCTACATTGACATTACACCTCGTACTCACCTGTTACAACTTGGTATCCATGAACAGGATTCAGAATGTCGGAACCAGAGGAACCTCAGACGCCTGCATCAATTACAGTCCGAAGGAAGTTACCCACTTCACCAGGCCAGTCACCACCAGCTGCATCATCTCAGGCTGCACCGATCACGATGCCCCATGGCTTTCCATATACTCGGCAGATACTAAAACAGCTGGCATAAGTCCTTTTAAAGAATTCAAGGAAAAATTAAGATCTATGTTCAGGCTGTACCCCCTTAACAAGGAACAAAGTGTGGAGGTCATTATTGGACAACTAAAAGGCGCAGCATTATGAGAAGTCAGATCTTGGTCTGATGAGGAGCGAAAGAAAGCCGATGCCATCTTGAATAAGTTGGCCGGTATCTTCAATCTACAGAAAATTGCAGAGTTAAAGGGTCGTCTGTACGCCAGGAAGCAGCATCCAAATTAATCTTTTTGGGAGTTTGCCCTAGGGCTACAAGAAGCCATGCGGGCAATACAGGCCAGAGATCCTCGGGAAGTTGAACAAGCGGATGAGACTATGATTAACTTACTCATAGAAGGAGCAAGAGGGGAAGTGACAAGAGCCCAGTTGCAGATGTGGAGGCGCCAAAACCCTATCTGCACCTTCTCTGAGTTCAAGGAGGCTATGATGGATATCTTGGGACTGTATCAAAACACAGATGGAGAATATGTAGCTGTGTTAGGACCATTTGAGGGTGGAGAGCCTGGGGAGTGTCAGCTAAGCACAATGGCCGAACCCTTTATCTCTAGAGGGACCATCATTCAACAATCACAGTCTGGTCAAGTCCAAATTGGAGCCCTCTTCAGTGTAGTCAATGATATGATGAAGGAGCTGAAGGAAATACGGCTTGAACAGGTTGAAGCAAAGCACAAATGTTGGCACCAGGATCAAGGTGGAAGAGGACGACCACGGTGGGATGTGCCATGAGAATTGTGGCGACGCCCCATGGATCAATTTAATGCCCAAGGAAGACCTATGTGCAGGTGGTGCGAACAGAGTGGGCACATCGAGAGGCAGTGTCCCAATGAGTCTTTAAATGACCCGACCCCGAGGTGGGGGATCGACCCTCATGAGTAGATGCATCAGTAGGTCCATCGAAGCTGGGGTAGTGGCCTCGATATGTTGGAGAGTGTCCCCACCTGAAGATCCAAGTTAATGCTCTTCTGGACACTGGCTCACAGGTGAGAACGATCCAGCTTGCAGAGTTTCAGAGACACTGGGACGAATCTCAGATAGTTAGCCCACCGAATACCTGGTTACACCTATTGGCTAGTAATGGACAGCAAATCAAGTTCCATGGCTATTGGGTGGCTGATCTAACTATCGGCAAGGCTAACATGGATCGGCAAGGGTGATGGTCACCACTACGTACAATGAATATCTACCCCCTGTCATATTAGGGAGGAACGTTTTAAAGTTGTGGAGAAAAAATTACCAAGGTAATGGGCCCGGCGTCACTGAACTGAGATGTTAAACCTTTAAGCAGCTGACTAAAGGGATAGTTAATCCCTTGGAAGTACGATTAGAAAATGTATATACAGCGCTAGTAACTGGATATGGAAAAAAAACATATATTTTATTATATACTGTACATAAAAATTGTTGCAACAAATAAACAGCTGATATTAAAAATTTTAAATTAAAATTGCAGCAGTAGGGCAAGCACAGCAATTTGATTGGTATATTACCACATATGGAAGCCGGATATTTTCGACTGTAAAGTGTCCATGGAAATATGCCACAGTCCTGGGGATATATTCAAAGCTGGCAGATGATAGTCCACATAGGTTTTAAAAACAGACCTTTGGATGCTTGATTCCGGACAAAGATTAGTCCTATTGAAAGCTTGGTCTTGTACACCTTTGTGGATGGTATGATACCTTGATAAAGCTGTTGATACAGTGAAACGCGTTGGTACAGAGGAGCCGGGCACCATTGGTTATTCGTCTATACCTGGAATCACGCCTAGAAGTCCGTAATCATCTATAAAAAGGGGAATCTGCAGCCATCCACAAAGGTGTACAAGACCAAGCTTTCAATAGGACTAATCTTTGTCCGGAATCAAGCATCCAAAGGTCTGTTTTTAAATCCTATGTGGACTATCATCTGCCAGCACTGAATATATCCCCAGGACTGTGGCATATTTCCATGGACACTTTACAGTCAAAAATGTCCGGCTTCCATATGTGGTGATATACCAATCAAATTGCTGTGCTTGCCCTACTGCTGCAA
This sequence comes from Pseudophryne corroboree, assembly GCF_028390025.1. NCBI lineage: Eukaryota > Metazoa > Chordata > Amphibia > Anura > Myobatrachidae > Pseudophryne > Pseudophryne corroboree. The sequence continues at coordinate 271,777,692 of NC_086454.1, forward strand.
TTTTAATTTTAATTTAAAAATTTTAATATCAGCTGTTTATTTGTTGCAACAATTTTTATGTATATAATAAAATATATGTTTTTTTCCATATCCAGTCACTAGCGCTGTATACACATTTTCTAATGAACATTTTAAAGAACTGCCAGATGCATTGGTGGAGGCTCTCAAACTGGAAATGTGGTCTGCGGCCCCGATGGAGCAGAAGACTCTACAGCAGACAGGTTGCTTGAGGGGCAAAAGAGATTCACTAATACAAGGGGAGAAGTTGGAAAGGTGAGAATCACTGATCGCCAACACGTCATCCTGCGACCAAATTCTGAGCACGTAGTGTGGTGCAAAATCCGGATCGGCCCTGGGGGATGAGATTATGGGGCAATCCTGGAACCCTGCAACTTTGATGGACAGCAACCGTTCGCGGTGGCACCAACGCTGGCTAAAGTGACACATGGGAGAGTACCTGTCCGGATATTAAACCCACATAGTTATCCAGTCCGATTGTTTCGACACTGCCCGGTGGCTAGAGTCATTCTGGTTGACTTTCAAGACATCCTGGGTGAGGCTCTACCCAAGATTCCTGAGGGAGTAGTGGCTGGCCAGACAAGTATGACCACTGGTGAGGCTCCATGGTGGAGTGAAGTACAGATTGGCAGCCCAGATACTTTGGAAAGTCAGCATGATGGCGTACTTAAGATTGTGTGCAGGAATGCCGATGCCTTTACTCAGCACCCATCAGACTTGGGAAAGGTTGAGGGAGTCCAAGACCACATCCCTACTAGAACTAAACCGCAAGTTAAAGAGAGACGCAGGCCTCTAGCACCGGCCATGTACCAGTTGGTGAGTAATATGAAACATGAGATGAAGGAAGCTGGTGTGATATGTGAGAGCCATAGTCCATGGGCAGCACCATTAGTGATTGTGCGGATAAAACATGGTAGTCTCAGATTCTGCGTCGACTACCGAAAACTGAATGCGGTGACGCACAAAGATGCTTATCCACTGCCCCGAATAGAGGAATTGTTGACAGCACTTAAGACAGCTCAGTACTTTTCAACTCTTGACCTGACAAGCGGATACTGGCAGATCCCAATGGCCCCAGAAGACAGGGAAAAGACCGCGTTCATGACTCCCATGGGTCTATTTGAGATTGATCGCATGCCATTCGGGCTTTGTAATGCTCCTGCCACCTTCCAACGAGTTATGGAGCACTGTTTGGGGCACAGGAATTACGAGATGGTCCTGTTGTATCTGGACGATGTCATCATATTCTCTAAATCCTATGACGAGCACTTGAAACATCTAGAGGAAGTCTTTGTCCAATTGACCAAATGTTATCTAAAGTTAAAGCCGTCAAAGTGCCATATTCTCAAACCAAGTGTGCAATATCTGGGCCACATAGTTAGCTCCGGAGGAGTGAAGCCTGACCCCGAGAAGATATGGGTGGTGCAGGACTGGCCTATTTCCCGTACAGTGAAAGATGACCACAGCTTTCTCGGTTTCATGGGATATTATCGACGCTTTATCCAACATTTCGCCAATGTGGTCACCCCGCTTCATGAGTTACTACGAGGCAAGTCAGGACAAGAGAGGCGGAGTACTGCCCTGGTCACATGGGCAAAGGAGCAACAGAATGTCATTGAACGGTTGAATTCGGCACTAACAGAGGCCCCACTTCTTGCATATCCGGACTATGAGAAACCTTTCCAGGTCTATACAGATGCCAGCCACCAATGGACTGGGAGCTGTACTCTCTCAAATACAATATGGACAAGAGAGAGTGATAGCGTTTGCCATCAGAGGTCTAAGGAAGACCGAAAGAAACAGTGAAAACTACAGCACCTTTAAACTGGAGCTCCATACCGTCATCTGGGCCGTCACCAAAAAGTTCAAAAATTCTCTAACAGCCACACCCTTCGTCATTGTCACAAACAATAATCCACTGGTGCACTTGTCCTCCACCCGTCTTGGAGTGCTGGAGCAGTGATGGATGGCACCTCTTGCCAACTTCAGATATACAGTGTCACACCAGAGTGGAAAGTCCAAAGCAAATGCCGATGCCTTTTCTCGCCACCCAACCACCGATGTCGCAGAAGAGGAAAGGGATTGGTCTGAAGATAAAACCTCCCAGGAAAAGAAAGCCTATAGTTACCTCCGATCCTGTTAACGCCACGGCTGACCTCACACCTGATGATGCTCCATCGGACAATCTTGAGTTGGACTGAAAGAAAGTGCAGGAAGCGAGTCCTGTATTACAAGACTTAATGGGCCTTATTTGCAGCAAGAGTCATCTTACCAAGTCCCAGAGCGTAGCTGCTGATCCTGAACTGATCAAACTGTTGCGCCACCGAGACCGAATCATCCTCCGACAGGGCCTTGTCATCCTCACCAGACTTGATCCCGGAACCCACCAGCCCATCTCACAAATTGTCGTACTTAGACAGCAAGCTCATATGTTACATAACGCCTATCACAGCCAGTCGGGGCACTTTGGGACCCAGAATATGGAGGCAGTACTCCGGCAGAGATTCTTTTGGGTCGGGATGAAATCTGATATCGATAAGTGGTGTCAGAAAGATCCTCTACATCTGATATTGAGCTCTGGCCCACTTGAACTTGTTGCTTTAGACCATGTGAAACTTGAGCATAGCTTCGCTGGGTTCCAGTATGCGCTGACCATCACCGATTACAACAGCACATTTTTGGTGGTGGTACCAGCACATGACTTGACAGCAAAAACAATGGCTGAACTGTTCCACAAGCATTTTGTCCATGCCTACGGTTACCCTGACAAAGTTCTCACCGACCAAGGCCCCGTATTCGAGTCCCAGTTATTCCAAGCACTCTGTTCCCTCTATGGTTGTAAAAAGTTGTGGACTATGGCCTATCACTCGCAGTGGAATGGCCTATGAGAGAGAGCCAGCCAGACTGTAACTGGAATGCTCCGAAGTCTTTCAGCAGAGAAATGTAACCAGTGGCCTAACCTTCTTCCGGAACTGACTTATCTCTATAACAATACGGAGCAATGTTCCACGGGAATCACTCCGTTCTAACTAGTGATGAGCGGGTTCGGTTCCTCGGAATCCGAACCCCCCCGAACATCACCCATTTTACACGGGTCCGAGGCATACTCGAATACTCCAGTATTGCTCGGTTAACCCGAGCGCGCCCGAACGTCATCATCCCGCTGTCGGATTCTCGCAAGATTCGGATTCTATATAAGGAGACGCGCGTCGCCGCCATTTTTCAATCGTGCATTGGAAATGATAGTGAGAGGACGTGGCTGGCGTCCTCTCACTTTGTTTCAGAACTTTCAGGGGGCTGCAAATATCTTTATTCTGGGGACCAGCAGTATTATAGGAGGAGTACAGTGCAGAGTTTTGCTGACCAGTGACCACCAGTAATATACGTTCTCTGCCTGAAAAATGCTCCATATCTGTGCTCAGTGTGCTGCATATATCTGTGCTCACACTGCTTTATTGTTGGGACTGGGGACCAGCAGTATTATATAGGAGGAGTACAGTGCAGAGTTTTGCTGACCAGTGACCACCAGTATTATACGTTCTCTGCCTGAAAAACGCTCCATATCTGTGCTCAGTGTGCTGCATATATCTGTGCTCACACTGCTTTATTGTGGGGACTGGGGACCAGCAGTATTATATAGGATGAGTACAGTGCAGAGTTTTGCTGACCAGTGACCACCGGTATTATACGTTCTCTGCCTGAAAAACGCTCCATATCTGTGCTGCATTGTAGTATATAGTAGGAGTACAGTGCATAATTTTGCTGACCACCAGTATATAATATATAGGAGTACGGTACAGAAGGCCACTGCTCTACCTACCTCTGTGTCGTCAAGTATACTATCCATCCATACCTGTGGTGCATTTGAGTTTTGCACAGTTTGCTGACCACCAGTATATAATATATAGCAGTACGGTACAGTAGGCCACTGCTCTACCTACCTCTGTGTCGTCAAGTATACTATCCATCCATACCTGTGGTGCATTTCAGTTTTGCACAGTTTGCTGACCACCAGTATATAATATATAGCAGTACGGTACAGTAGGCCACTGCTCTACCTACCTCTGTATCGTCAAGTATACTATCCATCCATACCTGTGGTGCATTTCAGTTTTGCACAGTTTGCTGACCACCAGTATATAATATATAGCAGTACGGTACAGTAGGCCACTGCTCTACCTACCTCTGTGTCGTCAAGTATACTATCCATCCATACCTGTGGTGCATTTCAGTTGTGCGCAGTATATATAGAAGTAGGCCATTGCTATTGATACTGGCATATAATTCCACACATTAAAAAATTGAGAACAAAAATGTGGAGGGTAAAATAGGGAAAGATCAAGATCCACTTCCACCTCGTGCTGAAGCTGCTGCCACTAGTCATGGCCGAGACGATGAAATGCCATCAACGTCGTCTGCCAAGGCCGATGCCCAATGTCATAGTAGAGAGCATGTAAAATCCAAAACACAAAAGTTCAGTAAAATGACCCAAAAATCAAAATTAAAAGCATCTGAGGAGAAGCGTAAACTTGCCAATATGCCATTTATGACACGGAGTGGCAAGGAACGGCTGAGGCCCTGACCTATGTTCATGGCTAGTGGTTCAGCTTCACATGAGGATGGAAGCACTCATCCTCTCGCTAGAAAAATTAAAAGACTTAATCTGGCAAAAGCACAGCAAAGAACTGTGCGTTCTTCTTAATCACAAATCCCCAAGGAGAGTCCAATTGTGTCGGCTGCGATGCCTGACCTTCCCAACACTGGACAGGAAGAGGTGGCGCCTTCCACCATTTGCATGCCCCCTGCAAGTGCTGGAAGGAGCACCCGCAGTCCAGTTCCTGATAGTCAAATTGAAGATGTCACTGTTGAAGCACACCAGGATGAGGATATGGGTGTTGCTGGCGCTGAGGAGGAAATTGACAAGGAGGATTCTGATGGTGAGGTGGTTTGTTTAAGTCAGGCACCCGGGGAGACACCTGTTGTCCGTGGGACGAATATGGCCATTGACATGCCTGGTCAAATTACAAAAAAAAAATCATCTCTTCGGTGTGGAATTATTTTAACACAAATGCGGAGAACAGGTGTCAAGCCGTGTGTTGCCTTTGTCAAGCTGTAATAAGTAGGGGAAAGGACGTTAACCCCCTCGGAACATCCTCCCTTATACGTCACCTGCAGCGCATTCATCATAAGTCAGTGACAAGTTCAAAAACTTTTGATGACAGCGGAAGCAGTCCACTGACCACTAAATCCCTTCCTCTTGTAACCAAGCTCCTGCAAACCACACCACCAACTCCCTCAGTGTCAATTTCCTCCTTACACAGGAAAGCCAATAGTCCTGTAGGCCATGTCACTGTCAAGTCTGACGAGTCCTCTCCTGCTTGGGATTCCTCTGATGCATCCTTGAGTGTAACGCCTACTGCTGCTGGCGCTGCTGTTGATCCTGCTGGGAGTTGATCGTCATCCCAGAGGGGAAGTCGGAAGACCACTTGTAATACTTCCAGTAAGTAATTGACTGTCCAACAGTCCTTTGCGAGGAAGATGAAATATCACAGCAGTCATCCTGCTGCAAAGCGGATAACTCAGGCCTTGGCAGCCTGGGCAGTGAGAAACGTGTTTCCGTTATCCACCGTTAATTCACAGGCAACTACAGACTTCATCGAGGTACTGTGTCCCTGGAACCAAATACCATCTAGGTTCCATTTCTCTAGGCAGGCGATACCGAAAATGTACACAGACCTCAGAAAAAGAGTCACCAGTGTCCTAAAAAATGCAGTTGTACCCAATGTCCACTTAACCACGGACATGTGGACAAGTGGAGCAGGGCAGACTCAGGACTATATGACTGTGACAGCCCACTGGGTAGATGTATTGCCTCCCGCAGCAAGAACAGAAGCGGCAGCACCAGTAGCAGCATCTCGCAAACGCCAACTCGTTCCTAGGCAGGCTACGCTTTGTATCACCGCTTTCCAGAAGAGGCACACAGCTGACAACCTCTTACGGAAACTGAGGAACATCATTGCAGAATGGCTTACCCCAAATGGACTCTCCTGGGGATTTGTGACATCGGACAACGCCAGCAATATTGTGCGTGTATTACATCTGGGCAAATTCCAGCACGTCCCATGTTTTGCACATACATTGAATTTGGTGTTGCAGAATTATTTAAAAAACGACAGGGGCGTGCAAGAGATGCTGTCGGTGGCCCGAAGTATTGCGGGCCGCTTTCGGCATTCAGCCACCGCGTGCCGAAGACTGGAGCATCAGTAAACAGTCCTGAACCTGCCCTGCCATCATCTGAAGCAAGAGGTGGTAACGAGGTGGAATTCAACCCTCTATATGCTTCAGAGGATGGAGGAGCAGCAAAAGGCCATTCAAGCCTATATATCTGCCTACGATATAGGCATAGGAGGGGGAATGCACCTGACTCAAGCGCAGTGGAGAATGATTTCAATGTTGTGCAAGGTTCTGCAACCCTTTGAACTTGCCACACGTGAAGTCAGTTCAGACACTGCCAGCCTGAGTCAGGTCATTCCCCTCATCAGGCTTTTGCAGAAGAAGCTGGAGACATTAAATGAGGAGCTAAAACAGAGCAATTCCGCTAGGCATGTGGGACTTGTGGATGGAGCCCTTAATTCGCTTAACCAGGATTCACGGGTGGTCAATCTGTTGAAATCAGAGCACTACATTTTGGCCACCGTGCTCGATCCTAGATTTAAAACCTACGTTGGATCTCTCTTTCCGGCAGACACAAGTCTGCAGAGGTTCAAAGACCTGCTGGTGAGAAAATTGTCAAGTCAAGCGGAACGTGACCCGTCACGGGCTCCTCCTTCACATTCTCCCGCAACTGGGGGTGCGAGGAAAAGGCTAAGAATTCCGAGCCCACCCGCTGGCGGTGATGCAGGGCAGTCTGGAGCGAGTGCTGACATCTGGTCCGGACTGAAGGACCTGCCAACGATTACTGACATGTCGTCTACTGTCACTGCATATGATTCTCTCATCATTGAAAGAATGGTGGAGGATTAAATGAGTGATCGCATCCAAGTAGGCACGTCAGACAGTCCGTACGTATACTGGCAGGAAAAAGAGGCATTTTGGAGGCCCTTGCAGAAACTGGCTTTATTTTACCTAAGTTGCCCACCCTCCAGTGTGTACTCCGAAAGAGTGTTTAGTGCAGCCGCTCACCTTGTCAGCAATCGGCGTACGAGGTTACTTCCAGAAAATGTGGAGAAGATGATGTTCATCAAAATGAATTATAATCAATTCCTCCGTGGAGACATTCACCAGCAATTGCCTCCAGAAAGTACACAGGGACCTGAGATGGTGGATTCCAGTGGGAACGAATTAATAATCTGTGAGGAGGGGGATGTACACGGTGAAAGGGGTGAGGAATTGGACGATGAGGAAGAGGTGGACATCTTGCCTCTGTAGAGCCTGTTTGTGCAAGGAGAGATTGATTGCTTCTTTTTTGGTGGGGGCCCAAGCCAACCAGTCATTTCAGTCACAGTTGTGTGGCAGACCCTGTCGCTGAAATGATGGGTTTGTTAAAGTGTGCATGTCCTGTTTATGGTGGCCAATCCTGGGATCGGGATCAGCGGGATCCCGGGATTTAGGCCCAAAAATGGGCGGGATTCAATCCCGGGATTGGAAGCTCCAATCCCTGGGATTGAGGGATCAACGTTGAGCGTCCACAGGACGCTCAGACGCTGACCGGCTTCCTCCATCCGGGTCCCCAGCGCAGCGTGAGAGGTCACGCTGTGCTGTCAGAAGCCGTCAGCAGCGATCAAAGGATGATCCCCTCCTGCCCGCCCTTGGTATATGGTAAGTTATATGGGCGGGGCGGGGTGGGGCGACGGGGCGGCAACCTATCTAAAAGCCAATCCCGGGTATCCCGGGAATACCGGGATTGGCCATTTTTCAATCCCGATACCCGGGATTGAAAAAATGGCCCGGGATTGGCTTCCCTAGTCCTGTTTAAACAACATAAGGGTGGGTGGGAGGGCCCAAGGACAATTCCATCTTGCACCTCTTTTTTCTTTCATTTTTCTTTGCATCATGTGCTTTTTGGGGACAATTTTTTTGAAGTGCCATCCTGCCTGACACTGCAGTGCCACTCCTAGATGGGCCAGGTGTTTGTGTCGGCCACTTGGGTCACTTAGCTTAGCCATCCAGCGACCTTGGTGCACCTCTTTTTTCTTTGCATCATGTGCTGTTTTGGGACTATTTTTTTGAAGTGCCATCCTGATTGTGAGGTGTTCAGAATAGACTGAAAATTAGTGGAAATTATGGTTATTGAGGTTAATAATACTATGGGATCAAAATGACCCCCAAATTCTATGATTTAAGCTTTTTTTGAGTTTTTTTTGTAAAAAAACACCCGAATCCAAAACACACCCGAATCCGACAAAAAATTTTCAGGGCCGCGGAACCGAATCCAAAACCAAAACACAAAACTCGAAAATTGTCCGGTACACATCAGTAGTTCTAACTAATGTTCAGGAGACAGGGTAAACTTCCAAAAGACTTAGAGCTGGCACCAGTGGTGGATGAGCCTGACACCGTGCGGACTTACTGGGTGCAAGAGCATCAGTACCGGATAGAAACTGCTCGGCAACTGGTTGAACAATGGATGGAAACAGTGCATCACTGTCAGGAGAAAAACTATAATTCTGATACCCGGCCAATGCCTCTCAAGATCGGAGATAAAGTTTGGAAAGGAAAAATCACCGGTCTAGTAAATTAGATGCTATGTGGGAATATGTTCCCTACGTGATTGTCCGAGTTCCAGCTGATGGACTATATACCTACCAAATCCAAAGACCCGATGGACATTTGAGTACTGTTCCTCATGACCAAGTGAAGCTCTGCACCGTTGAAATACTGGCAGTAGAGAAAGACTCACCCCTGGCAGAGGGGCGGGGGATCCTAGGGGGTATTCTATTTCATGACCCCGTAGAACTCTTATTATTTATGGGTAGTTCAACTTCGAGCTCCATGAAACCAATAGCCCCAAGACCCAGGGTAGAGGTACCCACTAAATGTGATGATACGCTTTGTAATATATCTGATCAGGCTGAAGGGGTGCTTACCCCAGTTCCTAAGAGGCCAGAACGCAGTACAAGAGGTACGTTACCTCTAAGGTACCGAGATTGAAAGTTTTGATACAGTATATTTCCTCAAAAGCTATTCTGTACATATGTATATAATGTAATAAGTATGTACTTACCTGGAGTATATTGTTTATGCTCAATATTGCTCTGCAACATTCAAGACAGGAGTGTGTATTTGACAAATGGTTTCTCAGAATTCTTGCCTTTGAAAATTTTGCACGAGGATACGCATGTTTTTAGCGGAGAATATGTGACACTCTGACATGGATATCCTATTAACTTGGATTTATGGGGCTATATGTGGCTATATAGGTACCATCACCCATATACTGGAGACAACTTCGGTGAGACACCAAAACTTTCCCTAAAAGGAAGCCTCAATTCTCAATAGACAGCGCAGTGCAGCTGAAAGGGTTAACAGCTTGCCCTTGCTTAGGTTGATAGGCAATGCCAGCAATCAAAGGACACAAATTGTGGAGCACTAGGATCCAGGTACTAACAGAAGGAATCAAAGCTGCTGACTGGGTGGTGCAGAGCGGGAAGAGTAGGAGGCGGGGTTACCTCCTGAGGTAATTGCTGAGGTGAAAGGGAGAGAGACGCTGTGAGGAGTGGTGCTCTGAGGTAACAGCATGGAGAGTGATGCTGTGCTGAGGTGATGCTGAGGATAGACAGGGAGCTGAGAGCCACCAGCCGCAACACTTTGGGAGCCTGTACACAGTATACGGGGAGGAGAGCTTCAGTGTGCACTTGAGAACAGCCAGAGCATCAGAGGGAGCAGTCATTAGAGCCTTGAAGCCGGGGACACGGCCAACGACAGCTGTTGCTAGCAGGTATTCCAATCAGCAACACTGACACCCCACCAGCTTTTCAGTTAGTAGCCATTACTACAGCAATTAGGGGACAAGAGGGAGAGATTAGTCCCCAGTAATGGTACCATCCCCTCAGAGTCAGGGATAGTGCAGCTGTTCATAAGCACAATTGAAGCCCTTATTCTAGTCAACTGCAGCCACACAGAGAGAGAGAGAGAGAGAGAGAGAGAGAGAGAGAGAGAGAGACTTAAAAACTGGGGGTGCGAGGAAAAGGCTAAGAATTCCGAGCCCACCCGCTGGCGGTGATGCAGGGCAGTCTGGAGCGAGTGCTGACATCTGGTCCGGACTGAAGGACCTGCCAACGATTACTGACATGTCGTCTACTGTCACTGCATATGATTCTCTCATCATTGAAAGAATGGTGGAGGATTAAATGAGTGATCGCATCCAAGTAGGCACGTCAGACAGTCCGTACGTATACTGGCAGGAAAAAGAGGCATTTTGGAGGCCCTTGCAGAAACTGGCTTTATTTTACCTAAGTTGCCCACCCTCCAGTGTGTACTCCGAAAGAGTGTTTAGTGCAGCCGCTCACCTTGTCAGCAATCGGCGTACGAGGTTACTTCCAGAAAATGTGGAGAAGATGATGTTCATCAAAATGAATTATAATCAATTCCTCCGTGGAGACATTCACCAGCAATTGCCTCCAGAAAGTACACAGGGACCTGAGATGGTGGATTCCAGTGGGAACGAATTAATAATCTGTGAGGAGGGGGATGTACACGGTGAAAGGGGTGAGGAATTGGACGATGAGGAAGAGGTGGACATCTTGCCTCTGTAGAGCCTGTTTGTGCAAGGAGAGATTGATTGCTTCTTTTTTGGTGGGGGCCCAAGCCAACCAGTCATTTCAGTCACAGTTGTGTGGCAGACCCTGTCGCTGAAATGATGGGTTTGTTAAAGTGTGCATGTCCTGTTTATGGTGGCCAATCCTGGGATCGGGATCAGCGGGATCCCGGGATTTAGGCCCAAAAATGGGCGGGATTCAATCCCGGGATTGGAAGCTCCAATCCCTGGGATTGAGGGATCAACGTTGAGCGTCCACAGGACGCTCAGACGCTGACCGGCTTCCTCCATCCGGGTCCCCAGCGCAGCGTGAGAGGTCACGCTGTGCTGTCAGAAGCCGTCAGCAGCGATCAAAGGATGATCCCCTCCTGCCCGCCCTTGGTATATGGTAAGTTATATGGGCGGGGCGGGGTGGGGCGACGGGGCGGCAACCTATCTAAAAGCCAATCCCGGGTATCCCGGGAATACCGGGATTGGCCATTTTTCAATCCCGATACCCGGGATTGAAAAAATGGCCCGGGATTGGCTTCCCTAGTCCTGTTTAAACAACATAAGGGTGGGTGGGAGGGCCCAAGGACAATTCCATCTTGCACCTCTTTTTTCTTTCATTTTTCTTTGCATCATGTGCTTTTTGGGGACAATTTTTTTGAAGTGCCATCCTGCCTGACACTGCAGTGCCACTCCTAGATGGGCCAGGTGTTTGTGTCGGCCACTTGGGTCACTTAGCTTAGCCATCCAGCGACCTTGGTGCACCTCTTTTTTCTTTGCATCATGTGCTGTTTTGGGACTATTTTTTTGAAGTGCCATCCTGATTGTGAGGTGTTCAGAATAGACTGAAAATTAGTGGAAATTATGGTTATTGAGGTTAATAATACTATGGGATCAAAATGACCCCCAAATTCTATGATTTAAGCTTTTTTTGAGGTTTTTTTGTAAAAAAACACCCGAATCCAAAACACACCCGAATCCGACAAAAAATTTTCAGGGCCGCGGAACCGAATCCAAAACCAAAACACAAAACTCGAAAATTGTCCGGTACACATCAGTAGTTCTAACTAATGTTCAGGAGACAGGGTAAACTTCCAAAAGACTTAGAGCTGGCACCAGTGGTGGATGAGCCTGACACCGTGCGGACTTACTGGGTGCAAGAGCATCAGTACCGGATAGAAACTGCTCGGCAACTGGTTGAACAATGGATGGAAACAGTGCATCACTGTCAGGAGAAAAACTATAATTCTGATACCCGGCCAATGCCTCTCAAGATCGGAGATAAAGTTTGGAAAGGAAAAATCACCGGTCTAGTAAATTAGATGCTATGTGGGAATATGTTCCCTACGTGATTGTCCGAGTTCCAGCTGATGGACTATATACCTACCAAATCCAAAGACCCGATGGACATTTGAGTACTGTTCCTCATGACCAAGTGAAGCTCTGCACCGTTGAAATACTGGCAGTAGAGAAAGACTCACCCCTGGCAGAGGGGCGGGGGATCCTAGGGGGTATTCTATTTCATGACCCCGTAGAACTCTTATTATTTATGGGTAGTTCAACTTCGAGCTCCATGAAACCAATAGCCCCAAGACCCAGGGTAGAGGTACCCACTAAATGTGATGATACGCTTTGTAATATATCTGATCAGGCTGAAGGGGTGCTTACCCCAGTTCCTAAGAGGCCAGAACGCAGTACAAGAGGTACGTTACCTCTAAGGTACCGAGATTGAAAGTTTTGATACAGTATATTTCCTCAAAAGCTATTCTGTACATATGTATATAATGTAATAAGTATGTACTTACCTGGAGTATATTGTTTATGCTCAATATTGCTCTGCAACATTCAAGACAGGAGTGTGTATTTGACAAATGGTTTCTCAGAATTCTTGCCTTTGAAAATTTTGCACGAGGATACGCATGTTTTTAGCGGAGAATATGTGACACTCTGACATGGATATCCTATTAACTTGGATTTATGGGGCTATATGTGGCTATATAGGTACCATCACCCATATACTGGAGACAACTTCGGTGAGACACCAAAACTTTCCCTAAAAGGAAGCCTCAATTCTCAATAGACAGCGCAGTGCAGCTGAAAGGGTTAACAGCTTGCCCTTGCTTAGGTTGATAGGCAATGCCAGCAATCAAAGGACACAAATTGTGGAGCACTAGGATCCAGGTACTAACAGAAGGAATCAAAGCTGCTGACTGGGTGGTGCAGAGCGGGAAGAGTAGGAGGCGGGGTTACCTCCTGAGGTAATTGCTGAGGTGAAAGGGAGAGAGACGCTGTGAGGAGTGGTGCTCTGAGGTAACAGCATGGAGAGTGATGCTGTGCTGAGGTGATGCTGAGGATAGACAGGGAGCTGAGAGCCACCAGCCGCAACACTTTGGGAGCCTGTACACAGTATACGGGGAGGAGAGCTTCAGTGTGCACTTGAGAACAGCCAGAGCATCAGAGGGAGCAGTCATTAGAGCCTTGAAGCCGGGGACACGGCCAACGACAGCTGTTGCTAGCAGGTATTCCAATCAGCAACACTGACACCCCACCAGCTTTTCAGTTAGTAGCCATTACTACAGCAATTAGGGGACAAGAGGGAGAGATTAGTCCCCAGTAATGGTACCATCCCCTCAGAGTCAGGGATAGTGCAGCTGTTCATAAGCACAATTGAAGCCCTTATTCTAGTCAACTGCAGCCACACAGAGAGAGAGAGAGAGAGAGAGAGAGAGAGAGAGAGAGAGACTTAAAAAGAGGGCTACTGCTAACTCTGCAATTCCTTTAAGCAGCAGTTTGAGAGCAAAGAGAGAAATAATACAGGAGCTGCTCCCAGACTGGTATTGTGGAAGGAGAGTAACTTTAGTGTAGGGGCTGTGTTTCACCAGTGTGCTCTGCTAAGTGACAGCCCCTACGGAAGAGAGTAGTGTGTGTTGACCAAATTATCACTCCAAGCTCACTCCTTTACTTCTGCAAATCACCTGGGTGCCTATATGCCTTCACCTTTATCTGCACTTTGATTAGAGACCGTTGTTTGCTTACTTTTAATTACAAACCAACCCGCCTATCTGCTTGTGCACGCTACTACCTACTGCCGGAACTGAGCTAGACACTTGCATGCTCCCTTTTACTATCTGTACAGTGAGAGAAGTTTAAGTGCTATACTTCGCAATCCCCTGAACTGCTTGCCTTAACTACATGTATACTATCTGCTATTCCGCAATACAGAACTGCTATTCCGCACTGCTGAACTGTGCTATATATTCTATTATTTGACTATGAGTTATTCGCTTACCTGATAACTTTAAGACTGAGAGTGACCAAGGGTTTATACCCCTAATATTTAAAGTGCCTCCTTTGCTGCTCAGGGGTACTTACTGAACCAAGTATACGCTTTAGGTAGAAGCAGCTTGCAGTGACTACTGCGCTTATTCCGCCACTGTGTGTACACATTAGTACATTTAGTAAAGGAAAAGACCCGTAGTGTTAGAGTAAATGGTATAAGGTATTATACGAGTCTATTGTGAATGTATAATATTATTTGCCTTATTATTATCCATCCTTGTTTGCATCGTTTCTCCTATGTGGAATTGTACTTGCCCTTGTAACCTGTCAATTTCATAGCGGTGACCAGCTGTTCCAGAATAATAAATTCTATGTCACCGTCCTAACGTGTGGTGACTATTGTATTGGGTCCTCTGGGGCTATGGTTCTTCATCCCTCTGCCTAGGGTTCCAGCAGTGAGTTCCGGTCCATGAGAGAAATTCAAGGTGAAGAATCCAGGTTCGTCCACCTACATCTGCATTGACATTACATCTCGTACTCACCTGTTACATATATTTTTGGATCCCCCTTTTTTTCCCTATTCCCCCTGATGGTAGCGCCATCTTTTCTCTATTTTGTAATCCATAGCACTATATTTTCTTTCCTGATTTATGCCTACATTATTTGTTGTTTTTTCACCTCTTTTACACTATATTACTTTCCCCCTTCACTGAGCGCACCATGTCCACTCACTGACTGCATTTTATATCAGAATTTTATAATTCCCATTATTACCATCTTCAGTCTGTGTGGCTGTATTGATTATATATCAGTGCCCTACTGATTGTAATAGGCAGGCAACCATCGTCAATACACAGTAGTACTTAAATCAGAGTATAACGGCATATTGATAAATCATCAGTAAGCAGAGTTTTTAGTCAACGGGAAATGCCTTCCATACAGCCATATCAGTGGGCTCTTCTGGGGCCCACAGGGCCCTAAGCAGCTGCCTTGGTTGTCTTGTGGTAAATCCTCGTCTGGGGAGGTCTATAGTATATTAACCTATTTTTATATTTTTGGTGCCTAGGGATCCATGAGGTCTTAATCCACTTCTGCCTGGCTCTGAAAATGATGAAACTAATGATGAATATCACTTTATTTTATATATTCATCATAAATAGTATAAGCTAGAAATAAGTCTGTATATTTTAATATATATTTCATAATCAATGTATGTATGGTATTTATTTTAGATCTAATTCGTGAAGCTTATTTGCGTGTCTGTGGAACACATTTATTAAGTTATTGCATATATAAACTTGTGTTATTATACGCCTCCTTTTTAGGGTCACTTTATTACCTCTCTGTGGGGCCTGTTTATCAAATAAAAGAGGTATTACTTAGGGATGAGCAAGTTTGGTTCCCTGAGAACCGACCCCCCCCGAACATCACGTCCTGAGCCCGACGCGGGTTTCTCTCCAGACTCGGAAACCAGACCGGGGCAAAACATCATCATGCCGCAGTCAGATTCTCGCGGGTTTTGGATTCCATAAAAGGGGCCGTGCGTTCCCGCCATTTTCACTCAGTCCTGGAGAGTGTAGCGAGTGGACGTGTCTCTTCAGTGTCTGCGCGGGAAAGTGGTGTGGCGCATGGGGTGAGGACCTGCTCTTTTGTGTCATTCCAGTGCTGTATTATGCTGCATTAGTCCAGTGGTGGTGTCTTATGCTGCATAAGACCAGTCACAGTGGTGGTGTCATGTGCTGCCATAAATCCAGTGCTGCTGTATAAATCCAGTTCAGTGCAGTGGTGCTTTCTTGTGCTACATCAGTCCAGTGGTTGTGTCCTGTGCTGTCATAAGTCCAGTGGTGGTGTCCTGATGCTGCTGTATAAGTCCTGTCCAATGGTGCTGTGTTGTGCTGCATCAGTCCAGTGGTGGTGTCCTGTGCTGCCCTAAGTCCAATGGTGGTGTCCTGTGCTGCCATAAGTCCAGTGGTGCTGCTGTATAAGTCCAGTCAAGTGTTGCTGTGTTGTGCTGTATCAGTCCAGTGGTGGTGTATTGTGCTGCCATAATTCCAGTGGTGGTGTCCTGTGCTGTGATAAGTCCAGTGGTGCTGCCGTATCAGTCCAGTTCAGTGGTGCTGCCATATAAATCCAGTCCAGTGGTGCTGCCGTATAAGTCCAGCGGTGCTACCGTATAAGTCCAGGGGTACTGCTGTAAAAGCCCAGGGGTACTGTCATATAAGTCCAGTCCAGTAGTACTGCCATATAAGTCCAGTCCAGTGGTACTGCCGTATAAGTCCAGGGGTACTGCCGTATAAGTCCAGGGGTACAGCCATATAAGTCCAGTCCAGTGGTGCTGCGATATAACTCCAGGGGTACTGCGGTATAAGTCCAGGGGTACTGCCGTATAAGTCCAGTCCAGTGGTACTGCCGTATAAGTCCAAGGGTAATGCCATATAAAAAGGTATACCAGTGCTGGCTGTTTGCCAATAATTGACAGTTTAGGCTTGTAATAATCAATGTATCACATTTAATATAACATTAAAAACAGTATAAAATCACAAGGACAGTCCAAGTGTGTCGGCGGTTGTGATGTCTGACCTTCCCAACACTGGACGGGACAAATCTGGACAACAGGTGTCAAGCTGTGTGTTGCCTTTGTCAATCCGTAATAAGAAGGGGTAAGGACGTTAACCACCTTGGAACATCCTCCCTTTTACGTCACCTGCAGCGCATTCATCAGAAGTCATTGTCAAGTTCAGAAACTTTGGGTAAGAGCATAAGCAGTCCACTGACACCTAAATCTCTTCTTCCTCTTCTACCTCTTGTACCCAAGCTCCTAGAAGCCACACCACCAACTCCCTCAACGTCAATTTCCTAATAAGCTCCCTAGAATCTGGTTGGATGTTATGCGCAATTTCTCCACTTGTGCTCTTTAGAGGGGTTGATACATCTCCCTCCCCTATAACTGGTTGTTACTTGCAACCCTAATTAATGAACCAATAAGCCAAAAGTAACAAGTAATGTACTGATTTCAATAATACCTCTTTCATACCAAAAATGCAGGGTCTTACCCGGGAATACGGTCCAGGGATCATGCAGGGACATTCCCGAGTAAGACGCCTTGCATACTGCAGTCAGCAGCCTGGCATATTGCCGGGCTGCTGACGTCAGCGGTGACCCGGCGGGGGCGGCGCTAGAGATCACATTGACCCATCTCCCGTTCACACCGCACAGTGAACCGGGTTGAAGACGGGTTCCACCCTGGTCAAGAGCAGGGTTGAAATACCAGGTCACTGGACCCGGTATTTCAACCCCGGCACCCTTTCATACCGCACATGAACACGGGTTATGCGCATTCATGTGCCAATAACCCGTGTTCAGAGGTGCTGGTGTGAAAAGGGTATTAGTCAGTTTGATATTTGCTCCAAGTTCCAACCTGTATTAAAAGCAGACACGCCCAGTATTATGAAAATTGCAATTAATCTAAATAATGGCTTCTTTCTGTGCAGATTTGTGCATCTAAGGGGCTTTGTGGCTCTACTAATACCGCTTTCAGATCGCTAAATGCCGGGTCGTACCCGGGAATTGGAAACAGGTCCTTCCCGGGTGCGATCTGGCATTGGACCCTGAGAACTGGCATATTGCCATGTCAGGTTGTTATTAGGGGCGGGGACAGTGGCATCATCGGGGGCGGGGCGGAGGCAGCGCTAGAAGATGAGATCATCTCTGCGCCGACTCTCCCTATGCTGTGAACGGGTACCGGGTCGCATTGACCCGGGTGACCCATTCACACTGCGCCTGACCCAGTAATAACCCGGGAATAACCATTCTTTATTCCTGGCCTGAATTACCGCGTCAGGTGACCCGGGAATTTGGGAGTGCCCCATTCAGACCGCACAGCAACCCACGTCGACCCGACAATATACCTGGTCCATACCGTGTTATTTGTGCGGTCTGAAAGGAGTATTAGAGACTACAAACTAATGAATGAATCTTTAGGATGAATGTGGTTGAGGGGAGAGGATATATTTTATAACATTTTACTTTTTATTTCCCAGCTGCTAACGTTTTATAAAATGTTCAGGCTTTGCTTTTATTTGTGCTTGGAAACTTCTCCATAAATGCCACAGGAAGTGAATCTTTATAATATGATTTACTAAGAAAAAGGTGTACAGTTCCAAATGTGCCGTTACCATTGTCTATATCCTAAAATGCAATAGTGCTTTTGCTGTGAAGTTAAGATGATACACACTTTACATTCATCCTGTGTTTCTGCTGCTGATTACACAAATGAGAACATTTACATTTCATATAGATACAAATTGCTCAACAACAATGACTTGACAGAGTTCAGCACTATGGGGGCTTCCTGTCCAATGTTATACACCTCCAAAGGAGGCTCTGTTGTGTCAAATAGCTTTCAAGCAGTTAAGTTAACTCCAATTTACAAATGTTTCGGTTGCACTGAAATGAATAAAACTAAGTATTTTGGAATGTGCCTTCATATTACACTACAGCTGAGCATTATGTGAATTGTCAAATGTAGCGTTCTCTCCATTCCTTTATAGTGTCCTAGGCACTTATCAATCAGGCATTTCCCAATTGAATAAAATTAGATCTTGTAATCATCGCATGAAGATTATGATTACATTGGCATAATGTACAGCACTCAGGCTCATTTTATAAAGTGTGCTAGCAGCATTATAACCGACGTCTAGTGGCTCAATACAACATTTTCTCTAATAGGATTAAACTCTTTGCAGTAATTGCTGTCTATGAACATGCTTACACTCATATGTTTATGATGTACTATTGCTTTAACTTACTAGCGTTCCAGAAAAATGCTATTTATATATAAAACCTGAAAAGGTTATAGTAATACTAACTACACTGCAAAGCAGTCTTCAGGAGGGATCCCGACCACCTGCATACCGACAGCTGGGCGAGCGCTAATGAGAGCCCTGCGGGCTCGCTGCGCTTGCCACGCTGCGGGCACGGTGGCACGCTACGTGCGCCACGCTATTTATTCTCCCTCCAGAGAGGTCATCGACCCCCAAGAGGGAGAATATGTGTCGGCATGCCGGCGGTCGGGATCCCGGCGCCGGTATGCTGAAGACCACCCCTTCAGGAGAAGGGTATTTAAGGAGGAAGGGGCAAAGCAGATGCAACAGATGCTTACAGGCAATACAGCCACATGGCTAAGGATGAGTAGGGGGATATTGTGGTATATGCCACTTATAATTCACTAGGCAAATTGTGATAAATATTGTGTTGCAGGCAGTAATTTACAGATGTGTCCACATACACTTCTCGAATCACACCAAATAGCCCTGTTTAACATCCGCAGACTTTATAACTAAGCCACATCATTCATCCTGCTACACATTTTTTCACAAAATACAGTATACATCTTATTCACATTACTTCTGCAACAAAGGCATAATGCAGTGTGTGACAAAAGGCGACAGACTGAGGACCAATACAAGGTAGAAATGTGGCTGCATGTGAATAGGGCAGGTACTTTGGGGGGGTGGACTAATGATGGGAGGTGTAGACATGGCCCCCTAGAAAAATCTGGACAGGGGAGCGTAGTGAGCCCCTCAGTCAGAAGCAAATGCAGGAGGGGTGCGCATGATCAGTGTGATCGCTACCCCAACCCGCACAGGCAGAGGAGACTGATGCTGCTGCTCAGTGGCAGCAGCCTTTCTGGCCACACTGCTGGGGTGAGGAGAAGAGCTGCAGCTGCTGCTACCAAATAAGGGGTGGCCCGGGTACCTTCACCAGGACCTGGTAATTGGTACCCACTCCCCCCTCTCGGTGCCACTACATGTGAATACCCCTTACCTAGTGAAAAGCTAGAAGGTTTTGACAAACCTTAGTAGCAGACTAATCCAGATTGATCTTCAAACTCTCCTTCTCTGTGATATCACTGCAACAGGTGCACTGGTATGTGTAAAAAAAAACGGGGTTGGCTGGTGTCTATGTGGTTGGACAAGGTATCACAGGTGTATGGTGGCTATGTGATGGACACTTTCCATAATTTTTTTCCCTGTTCCTGATTCGCTGGATGTAGTTCAGAGAGGTAGAACAGATTGATAAGCAAACAGAGTGTTCAAAGACAGCAATCTCCGTAGGGAATTTTCTTTATTGTGCCACAATGAATTCTGGATAAAAGATGGTTATTGGATACACAGTAAAAATAGACAATCACAATGCAAAGTAAAATCACTTTAGAGGATGTTATGAAAATAACATTTACCTACAGCTCACAATACACTGTATAACTCAATAATTAAAAATTCAATCAATCTAATCACAGATACGTGCATATTCCGAAAGGTAATGTTGCAAAGAAGTCAATGAAGAATGTGATTAAGAATATAATTTGCATGCAGAACAATTACTATTTCTCTAAATGTCCCTAAATGAATAGTCCCAATCTTCACAGACAATATATGTTGGAGCTCAAAGATCCTACAGTGCCACAGTATTGCAATGGGGTCTGTAGTTTACACTGTGCTTGTTGCTCAAAGGATTAAACACTTGTTTAAAGAACTGTAGATCCTGGGTCTAAACCCCTGATCTGCTGTGTCAGGATGGACAGTGTCACTGTATTCCAACTTCTGCACAGAAATTTATGTATAAATGTGTACTTAGTTTCCAAACAAACAGACTTTGTGCAACTAACTCAAAGAACAAATGTTTCTGTGTCTCTTATTCTGGGCAATAAATGTATTTTAGAAGTGTCTCTATGTTGCTCAGCATGGCCTTCAAATGAGGGTCACTCTGTATGATTGTTGGTATTAAGGCTGTCAGCCTTCCCTCGATATGATTGTGGGGCATTGTGTATTTGACAAATAAAATGGGGCTCAGCACTCACCCTCCTGCAGTCCAACATAAACACATGTGACTCACTTAGATTCTCCCGGTTGCTTCTGCGCATGACACTTGTCACCACCCACTTAGCGAGTTCAAGCCTTTTCAAGATGGCCAAACCTTTGCTCAGGCCTGGTGGTGTCCAGTCCCCGGCTGCATCATCCCACACCCACTCTCCTGGCTCTCGCATCTTCACAGAATCACTTTGCTGTCTTCATTCTGAAGAGCAGCTCTCCGCCACCTTGTGTGACCACCCGGCTCCGCTCCTCTGAAGACATCTGCCTCCCACAATGGCTTCCTTCCAACACATATGCCACTGCCGTCTTCTTCCCACAAGGATCGGCTTGTGCTACACCACTCTAGTCCAATGGAATCTGGCCACCTCAAAATGCAGGACAAAATGCAGGACATATCACCTTTGTCTGGTCCACTCCTTAACCCCTGCTGTACCAGCCAAATAAACTCTCAGGTGGTAATACTGTCAATTATAGGGGCATACACAATTCACTCCAGGGTGTCACATATACTAATCTGTTTACAACTGTCTTATTTCCATTTGTCCAGGAACAGTTCTAGCAATGGGTTCTACAAATATATTACAATACTTTTCCATTAACATAGCAGAGATACAGTAAGACAGTTAAAGTAAATATTATTAGTACCTTAATTGCACAGGGAGTCACTTGTATGGGATATAGTATGGTGTCACCTAACACCGCAATTCTTAAAATAAATTTCAAATCGTATATCCTTTTATATTTGATGTTGACAATAAAGTCACTGCACTTTCTTCACTAAATTCAAGTCTCCGAGTGCCGCCCGTTCTGTTCGAGTTTATTACTGGCTGAGAAGCCTAGTGGGAAGGCACCGTGAGCAGTGAGGTATTTATTTAAGGACTTTTGAGTGCCGGGTCATTCTGCATTATACATACAAATTGGATCCCAGCACAGGATTCCTATTTTGGACCAAGGCACCGGGATATCCTTTTCTTTTCATCAGGAGACTTCACACCCGCACTATATTGCACTTTAAGGAAGCTTCACTTTGCACAGCACTCAGCACTTTGTTGCACAAGCAAGCTCTTTGCATACTTCCCACATATATATGGCAGCTATGGATACAGGAGATAATGATGGTGCAGCACACTTTCTACAATGTGATAATTCAGACACGCTTTGCTTCTCTGAGGCAGAAGCGGATAATATTCTGTTTAAAACCCCTGCCTTTGAATCTACGGCTGGTTCTACAAATGAAGATCTTTACAGAGAATTGATGAAATTACGCAAACGGGAGATAGATTACCAATACCATGGAATGACCCTATCGGACAATTTCAGGGCTAAACAAATCCCGCGAGGATTTCGTATTCATAACATGCCCACTATAGGCAGATATGACGTGACATTCTGTAGAAAATGGATCTCTGTGCTTAATAAGTGCTCTATGGACCTCCTGCTGCTTGTCATAGAGGAGTCAGCACGGGAAATGAATAGCACTAAACAGAAAATTGAGACATTTACTACAGAACATGGTATTTCAATATCCTCGCCCCCTGAATGGTTAAATACGTTGGAGACAGAGCTTGAACAATATAAAATCAATTTAATTAAATTTAAGAAGCAGAAACTCACACGGGTGCAACAGGACTACGCGCAACATAGAGTGTATTCCTGGTTATACAACAGCACCGTGAGACAAGCCCCAGGACGGCCGCATTACAACAAGCGCCGTGAACAACGTCCCACCTATTCAAGTACCTCAGCAAGTGAATTGGAGGAGGTCGCCCAAGGACACACTCAACAAACAGTGGATGCCCCTTTAGGGGTACGAACCAGGGCGGTGGTCACAGGAAGAGGACCGCGCTCACGAGGAGAGGGGGACAAACGCGGAGGAAGGAGAGGGCCCAGAGCAAATTCCAAACCGCCGAGGAGGGGACGCAACTAATATTTAATCTCTCTGCTAAAGACCTGTCTCCAATTGAACGTAAGGTGTTAAGCAAAGGGTTAGGATATGTACCAACGTACTCGCTTAATCCAATGCAATGGAAGATAGAGACATTCAAATTAACACGCTCTCTTAAATTAAAAGAACATTTCCACAAGACACCACCTGAACAAGGGGCCTCATTTGTATCTGACATCCCGGCCCAGGTGAGTAGACTCAGTAAATCAACATTTGAGCCCAATTCAGTGAACCCTTCGATTAAGACGTTTCACAGATTGATGGACACACTGGATAAAGAAATATGCGAGAAGCCATGTCCTAATATGTCTAAAGAGGAGTTCGCAGCCCTTAAATCCCTGGGCAAAAGGAGGGATATTATTATCAGGAATGCTGATAAAGGGGGAGGTATAGTGGTATTAGATACAGTTGATTATAAAAAGGAATGTGAAAGATTGTTATCTGATCAAAACACTTACAGTTGCCTTCAGACAGACCCTACTGTTGTATTTAAACGTGAGCTTGACCTACTGTTATCTAGGGCTGTTAGTAATGGCATTATTTCATTATCTAAAACACTGTCTAGAGAACACCCAATAATACCCATTTTTTACAGTATCCCTAAATTACATAAGGATCCGCACAACCCCCCAGGGAGGCCTATTATATCGGCAAGGGGATCTCTCTGTGAACCTCTGGCAGTCCTATGTGACACTTACTTGCAACCGTGTATTCAGCAAACTAGTACACATCTTAAAGACACCTCAATGCTTTTGAGGAAGTTAGAAACACTGGTGATAACTCCCCCACACACCATTTTGGCTTCAATAGATGTAACCAGTTTATATACCTGTATACCACACTCATCAGGACTAGCAGCAGTCAGGCGGCTGATTACCAATAATCCGCTATACAAAGGCCCCCAAATTGAATTTTTTCTGGAGTTATTGGAATATACACTCACTCACAATTTTTTTCTATATGACAAAAAATATTACATCCAGCGCACAGGATGCGCTATGGGGTCTGCAGTAGCCCCAGCGTTTGCGAACGCATTCATGTGGGAGGTAGAGAAAGATCTATTTCTCCAAGACAATCTGATAACTTGCCATTTAGGCTTATATCTTAGATATATAGATGATGTCCTTATATTTTGGACAGGGACGCAGACACATCTTCAAAACATTCTAGAAACACATAATCACTCTACCAGCCAAGTAAAATTTACAGACAACATTGACACTTGTACCATTAATTTTCTAGATGTCAAAATTTCCCTACAAGCAGGAATAATTAGTACATCACTATACGTTAAGCCAACAGACAGAAACAATCTGCTTAAGTATGACAGTTTCCACCCCAGATCTACTATTGCGAGTTTACCACACTCACAATATCTACGAGTGTGTCGTATAAATAGTGATCTAGGGGTTAGGGATGAGGAATTGACCAAGATGACCAAAAAATTCCTTGATCGGGGTTACCCGTTGGGCGATTTGCAAAAAGCTAGAACTAAAGCTCTTTCATTTACACGTGATCAATTGCTCAGATCTAGTAGCAACAAAAAAGCGATGGATGGCAGGCTTCCGTGGGTTACACAATTTAACTCCAGCAGTAAGCATCTAACTAAGAGAGTGAGACAACTATGGCCCATTGTAGCCACAGACAAAGAGCTAGGAGAAGTGTACAACTCTAAATTGTTGGTTAGTCATACTAGAAATAAAAGCATTAGAGATTATGTAGTTAAGACCGACATCTCTGAGTTTGAGAAACCCAAAGTACATTTTATGAGTAGGAAACAGGGATGCTACCGCTGTAGTGGGTGCACTACATGTAGCTACCTCACTCAGGGCGATAACTTCAGACATCCACACACGGGCAAATTGTTTACTATTCAATATCCTCTGTCATGCGATTCTAAATTCGTGATTTATCTGTTGACATGCCCCTGTGGGTTGGCCTATGTAGGTAAAACGGATTGTGCCTTCAAGACGCGTATGGCTCAGCACAGGTATGCCATACGTGAAGCTATCAAGAAAGGTGATAGCGAACAACAAGTAGCTAGGCATTTCGCAAGGGCCAAACATAGCATGGCCACTCTTAGGTATAAGATTATTGACCATGCTCCTAAGTCCTTACGGGGTGGAGATAGATCTAAAAGATTACTGCAGTTGGAATCTAGATGGATCTATAAATTAAACACGATCCACCCGAAGGGGCTTAATGAGTCTTTATATCTGCGTTGTTTTCTTTAAGATGGTCTCCAGTGTTGCATTTGGTTTGAGAAAGTTATAGCCAGCAGCAGGGTAATTTGATGTGATATTTCATATGTAGTGTGCAGCAACCTATATGTTTAATATTCAATATTTAATATTTTATATGTAATCATGATTTAAATTTAATGATCAGCTATATACTGATAGAGGTCTCCCATTAGGGATATTAACATAATTATTAATAATATATAACACGTGACCTAATATGCGGGAAGTTGCTATTTGCTTTGTCTTTTTATCTGTTTTTATATGAGGTTGATTCCATTGACACAATTTCAGAGTACAGCATTCTGTAACCAACAAGTTTTTTATTCAGCACGTTTATTATATGAATTTTGGTTTATTTTTTGCACTTTGCACTTTATTTGAATAGGTTGCAGTAATTACTGATCTCCACTTCACTCAAACTTTAACGATGTGCTTCCTCTCTTTTTTGTACACTAATTGTTTATATGTAACCATGGTAACCTTGTCCACAGTAACAGCACGCGAGCTGGGCGGACCGGCGCAGCGTCATTTCCGGAGTGACCGGGGAGATGCGGCCGGAAACCGGGCAGCGGTGTCTGGACTGGCGGGAGGTGACACTCCACACTAAGGTATCTAAGCACTTTTTGTTTGTATTGTCATTTATCCTGACGACGGGGCTGCGACCCCGAAACGTAGATTTGATGTTGACAATAAAGTCACTGCACTTTCTTCACTAAATTCAAGTCTCCGAGTGCCGCCCGTTCTGTTCGAGTATATATATATATATAGAATTCAGAGGGGGCACTCTCCAGATTTTTCAATATCAAATGTTCATTTATTGATAATATACTTTACATAGTCAGCATAATGACACCTGTCATTATGCTGATTATGTAAAGTATATTATCAATAAATGAACATTTGATATTGAAAAGTCTGGAGAGTGCCCCCTCTGAATTTTATCTACAATTTTAATACCTCGGTATTTGAGTGGACACCCCAGCATTTGTTCATCATGAAGATGTGAGTGCTACCGTCTTGTTTCTATATATATATATATATATATATATATATATATATACATACCGCAGAGTGCCGCTCACATATGTTCCTATTGAAACAAACAGCTTTGTATTAGAAGGCACCAGGTATTATCTACAAATTATTACAGGAGTACCGAGTATATATATATGAAATATATATATATATATATATATATATATATATATATATATATAGTTCTTCCAATCCAAATGAACAATTAAGTACTTCCTAACAATCCTTGTTGGTGTGTTTCAAAGTACATATGATGGATATAAAAGAAAAAGAAAATGGCATATAGTGAAATATTGCACCCAACATCACACGCCACGTGGGAAAGTTGGAACTGTGCTAACAAGACTTCCTTCATATCACCACACAGATCAGATAGTAGCAGGGACTTGTGGTGAGGTACTGTAAATGGCCGAGGAGGCGCTGGCTAGTACCAGAGCCAGATTTACACACAATTTATGAGCCAAAGGGTGCATGTGGGCATTATACACAGGTGTAGTAGTATATACTGCTGGAAATGTGGTGAGATTTGATCAGAGATGTGTGGAAAAGATAGGCAGGGGGGCACTGCCTCACCTGCCATAGACTTTTTACTCCAGAGTTTTGACTATAAAAATAATTAGAATAATAAATATTTATAATATATTCTTTATATTTTTCATATACTTTATACTGTCAAAACTCTTTTTAAATGTTAGTATGACAGGAAAGGCTCTACCTGATCTGCCTCACCCCACTGGATAGTAGTCAGAAGAATATCTCTCCAGAGGGATAATCCCCTTCAGTAATGGATTGCACTCACTGGGTCTGCTAATAATTACACAGGTTTATCAGGATGTCTTTAACTCTTCCTTTCATGACCCTACCCTATCATCCACTATATGCAAGTGATATATAAAAAACTGCCATACAGTAGTTTTGTAAAATTAGATACAATTATTATTTACATTTAAACATATATATATATATATATATATATATATATATATATAAAATGCAGATGGCTGCTTACCAGATATAAATATCCAAAAGCAATGCAATATACAATTCAACCCCAGTAGATGGCTTACACCTGAATAGCCATAAGGACAATCCAATATTTCAGCGATGGCAGGTCAGCTCACATAACAACATCAGGCACTCCACGCTGA
The DNA here is from genome assembly GCF_028390025.1 of Pseudophryne corroboree. NCBI lineage: Eukaryota > Metazoa > Chordata > Amphibia > Anura > Myobatrachidae > Pseudophryne > Pseudophryne corroboree. The sequence goes on from NC_086454.1 coordinate 271,804,979, forward strand.
CTGATATTTATTTCTACTGGGCTCCAGCATGGGTTCTGGGTACCAGCGGTGATGTGACCATCACTTCCAGCACAGATCTTTGATCCCCCCATTGTTCCATTACATATTCTTCCCCTATCCCTACCCCTATCCTTTCTTTAAGTGCCTACCTAACACCCCACCTGCCTGCAGCCTAACCCTAGCCTACCCTTAGTGCCTAACTGTAAATTTCCCATCCTACAGCCTAATCCTCATGTTGACATTCTGTGATTCTGACAATGTTGACATTTCCCATGTCAACGTTCTGAGAGTGTCGACATGTTGCCTGATGACAATTTAATGATATTGACATACTTACTGACATTGGGTGTCAACATTATGAATGTAAACCTTGTAAATATAGACTTAATGACTTCATTACAAATTACAGAATAACAGATTTTGCATTAGAGAACTCAAATTAATTTAACCTCCCCTACCATTTTTATATAGAACCTGCTCCATGCTTTTATTTATTATTCATGTCAACCACTCAGATGTCTTGGGTCAGCCCAAGATGTCTTGGAAATGCGTACTTTTATACTTGTCAGTTGTCTTGCAGAAATCTTTACCAATATGCATTCCCCTATCTCCAATAAACATAAGACTAATTGAAGGAGGCATTTTTTTTAGTGGTTCTGGCAATTAACTCACCAACTTTGAGTAAACTCCATAAAAAGCTTTATTCTATTTTTAATAAGGCCCCAATTCAATTGAATGGAGAACTAGTAATTGTTAGAAGCCATCTCAAAGCCAGTTGAGATTGCATCATGGATATGGGACCATGCAAAGAGACTAAAATATTTTGGAGTATTAATTCTACAAGCCAGTTGTTAGCGCTGGTTAGGGTGACTATGAGACATTGCCACTTATGAGATCAGAGGAAGAGCAGCACAATTAATACACCACAGGATGTCAAGACATCCAAGAACAAGGCTGATACAGTATTTCATCCTCCCCCACCACCATCACCTTTCGTATCATTAAGAGAATCATTGGATCCTCATAGCACTTTTTAGTAACAGTTGTATATTGTAGTTGTATATTTGCATGATTTATCTGTAAATATAATAAATATGTCCATGGGTTTGGCATATCTTTATGTTGTATTGATTTATTAAGACTACTAATTGTATTCTTTTATTCTTTAGTATTTGTTTTATTTTACAAGAGCCTGTTCCCCTTTAATAGAACTGCCAACTCCTCATTTTAGATTTACATTTATCAGAAGTACATATAATATCAGTTTTTTTCTGTTCTTGCATTTAGTTTTATATTATATAGAAATGTGTGAATCTCTTCAGATTGATCATCCTTCCCATTCCATTCCAATTGCTTTTACTGACTTCAAGAGAGGGGAATGGTCACCAGAGTGGATTTACACTTGGATACTGCCATAGTTTGGTTGAAATTTGTTAATTTGGCCTCAAACATCTGCACATTTACTCTTGAATGGCTTCTACATTTAAGAAAGAAGGAGAAATACGCATCTGCTTTGCCCATCTGTTTCATTTGCAGCTGAATGGTGATATTCTACTATCTTCTAGCAGTTGATGTGGAACCTATGGTGAATCTTGTACGTTCCTATCCTATCCTATGTCTAATGCTAAAATGCAGTGTGTGTGTGTGTGTGTGTGTGTGTGTGTGTGTGTGTGTGTGTGTGTGTGGGGGGGGGGGGTGTTCTCCCTGAAATCCAGAATAAGTAAGATAAAACCTAAGTATTGTATACATTTACATTTTAAAACTGTGTAATCATGTTATTATCTGAAACTAATACCATGCTGTTGAAATGTAGATAAAGTGTCATGCAATGCATACAAAATACTCATTTGTTGAAGGCCATTAAGTTAATTTCCTGGGAACAAGATTAAATGCAAGGCATTTACATAATCATTAGTTGTAAGGTGTAGAATAGATAATTAAATATTCCACCACATTACTTTATATTTAATTAACTAAGCTTTTGTGATCCTTCTGTCTGAATATTAATGGTGAGTAAATAAACAGTGGTATAAAATAATCGCTCTGTGCATTGTGACATTTCACATTCTCATTTATATGACATTTCATAAATACTTATAGCACAAGCTAAACATTTTTAAAAGAAAGAGCAACAAATGAAACTAGTAGAAAGAACAGAGAGATAGCGTTTGAAATTGACTTTTTAATTTTTGGCAATCCCAGCCTGTTATTTGTGTTCAGCAAATCATGTTGGTTGTTGTACTCTGTGTATGAATAATGAGTGGAATGCCTAATTGCTTGCTGCTTTGTATAGACAGATTATATTACTTTTGATGTAGTGGAGTAATCAGGTCTTTCTTTACCAAAGTACAGGTACACCACCGATTATCTGGAACCTGATGGTCCGGCACCTCTTTTAATCCGGACACATTATGCTCCCAGGGAAAGTTATGCTGAGGGAGGAATTAAGCTGCAGGAGGGCTGATATAGACTGCGGAAGAGCTGTTAGGCTGGGTGTGGTATGGAGGGTCAACAGTAACTATGTATACAGTGTCTAGGTCGACCACTATTGGTCGACAGTAACTAGGTCGACAGGAATGCTAGGTCTACAGGGTCTGTAGGTCAACATGGTCTAGGTTGACAGGTCAAGAGGTCAACATGAGTTTTTTAATGTTTTTTTTTGTGTCGTTCTCTCCATACAGTGACTGGGAACCCCAATTAATGCACCGTGTCCCCTCGCATGGTTCGCTTTGCTCGTCATGCTTTGGTCAAGGTTACAATTCCCAATCGTAGTCTGCGTGGATCGGTAAGTATGAAAAAGTAAAAAAATTTTTTTGAAAAACTCATGTTGACATTTTGACCTGTCGACCTAGAACATGTCGACCTAGAGACCCTGTTGACCTAGCATCCCTGTCGACCTAGTTACTGTCGACCAATAGTGGTCAACCTAGACACTGTTGATATAGTTACTGTCGACCTAGAGACTCGATACCGTTAGGCTAAGGGAGATCCAGACACATCAGGCTGCATGGGAAGGTTAGGATGTGGGAGGGATGAGATAGGCTGCGGGAGGTGCAGACACATCAGACTGCGGGGGGAGTTAGGCTGCGGGAGGGGTAGAGTTATGCTGTAGAGTAGAATTAACCTGCCGGCGGAGAAGTCAGGCTGTGGGAGGTTTAGGTTTAGGCAGTGGGGGGGTTGGAGAGTTAGGTGTCAGGATGCCACTGTCACTGTTCCACCGATTGTCCGGCGAAATGGATGATCCAGCACAGTGCTAGAACCAAGGGTGACGGATTATCAGTGGAGTACCTGTATTGATTAAAGCAAGTGTCTGATTGAATGGTAAAGCGTTTCTGCTTTTTTGTGTTTTCACCAAAGTTTGTAAACAACCCACATACTTTACGGATCATTCACTAGCGGTGCTACCAGGGTCAGATTTTGAAAACACGAGACTGTAGTAACACTATAGTTGGCATCCTAAATCCTGCCCCATCCACTAGCCACAGAACAGTTTTATGCTTTACCATCCATGTTAAGCTGGGCAGCATGGTCAGATAAAATGCCTATCAGACCTACAGACATTGACTGCCTTACACCCAACAGATATCATGGGCATACACTGTTTGATATCTCACAGTGTATGGCCACACGATATCTGGGTTCCTCCCTCAGGGAGGAGACATTTCCCCATTCCTCCCATGTGAAGGAACAGGGGAAATGTCCATCAGTCGGCCAAAGCAGTGCATACACTGTCCAATGCAGCCAACTTGCAACTTCATAATATCGCATTGAATGGACATGCTGAATGATCCGAATGCACGATACAGTTACATGGGTCATCTGCTGATATGAGGCAGATTGACCAGATAATTGTATAGTGTATGCCCAACATTAGAAATTAATCAGATCAGATAGAACTTTCATAAATTTCTCTTATTCTTCCAGGTTATTTTTAATTACTGATTAAGGAAAAACATTTAGACACACTTTGGACTCTTCATTTACTAAACACAGCCCTACTGTGCCTAATACTGAATCCAGTTATGAAGACAGAGTATCTACTATTGCACAAATGTATCTTCTTTAAAAGACTCAGACACTCACACACACCTACAGTATCTCTATCCGCATTTATTTTATCATGTGCCATAAATACTACCACAACTATGTTGTCTTCAAACAGAAAAGTAAAAATATCATTCTACAGTATAAACTAGTATCACATTAAACCACCCAAGCAGGCACACTTTTCTTTCAATCGTAGATGTGATGCAACACATTTCGCTGTATAGCATAACACTTACTCAGGCAAGTCTTCCTTTATTTCAGGTCAATTTATGTGTGTACTTCTGTGGTTTCTGCATTACCTATGGCTAGAACCATATTAGGACTTGGGGGTTTATTTTTAAAGGACTAATTATTATTATTATTATTATTATTATTATTATTGTTACCAGTTATTTATATAGCGCACACATATTCTGCAGCGCTTTACAGATAATTGGCCAGTCACATCAGTACCTGCCCCAGTGGAGCTTACAATCTATATTCCCGACCACATGAACACGCACACACATTCAACCTAGGGTTAATTTTGTTGGGAGCCAATTAACCTGCCAGTATATATTTTTTGGATTGTGGGAGGAAACCAGAGTACCCGGAGGAAACCCACGCAAGTACGGGGAGAATATACAAACTCCACACAGTTAGAGCCATGGTGGGAATCGAACCCATGACCTCAGTGCTGTGAGGCAGTAATGCTAACCATTACACCATCCGTACGGCCCTAATGAATTCTTTCTCCAGCTTTTTGCATGTTTGTATCTCTTGAGGTATATAGCCCATTTGACTGTCAGCTCTGCAGAAACTATACATACAGAGCCGGATTAAGGCTCCGGGGGGCCCAGGGTACTTAAGACACGGGGGGCCTCTAAGGACATATATATATATATATATATATATATATATATATATATAGAATATGGCATTCAATTCAAATAACTGGACACAAGAGTCTCCTTCACGATCAACGTTTCGGTATTATTAACCTTCGTCAGGATCCTGGCATAGGTTAATAATACCGAAATGTTGGTCATGAAGCAGAAGAAGAGAGAGGGGGGGGGGGGGAGAGAAAGACAGAAGGAGGGGGGATGAGATTTCATAAGAATGGAAATAAAGTAGTAAAAGTATGCTGACACTTACAGCACTGTCAGCTTCCTCATGGGTCAGCTTCCTCTTTTGTCAATGCCTGCAGCTGCAGTGTGGAGTCGGCAATACTGCAGATTGTGCCCAGTTCCGTTTGCCTGCTCTTGCCGCTATCACGTGCCGGAAGGGAGTGGGTTAGGCTGGTGACAGCAGCTCAGATATGGTGCAGGCTCTGGCGGATGTCAGCTGGAAGGTGCTGGAGCGGAGAGGCCGGTATATGTGCTCAGATGTGGTATGTGGGGGGACTCTGCTGCTGGGGGGGGGGGGGGGTGATGGGCTTTGCCTGGCAGGCGGCTCAGCTCATGGGGGAGTGCTGGTCTCTGCTGCTGGGGAGGTGCTGGGCATAGCTCACAACCTCCTGGGAGCCCAACATGAGTGTGAGGGGCATATGTTGCCTATAGTGTTCAGTGCTGTGGTCCTGTCACTGCCTATCCCCTGGGCCTGATCCACTGTATGTCCCCAGCCTGGGAGTTATGGAGTACACTGTGCAGGGTGGGCCTCATACACCTACCCAAGTTCTGACGGGCACTGTAGTGTAAGCCAAGCTGGAGCGGCCACCATACAGTAAGCTAACCTGGGGCGGGCATAGTGTTGGGTGGGCACAATAAACTGTGCCAAACTGTAGGGTGACACTAACTGGGGTGGACACCCCAGCCTCGGCGCCCAGCACGTACCTGGTGACATTGCACAGGGCGACCTGGAGCAGGGACACAGCGAGCAGCAGCGCCGCCAGCAGCCGCACCGATATGTTCCTCATACGGCGGCACTTCCGGGTGTGTGACGTCACTCGGCGCTCCTCCTGCTCCTTGCGGATGTACTGTACTGTACATGGCAGGGATAGAAGAACAGGCTACAGCATAGTGCGGAGCGGGGCGCAATGAGAAAGAGGACTTAATTTATAGGCAGTACGGGAGAGGTGAGCGGGGTGGGGGGGTTACCACGTGCCGCTTCATTAAGTATGTATCTTCTGCCTACCTGTATCACAGTGCCGCGACAGGCTGGCGGCAGGTGCGATCAATTACAGGGACACGGGGGCCCCTAAGAACTGGGGGGCCCGGGGTAACATATCCCCTGGGCCCCCCCTTTAATCCGGCTCTGTATACATACAGTACTGTATAATTGGATGCAGTGACAAAAAGCAGAAGCGGTTTACCTTGGATACCAAAGCAACTTGTGTTAGCACTGTCTCCAAATATTGACTCTTTACATGCTCAAAAATTAGTGCACAGCAATGCAAGAATGCTGAGTTGAATCCAATCTGGATGTATCTGGAGGCATTATCACATAGGCAGAGTGACTGAGTCCAGTGAGGATATATTCATGGAAATGCAGGCCTTGAAGACCATTATGTAAGTAAGTACACAGTGATAATGATGCCTAGTAGTAAACATGCTACCCAAGCAGAGGTGGCTGCATTCTGAGCTGCATATGGCCAAAGAGATGCTAGTTTTCTGCTCACATTTAAATATTGTATGCCTGTCTTACTGCCTGCTCTGCATTGTCCTCATTGTGTATTCTTTGGAATGTGGTTTGAACAAATTTTTCAATACAATCGTCCTAACAAAATCTAATTGTCCCTCATTAGCTGCTAAGGGGGTATTCAATTCAAGTCGGAACTACCGTCTTGTCGGAAAGATGGCAGTTTCCGACTTTTTTAGGTCAGAGAGTGTTTTGACCTATTCAGTTGGGCTGCCATTTTTCCGATAGGTCAGCAATTCCGACTTGTCGGAAAACACGTGAATTAGCGGATTAGCCACGGATCCACGTGTTTTGTCGGATTCGCGGCCAAATCCGACAGGTTTTAGCCCCGTTTCCGACAATGTCAATACGACTTTAAAAAAAGTTGGATTGACATTGTCGAGAACGCCCAAATCCTGTCGGATTTGGCCGCAAGTTGAATACTGCATTGCTGGATCCTTTAAGTCGGAAAGGATCTGACAAGCATTGGATACACCCCTAAGAGTCAGAAGATTATTTCATTTATAGCATCTCCAAACTTAAGGGCCCCATACACTAGTACGATTTTACACGATTTCATACAATTCTGATATATCCGTCTGATATATTGTATGAAATCGTGTACAATCGTATGTGTTTTAGATTGTATCCAATCTGATGCGCGTCCCCGTGGCTGTCGGATAGGATCTCCTAGGTCGTTGGTGCTGCACTAATAATATATCGGAATTGGGTGGAAAAAGTGTGTTTTTTGTGCATGCGATGTATCACAGGGAAGTTTGACTGGCATTTCAGGACACTCCCAGCCCCAGTAGCCCTCTACCTAGCCCATCAGATATAACTCATGGTACAATTGTATGCCGTACGATATACTGCATGCGATGTATAGCAGCTTCATCAATCGCATGCAATATATCTTATGCAAAAATAGCACAAATGTACCAAATCGTATGGAATCACTCCCGGGAAGGTCCCGGGGGAGTTCAAGGAAAATTACATCCGACTTCAGCCTCAGACATATCGTTTTAGTGTATGGGGCCCTTTATACCTGCCTAACAGTTTGGGGTACTATAGTAAAGCAAATAAAACAAATGAAAACATTTATTATTATTAATATTTAGTAGAATCTAGAGAGGTTTTTTTTTATTTTTTTCCTTTTAAACATACTGTAAGTATTCTGGTCTCTGGATTATTTTCTGACATTTTTCTAGAATGTGTCAGACTTTTGACTACTAGATATTTTTCATTTGTGGAATTTTTCCTCTCTATATAGGATTTTTTTGTGTGACTTTACAGACTGCAGTGTAACAAATAACCCATGTGTGTCATAGATCAATATTAGAAAAATGCTCTTTGGATGACATTGATTTTTATTTTTTTGTTGTTCTGGTGTTACCAGCAGATATAGTAGGATAAAAATGGTTCCCTCTAACATACAGTATGTCTCATTGCAAGATTTCTGAAAGCGACAAAACAGATAAACCAATTCACACAATAAAACCAATGTTTTCACTTAATGAGTTTGTAAGAGTATATTCTTTTTCTTTGTAAAAAGTGGTCAATTTGTTACATTTATCAAACACTTCAATAATACATTAATTGCAGGATGTTTGACCTGCAACTTAAAATCATTTTGCCATAGTCATACTGGTACTCTATAGTACCAAGTACTACTGACACATTTCTTTTCTGGAAACAGGAAGTTCTTTTACTGTCATTAATGTAATTAGTCCAATAGGAGATCAGCAAAAAGATTGTTCATAGTGTTGATACACCGCATTAGCGGTGTCACTGCAATAACGTAAGAAACCCATGCTCTATGATACTTCTTCCACAGCTGTAAGTAGTCCCACTGAACACATACCAAGTGTTAGTGATCTGTAATGGTTTATCCAGTCCACTTAAGGCACACACAGTTAAATGCTCTCGACTGGATGTGTATCAACAGAGACCGCTAAAACATTGGTCCAGCCAACAATGGGGCAGATATAATATTATTAACCTGGAGAAGGCATAAGGAAGTGATAAACCAGTGATAAGTGAAAGGTGATAAACGCACCAGCCAATCAGCTCCAGTATACAAATTGATAGTTATGAGCTGACTGGCTGGTGCGTTTATCACCTTGCACTTATCACCGATTTATTACTTCCTTATGCCATCTCCAGGTTAATACAACTGCCCCAATGTCCTTAAAAGTAGAGATGAGCGGGTTCGGCTGTAACGCCAGAATTAACGCCAGTTCGTTTTTTTCCGGATTTTTCTTATTGGCTATTCAAGACACGTGACATCCATGAGCCAATAAGATGCCGTTTTCAGAACTGAGTAAATCCGAGTAAAACCAAGTAAATCTGAACCCGCTCATCTCTACTTAAAACACGTTCCTCCCACTGGGAGATGAAAGTTCCTCTCAAAGATATTAGGATGTCACTGATCTGCAGTCTTTCTTGAGCTTGTATTGCCAGACTAATCTACTTAAATATACAGGGATACTTACAGTCCCATGAGTAAGCTTGCAATGAGTTTGGGTGAGTACCATTGCATAGTATTATTTTTCACACATGTAACCCTTCTATGATCATTACGGTCAATTGGCTACCCTTTACATTCAGTCATCTCCAACTTCTGTGACTGACCGAATGTTCTCTTTGTGTTAAGCTCAGATTTGTTTATGGCCTACATGACACCAGAGACTACCCTTGTAGTCTCTGGTACAATAATAATGGTCTCTAGTACAATAATAATGGTAAGTGAAAAGTAAAAAAAAAACTCTGAATGTAAAGAGTTTCCTACACTCCCTGACTATCAGTAATTCCACTCATTGCTGCTTCTCATGCTGACTGAAGAAAGAGGGTAGAGATTGGCAAGTGACTAACTTTAGTGCCAACTTTCTTACCCGAGAACTTCTACAACATTGACAGAAGAAAGTGATTGGTGATTCATTAACCAATCATTTCCCACAATCTTCAGTTAAGTTCATTATTATTTGGAAGTACCACTATAGTATTATTGGGATCCGGTCAGGATCCCGGCGGTCCGAATCCTGGAAGTCAAAATGTCAATGTCGAAATCCCGACAAGTCTTGGAATGACGGAGCCGGTATTACGACTAGGCACACCACAGCGGCGGTAGGATCTTGACCGCTGGAATCCCGAATAATCATCTGCCAGGCCGCCGGAGAATTAAGCCATGGGGGTGTATGGCTTAAGTTTAGGCTGCAGGTGGAGGGTTAGGGTTAGACTGACTTAATATACTGTATGTATTAAACCATGTATGCACTAGCGTATGCTTATGAATTTTAAGTATCCTTGTTTTTATCTGCCATTTGTTGAAATGGCAGTATTAAAAATTTAAGTTTTTCTTGAAATTAGATTATTTTACTAACAAAACAGTCAATTAAAATACAGATGACCCCACTTAATGAGTATATTTTTTAGGTTCTGCATTTCCACACCAAATCTGCTGGCATTTCCTGTACATTATCTTTATTAAACGTTTTTAGCATTTTTCTGAAGGACTGTAAATGACAGCTGTCCTCAAAAGCCAATTTCTCTATTTACTCTAAGATATTTTTATTCATATAAAGCGGTGGGAGAAGGGAAGGAAATGAATAAGTTGGTAAATAACATACTAATCAGATCTGCCAATCAAATTCAAATTCAATCAGAAACTCAGCTCACTTTCGTTAATCACTAACCTTACATAACTACAGGCAGAATGGGTATTTTTAAGCTCTTACTTTAACGTAAGTATCCCTCTTTAATGTATGCATGCAAATAACATCATCAAGCATGCTGTAATTAAAAGGTGTATTATGTAATGTGCAATTCATTTACCCATTATTAAGACTTTTTTAAATTCCATTTGTAAATGTAAAATCTTCACTTGTAACGCGCTGTATTGTGCCTCTTAGTGTTATTTTACTGTGTACAGTACAGTATCTAGTTTAATATCAGAAACTCTGATTTTTTTTTAACAATGTAGCATAAGAAATTAATATTCTTCATCAAATTGCATTAGATCTGCAGTAAAACTACGTAGAAGCAAACTGTAAACAGTAAAATCATGTTTTTCTGACTCCAGAGTAGTATTGTTCAGGGACCCATTATATCTGGATCAGTGCCGTAACTAGACATTTTAGCGCTGTGTGCAATAAACGGTATTGGCGCCTCCCCCCCCTTTATGTAAAACAGGGGCAGTGCGCGCCGTAGTCGGGCGCAAAATATATAGGGGCATGGCTTCATGGGGAAGGGGTGTGGCCACAAAATAATACCAATTCATATTACGGTGCACAGTAGTCTCCATTATTCAAATTATGCCGCACAGTAGCACCACTACACCAAGTAGAGCCCCTTTTACACATTACGGCAGACAGTGTCCCCTTATTACACATTACAGCAGACAGCGTCCCCTTATTACACATTACGGCAGACAGTGTCCCCTTATTACACATTACGGCTGACAGCGTCTCCTTTTTACACATTACAGCAGACAGACAGAATAGACAGACAGACAGACAGACTATATTTACTGTCTCCGCTGGTTCAGGCAGTCAGGCTCCTCAGTGCAGGCAGTCAGGCAGATCCCGGGCAGGCAGGGAAGGAGGAGGAGGGAGGGGCACTCGGGAGCCGCAGCAGCGCACTGTAATTGGTGGCGGCGCCACTGCAGCTGTCCTTCTCCTTCCACATAGGCTGGTCGCCACCGCTGTGGATGCTGGGATGAGGAAAGCGCATCCCAGCATGAACAGCGGCGGCGTCCAGCCTATGTGGAAGGAGAAGGACAGCTGCAGCGGCACCGCCACCAATTACAGTGCGCTGCTGCGGCTCCCGAGTGCCCTTCCCTCCTCCTCCTTCTCACCTGCCCCCGGAGATGCTGCTCCTCTCCTTGATCAGCACACAGGCAGCTTGTAATGAGTCAATTTGACTCATTACAATGCCATTGACTTTAGGGAATGGGGGCAATTGGGCCCTCAGGGCACACACCTGGCACACACATAGTTTCGGCCCTGATCTGGATCACTCTAAATTAATCACAAAGGACACAATTCCTTTTGATCGCATGCTGGGGGCCTCCCATCGCAGGGCAAGGCCATCCAGCAGGCTACCCACCACCTACCTCCTGCGACCATGCTGAAATTGCAGTCACACCGCAATTTGGGCGTGTTTGCATAAAGTAGGGTAGCCTCCTACTGGCGCAGCCTGGCTGCGATGGCATTAGGGACACAGCCATCTCTCTGATCAGAGCGGCTGCATGTGATGTCACGCACCTACGCCAATCATGCCCACGCCTATGCCTAGGAAACGGAGCGTCGCCATCCCCTCCCACAGAAAATGCGGGGGCATATGCAGGATGGGCCCTGCGCATGCACCCGCATCATCTTAGTAATTTTTGCGGTTGGATCGATCCAACCTGAAAGAGGTCCAAAGTCTTCACTAGTGGCACTAATATCTCTGAAACACATTTCACAATGATTCAAATGAAATCAAGGAGAACATTATTGGACAGGTTGTAAAATGTCGTCAGAAGATGACCCACAGCTTTTGTATGTGTGCAACCATCATCTTACTGCTCGCACAGGCAGAGGCGCACGCGGGGTGGAGGGGGGGAGTAGTAATTTCCAGGTCTTAGGCTTGTTGGAGAGGCCTAGGGGGGCCTCGAGTCCATTACCACCCCCCCTTCTTTCTTACCTGTCAGGCTCTTACCAGCCCAGCACATGTTGCTGTGTGCTGGGCTGCGGCGGGTCCAGGGAGGCTGCTGCCACTGAGTACTGCAGTCTTCTCTGCCTGCAGGGTGGGTTAGCGATCATACCGATGGTGCCCCCATTCCACCAGGATCTGTCCCTGGCTATAGATGCATGGTACCCCACCTGTGCAGGCTGGAGCCATTCTGCGGTACATCAACAGAAGTTTTCTTCAACTTTTTAAAAAGGAGGCATCTATGATGATGCCACGACCCTTTATTTCTGTGGCCCCGGCAGGCTGTCTATGGTACTGCCTACAGACCCCAACCAGGAGCACAGAGAGTGTGGTTGGGGTACAGGCTACCCATCTTGGACCTCTCAATGTGCCCAGGAGTACAGTGGAGGCAGAACCACAATGCAGCAATCATACCCCCTCTGATGGGTGGGAGCACTTTGAGTGACAGCGTACTTTTAGTGACATCGCACTTTGAGTGACAGCCAGGGGGCGTCGGGGGGGGGGGGGGATTTGGCCAACGTAGGTATGGCCGGACCGTTTTCGATGTGGCTGCGTGATGTCCCACCCAGCTGCTCCGGTGGAATAAATGGCGGCAAGCCATCTGTCTTCACAGCCATACAATTACATTTGCGGTCGCAGCTGCTGGGCAGTGGGTAGCATGCTGGGCGGCCTTGTTCTGCGCTGGGGGCCCCATGCCATGTGGTAGAAACAGTTGCGGATTCTGCTTTTTAGCAGAATCTGCAACTGAAGCTGCATAGGGTTCTACAGCCGCTATTTTTGTGTGGTCATTCTTTTTGACTAGTGCATGTACATTGTATGTACAACTCTGCACAAACCACTAATGTTAATTATCTAGTCACATACTGTACATACTCTTTGAAATGTATTTGCTGTGCAAACATTTGGGTGACAATATCTAGAAGCTCGTTTACTACATTCCAATTTATATAAAGAGTATTTCCTAATTTTGCTACATTTTTCAGACCGTACCACTACAAATTGTTAAATTTTTATGTATCAAGGAAGTTGTACAGTATTGTATGATAGCATTCCAATCAACTGTTCTTTCTACAGTAGGCAAAAAACAATGGTACAGTTATAGTATAAAAGCTAATTATGTCTTGACAGTCTATACCCTGCAGTATATGAGGGAAATTGTTTCGTACAATGGAATGAAAAATTATTTAAGTCACAAAACACAAAGCGATCTAACTAGTAAAGAGCTTGGCATAATGTTTTTAAATATCAGAAAGGATCCCTAGAACGCGAATAAAATAAAATAATATGTAAATATCTTAGGAAACAAAAAGAACCACATTTAGTTTCCAATAAAAAACAAGTTTATATGTAAAATAGAACATTAAGCATGCTAGTACTTTACAAATAACATGGAATATTCCTGTGAAAAATACCAAAGAGGTGACCTGGTTCATCAAAATATATTTAAGTGACAGAAACAGCTTTTATAGCAGCTTACATGGTAGGTTCAAGACACAGCTAGTATTAAGAATTACATTAGAATGCTGAGCTTGATAGGCCACACAATAAACTAACAACAACAATTCACCACAACCAGAATCCGCATCACCACTGGGCAATTTTAGGAGTGCCAGGGTTTGGAGGGAGCCTAAATCAGTAACCGAGTGACACACTGTACTGTAATCCTATTTCTCCTGCGCTGAGTGCTGGCCACTTTAATGGCCTGACAGTATCCATCAAATTCTCATCTGTGAGAACTGCATCTCTGCACTGTGCAATAGTGCTTGAAGGACTAGGGAACAGTGCTGGAAGAGAGTGCTGCAAAGTGGCAGTAGGCCATAGGATTTAGGGAGAAAAGAAAATGAGAAGGAATGGATTTCCAGGGAGAAAGCGGAAGGAGAAATGATGAGAAGAATACATGGTCTTCACCCCTAGGGATGTGAAAGAATGAGGACAAGGTTTGAAATAGGGGAGGAGATGAAAGTATACGAGGATATTTGTGGGATATGTCCTTAGGCATGGTGTCAATCTTTGAAGTAAACATCAAGGGCAATGAGGGAGGAGTAAGGGAGGAGTGGAGGGCAAAAGAGGGTGTTGAGTATGGTTCAAAGAAAACAAGGGCCAATATTTACTAAGAATTCGAATTTGTCCGATTTGTGTCCCAATCCGGGAATTCACTAAGCACCAATCTCGGCAGTGTTTGGACTATTCGTAATGGTTTGAATGACAACGTTCAGAAATACGAATGAAAAGACCATCGGTCAAACGCGGCTGATATTTCATACAATACGGGCATTCCCTATTCATTCGTATTTGGGTGTTAGTTTCTGAGTGCTCAAGTGCGGGTCTGTTTTTTTTCGAATCGTTAAAAAAAGCAGCAAAAAAAATAGACCTGCTTTTTCCAGTCGAGTTTGGATAACCATGCACGGATCAGTGAGATCTGTGCATGGCTATCTATGGGAAAGGGTCTGTTTAGTGTAAAAACGGAGAAAAAAATTGCGTGGGGTCCCCCCTCCTAAGCATAACCAGCCTCGGGCTCTTTGAGCTGGTCCTGGTTGATAAAATATGGGGAAAAAAATGACAAGGGTTCCCCCATATTTAATCAACCAGCACCGGGCTCTGCACCTGGTCCTGGTTCCAAAAATACGGGGACAAAAAGCGTAGGGGTCCCCCGTATTTTTGAAACCAGCACCGGGCTCCACTAGCCAGGTACATAATGCCACAGCCGGGGGACACTTTTATACTGGTCCCTGCGGCCCTGGCATTACATACCCAACTAGTCACCCCTGGCCGGGGTACCCTGGAGGAGTGGGAACCCCTTAAATCAAGCGGTCCCCCTCTCCAGCCACCCAAGGGCCAGGGGTGAAGCCAAGGCTGTCCCCCCCATCCAAGGGCGGCAGATGGGGGGCTGATAGCCTTTTGAAAAAATGTGAATATTGCTTTTAGTAGCAATACTACAAGTCCCAGCAAGCCTCCCCCGCAAGCTGGTACTTGGAGAACCACAAGTACCAGCATGTGGTGGAAAACCAGGCCCGCTGGTACCTGTAGTACTACTACTAAAATAATACCCCCAAAAAAACAGGACACACACACCGTGAAAGTATAAGTTTATTACATACATGCACACCTCCATACATACATACTACTTTACACAGGTTGACCGAAAGTAACCTCACCGCTGACCGCAAAGTTCCCACCATTGGCTACAATGGAGCGCATAGGTGCTACATTGTATCTGTGCCGTGTGCTGCCTGACAGACACTACAGGAGCACACAGCCAATCAGGAGAGTGCCACGACGTGGCGCTCCCTGATTGGCTGAAGGGACCCTCTTTGACAGGAGTCAGGGGGGGTCCTGGCAGTCGGGGAAAGGGGTCCCATGTGTAAACATGGGACCCCTTTCAGTGCGTGGTCGGGTTTCCGTTTTATTTTTTTGCCAAGTACGTGGATTATTCAAAGGTCGGATTCTACACTGGATTATGTGAATATAATTTTTTTCACAGGTACCCCAAGGATTCTACATGGAGAAGAGGACCGAGCCTCGTGGGAACATAGGTAAGTATGTATGTATGGAGGTGTGCATGTATGTAATAAACTTATACTTTCACGGTGTGTGTGTCCTGTTTTTTTTGGGGGTATTTTTTTGTAGTAGTACTACAGGTACCAGCGGGCCCGGTTTTCCACCGCATGCTGGTACTTGTGGTTCTCCAAGTACCAGCTTGCGGGGGAGGCTTGCTGGGACTTGTAGTACTGCTACTAAGAACAATATTCACATTTTTTCAAAAGGCTATCAGCCCCCCATCCGCCACCCTTGGATGGGGGGGACAGCCTCGGGCTTCACCCCTGGCCCTTGGGTGGCTGGAGGGGGGGACCCCTTGATTTAAGGGGTTCCCACTCCTCCAGGGTACCCTGGCCAGGGGTGACTATTGGGTATGTAATGCCAGGGCCGCAGGGACCAGTATAAAAGTGTCCCCCGGCTGTGGCATTATGTACCTGGCTAGTGGAGCCCGGTGCTGGTTTCAAAATTACGGGGGACCCCTACGCTTTTTGTCCCCTGTATTTTTGGAACCAGGACCAGGCGCAGAGCCCGGTGCTGGTTGATTAAATATGAGGGAACCCCTGTCATTTTTTCCCCCATATTTTTTCAACCAGGACCGGCTCAAAGAGCCCGAGGCTGGTTGTGCTTAGGAGGGGGGACCCCACGCAATTTTTTTCAGATTTTTTTAGACTTTAATCAACTTTTTAAGGTACACAATGAAGCCCTGCATGGAGCTCACAGATCCGGCCGGGATTCCTTGTGTTTTGTCAGGCAGTGTTTTACTCATCACTCCCGTAAAACACTGCCTGATATTACGAATCACATCGACATCGGAAAAAACGATTGTGCAAAACTCGGCAGCTTAGTGATTGATCGTATCAGGATTCAAAAAGTTGCAGTAAAATGCACCCGATACCATTCGAGTTCAAACACCCTTCAAAACGGCCAAAACACGAATCTTTGTAAATATACCCCAAGGATTGGACAATTGAGAGTTGACAATAGACTTAAAGTAAGGGTTAGAGCAGAGCTGTAGGAGGAGATTATTAATTTTAGATGGAGCACCATGATGGGGGGGAGTAATGGTACTCAGTACCAGAGAGGGCATGGTTGCACAAGGGGTGTGGCAGAGGGAAATGCACAGGATGACAGAGGAACATACACAGGATGACATACACAGGGTGACAGTGGCACATATACGGGCAGTACTGATGGTGTAATGGTTAGCAATACAGCCTTATAGCACTGAGGTCATGGGTTTAGTTCCCACCATGGCCCTAACTGTGTGCAGTTTGTATATTCTCCCCATGCTTGGGTGGGTGATGTGAATGGCCAAATATTCTCTTTAAAGTATTGCACAATATGTGTGCGTTATATAAATAACTGGTAATAAATATCCATGGGGTGACAGAGGGACATACATGGGGTGACAGAGGCACATACACACAGGGGGCATACACAGATTGACAGTGGCGCATATAAACAGTGTGACAGAGGCACATAGACACAGGGTGACAGAGGGGCATATGTGCCCCATAAATATATTTCTTAGTGGTACTGTGTGCACGTGCAGAAGGTGCGCGCATCAAAAAATGGGTGTGGCCACATACCACACAAGGTGTGGCCAATGAAAATGGGGGCGTGAAAAAAATGTGGGTGGCCAGATACACATTTGACCCCAAAAATGCAGTGTCAGATACACATATGACCCCAATAGTGGAGTGCCAGATACACATATGGCCTCACTGTGCCAGATACACATATGTCACCACAGTGCCAAATACAAATATGCCCACACAGTGCCAGATACACATATGCCACCACAGTGCAAAATATGCCACCACAGTGCTAGATACACATATGCCCCCATTCTGCCAGATACACATATGTCCCCACAGTGCCAGATACAAATATGCCTCCCAGTGCCAGATACACATTTGCCTCCAAGTGCCAGATATTCTCCCAAAGTGCCAGATACACATATGCCCCCACAGTGGTAGATACACACATGCCCCCACAGTGCCAGATACACCTACAGATGGTTCCTCCGTTATCTTTGCTGGCTGAGGCGTTAGTCACGATCAGGCATACACAGCATACCTGAGCACATGGAGGCTTGCCTAGTCATAGGGAGGTGCACAGAGCATTTGGCGTTACCTTTCAGTGTAATCCCTGCGATCATCCAGCAAATGTCACTTTTTAAAATCATCATTGCGCATGCGTGTGGTCTACATTAAAATACAATACTGAACTACAGCGTAAGAACTACTTTACTGGTACATCCCATTACGCTACAATATGCTACAGTATGCATACAGTATATAACAGTATATACAGTACAGACGCAAATAGTACAGCATATACAGATGCAAATGAATGTGTTACAGGTACAGTATGGTCTATTGATGTTAGGGATATGTGAGTGTCAAATCCCATAGTGTTAAGTATAATGGGGAAAGTTAAAAGCTCCTCCCTAAGTTCCTGGATGCTAAATCACTGTGCTTTGCATCTCTGTACAGTATTTTGTATTTGAGTACTAAATAGCACGAACAGCTTGTAACGTACAGTACTCTGCTGTAAAAGCTGCAGCGGCAAGTGTTATCTTTCTAAGTATAATGAGGAGAGATAAAAGCTCCTCCTAAGTTCCTGGATGCCAAATCACCATGCTTAGCATCTCTGTACAGTATTTTGCATTTGAGTACTAAATAGCACGAACAGCTTGTAACGCACAGAACTCTGCTGGTAAGGCTACAGTGGCAAGTGTTATCTTTATAAGTATAATGGGGAGAGATAAAAGCACCCCCCTAAGTTCCTTGATGACAAATCACCGTCCTTAGTATCTCTGTACAGTATTTTCTATTTGAGTACTAAATAGCACAAACAGCTTGTAACGTACCCTGCTGGTAAGGCTACAGCGGCGAGTGTTATCTATATAAGTGTAATGGGGAGAGATAAAAGCACCTCCCTAAGTTCCTTGATGCCAAATCACCGTCCTTAGTATCTCTGTACAGTATTTTCTATTTGAGTACTAAATAGCACGAACAGATTGTAATGTACTCTGCTCTAAAGACTAGAGCAGCAAGTGTTATCTTTATAAGTATAATGGGGAGAGATAAAAGCTCCTCCGTAAGTTCCTGGATGCCAAATCACCGTGCATAGTATCTCTGTACAGTATTTTATATTTGAGTACTAAATAGCACGAACAGCTTGTAACATACTCTGCTGTAATGGTTGTAATGTTTGTTTATGCCGTTAAGGGACTCGGATGCTGATATTGCAGAGCACGGAATTTAGCCACCACCTCCACCTACCCCCATCCCACTTCTCCCTTCCCCACTGGTAGCCTGCACAGTGCATACAGTAGCTAGGGAGGGAGGTCAGGTTACAATAAATGTACAACACAATACTGTACTGTATATGAAAATCAGATAGAGAACTGCAGTCGCTTTGATATATGTGTAAATCGTACATTAGCAGTGATCCCTTCTCATAAAGTACAACACAGATTGTCTAACGCTGACAATTTACAGCACTGTGTTGCTCGAACAGTTAGTTGCGTCAGAATACACTAATTTATATTAATTGGTATGTCTACGGGTCCTCATTGTCGCTGCATATTTTATATAGCGGAATGAGTCGCTCCTGCAGATTTACCCTGATTTATGTAAAACCTGTGTGCACACTTCTATTGAATGTGAAGGTATATTACAGTAGATTCAAAAAAATAATAATTATAAAGTGAGTATCAGAAAGAAAAAAAAATACACTCGCACTTTGGGAATCGACTCTTAGCATGGGAGGCGGAAGACTTCACCGCTTGCCCACTCCACTTCATGGAAGATACTTGGATGCTCATATTGTACAAAACATACAGTATACTGTACATACTTTAACGTCAATGAACTACATTATTGCTTTCACACAATAGTTGTGTCTGAATACACTATTAATTTATACTCTATTGCTTTGTCTATGGGATTTGGATGCTCACATGCAGTAACACAGCAATTGACAAGTGTTTTAATCCGTTAGTTTTCATCTGTATAAAATATATATATTTTTTTTTAATTGACCATTGGTCTGTGTGTACATTAACATTACAGTCATCATTGACCATTTGCCAGAGCTTGTACTGTAGATCATTCCACCACTATTCACTCTAAAGTACTGGATTAATGGAGCATTAGCCACCCAGTGGTGGAAATGTGTATTGCATGCTGAGTATGTATTTGTGCCTCAATGTGCCTATCCGTGATTAAACTCAGCAACCTAAGCTATCGCCTAGGTGCAACTAAACCTCAGTTTAGGCAGAGAAACAGCCAAGATAACGGAGGCTCCACCTGTATGCCCCCACTGTGCCAGATACACATATGCCCCCACAGTGGAAGATACACATATGCCCCCACAGTGCCAGATACAAACATGCCCGCACAATTCCAGATACACATTTGCCCCCACAGTGCCAGATATTTTCCCACTTTGACAAATACACATATGCCCACACAGTGCCAGATATTCTCCAACAGAGCCAGATACACATATGCCCGCACTGTGCCAAATACACATGTGCCCCCACAGTGCCAGATATAAACATGACCTCACAGTGCCAGATACACATATGCCCCCACAGTGTCAGATACACATATGCCCCACAGTGCCAGATATTCTCCCACAGTGCCAGATACACACATTCTGCCACAGTGCCAGATACACATATGCCCCCACAGTGCAAGATACACATGTGCCCCCACTGTGCCAGATACACATGTACCCCCACAGTGCCAGATACAAATATGCCCCACTGTACCAGATACACATATGCCCCCACAGTGGAAGATACACATATGCCCCCACAGTGCCAGATACAAACATGCCCGCACAATGCCAGATACACATTTGCCCCCACAGTGCCAGATATTTTCCCACTTAGACAAATACACATATGCCCCCACAGTGCCAGATATTCTCCAACAGAGCCAGATACACATATGCCCGCACTGTGCCAAATACACATGTGCCCCCACAGTGCCAGATATAAACATGACCTCACAGTGCCAGATACACATATGCCCCCACAGTGTCAGATACACATATGCCCCACAGTGCCAGATATTCTCCCATAGTGCCAGATCCACACATTCCGCCACAGTGCCAGATACACATATGCCCCCACAGTGCAAGATACACATGTGCCCCCACTGTGCCAGATACACATGTACCCCCACAGTGCCAGATACACATATGCCCCACAGTGCCAGATACACATATGCCCCCGCAAACCAAAAAATGGGCATGGCCACATGCCACACTGGGCATGGGGAATAAAAATTGGGGTGTGATACAAATAGTGCAGTGCCAGATACACATTTGACCCCAATAGTGCAGTGCCAGATACACATATGAACCCAATAGTGGAGTGCCAGTTACACATATGCCCCCATTAGTGCCAGATACACATATGCCCCCAGTAGTGCAGTGCAAGATACACATATAGTATGTCCCCACAGTGTTAGATACACATATGCCCTCACGGTGCCAGATATGCCCCCACAGTGCCAGATAAACATATGCTCCCCAGTGCCAGATACACATGTTCCCCCACAGTGCCAGATACACATATGCCCCACAGTGCCAGATAAAAATATCCCCCCACAGTGCCAGATACAGATGGGTCCATGGTTATCTTGGCTAGTTTGCTGCATCTAGGCACAACATGGTTTATTAACATAAACCCTTCATCTATTGTTCTCAGCTGCAATACAATACAGAGAACAAAACAGCAGGGGATTAAGTCATTATATCAAGGGGTTAAGTCCGACTGCCCAGTCTCAGTTAATCCTATTAAAGGTCAAGATAAACATGGACCCATCTGTACACATATTCCGGCACAGTGCCAGATAAACATAGGCCCCCACAGTGCCAGATACACATATGACCCACAGTGCCAGATAAAAATATGCCCCCACAGTTCCAGTTACACATATGCCTCCACAGTGCCAGATACACATATGCCCCCACAGTGCCAGATAAAAATATGCTCCCAAAGTGCCAGTTACACATATGCCTCCACAGTGTCAGATACAGATATGCTGCCACAGTGCCAGATGCACATATGCCCTCACAGTGCCAGATACACATATGCCCCCACAGTGCCAGATATGCTCCCAGAGTGCCAGATACACACATGCCCCAACAGTGCCAGATACACATATGTTCCCACTGTGCCAGATACACATATGCCCCCACAGTGCCAGATACAAATATGCCCGCAGTGCCAGATACACATAAGCCCCAACAGTGCCAGATACAAATATGCCCACATAGTGCCAGATACACATATGCCCCTACAGTGCCAGATATGCTCCCACAGTGCCAGATACACAAATGCCCTCACAGTGCCAGATATGCTCCCACAGTGCCACATATGCCCCTCCCAGTTCCAGATTAACATATTCCCCCACAGTGACAGATATGCCCCCTCTGCTGCCAGAGACCGGTCTGAGCACTGAGGGGCAGGAGAGGTGCGTGCTGCTCTCCTCCACTCAGACACTGCAGCATCTTCAAGCAAGTTGGTCGGGCTAGCGGTTGACAATGCGCATCCCAACTCCTCCACTCCCCTACCACCTCTAAATTGAGTTAGACAGCCCTCATAATATTTTTTTCCTTAACCACGTTAACCACTGACCTGGCTGGCTACCACTGCAGTGTGTTTCCTGGCTGCGTGGGTCCTATGCTGTTGTACGGGCTGGCTGGAGTTCACTGCTGATGTAAGGCTCCAGCAAGCCTCTGGGTCCTAGGGCCCGGTGGCTGTGGCTGTGACTTTAATCAGGCAGGAGAGCTGTGTTTCCCATATGCGGGTGGGATGAGCAGAGAGGGAAGGGGGGGTGAAGAGGAAAGCCGCGCTTTCTGGCTCAGGCTGCCGGCGGACAGTCGACGTGGCAGCCGGCAACAGCGCACGTCAGACAGCATCCGGGTAACAGAGCAGAGAGAGTGCCTCTCCAGGCCGGCACCTCCCTGCTTTGCATACCCTTGCTAAGCGTGGACCGCGGGGCCTGGTTCTAGGGGCCTTCAAGCAAGGGTGGGTGTTGGTCACACAATCTCTACCTGCCTCCCAGCCTGCAGCCAGACAGCGAATGGCTGTCAGCATGCTGATTGGTGGATGACTAGAGCTATCTACTCATCAAAGTGCTGACAGCCATTCACTGTGTAGAAGCATGTGGAGAGATGGTGAGGGACCGCATCCTTATAATCGATTGCAGTTTAAAATTGAGCAGTCAGTTTGCCAAAATGACACCGGTTTCCTAATTTCGGAACCTATTACATAACCCCCCATGAATTTTAGGATAAAAACCCGTTTATAAATTATAACCTACAGTAAATTAATGTCTTCTAGACCAGTCACTAAAAAATTTAGGCCAAATATTATTTTGCTGCTGAACAAGCTTTTTCACAGAAGTAAAAAATTCAGGCAATGCAATTTACTTAACATCATTGAGATCCAATCTTGCCAGAATTTTGCACTGTATTTTAAATTTAGCATATAGCATCATTTATAGTTTATGAATAAAGTTGGGGTTATGACAATTGATTACTGCTTTATGGTTGACTTAGGTCCAATAGCGTCTGCAGCCCGTGCGCACCACATTTTGCATGGGAGCGGTGGGGGTGACAGCACATATAAACATACATGCAATGTTGTATGTAATATATGTGCTGGCTGTCTTACCTCCAGGATCAGTAGCGCTGTGTGTTTCACAGACACCACTGTACCTGAAATGCAGCGTTCGGCTTCACTAAACCTTCTAAGCCCGCCCCCGACTCCTATGAAACTAGCTAATGGGAGACTGGGTATGGGCCTAGAAGGAGAATTGAAGCAGAGTGCTCCAGCATCTCGGTTGCAGTGGCTGTGAAATGCACAACACTGCTGATCCCAGCCACTGCTTAGGACTGTTAATCCTTAAGCCAAATTTTGACAGCAAATTGGACAAAACTTTCCTGCCGAGTGCGCAATAAAGGTGAAACTTCTGCGAAACAGTTTTGAAAAATTCTCTCATCTCTACATTAGTTCATTTACAAGGATGAAAACTTTTTTTAACCCTTCAGAGCAATGCATTTCATTTTTCTTTGACATTTACTAAGTTAATCAGACTGTTGTTTGGTTTGCACAATATTAATATATTTGGCTTATGGAATTTCAGCTCCTAATAAGTATGTTCAATGCTGACATTATCAGCAGGAAATCTTTAATGCTCCCTATATAATAGAAAAAAAAACAGATTATGTTCCAGCTCAGCGCTTTGCACACACACAATTCTTAGGGGATGATCAAACTAAATATACTCGTTGCTTTCATGAACTTTCTCAATTTCTTAATGGGATTTGAAAACTTATGTTTTATAGCTACTGTATCTGTAATAAAAGAAGAAATATAAGATCTTGAGCGCAGAAAACTCAGCTCGGTGAATGTAAATATTTCTGGCCACAAATGTTTTATGTATTTTTCATCACTCTGGGAACTGTTGGTTAAAAAATAAAGACTAAGAGAAATAGTTTGATGTATGGTGAATACAGTTGTCAAGTAATACTCAGTAAATAATAGATGCATAGTCATTTTGTCAACACTGCATTTCAAAAAATGTTTTACAAAAAAAGGTGAAGCTATCTGTAGCAGAGGCAGCTTGGAAACAGTTTACAATACATTCTTTATAATAGTATCTCCCCTATTAGTGCTTTAATGGGGAACCTCATCAGCAAAATTCCCAGTACCTATTCACAGCCACCATTTCTATCAAAACGGATGTAATGCCGGCCAAGTTGGCAAGAGGTGCGAGTGCCGGATGAACTCGGATGTTTTCTTAAAGCCGCAACCATTTACAAGGCATGGCATTATGATGTCGGCATTGTCAGAATGTCAACAGGCAATGTGACTACAGCTGAATGGTCAAAATTGTCAGAATGTTGACAATAGGGTTAGGCTGTGGGTGGGAGGGTCAGGGTTAAGCGTAATGGTTAGGGATAGTGGTGATATACTCACCTGAACTCCAGCGGATCAGAGGTCTGACCCAAAAGGAAAAAGTCACATGTCTGCCAGGACTCTGAAGACACCTCTGGACTCACTGCGGCCACAAGGAGAAGGTAAGTCACTGCTAGGAAACCAGGGATGATATAACATTCTAACATGTCAACATTTCAGGACTGTCAATATGTTAAATGGTAACATTATGTCTCTTCAGAGCCGGTTCTAGACCTTGTGGCGCCCAGGGCAAAAGTTTCCTGTGGCGCCCTCCCCACAGTAAAATAGATTTGGTGTGCACCGAAGGCACGCGTTCAAAAATAGGGGTGTGGCTTTTTCATAGGGAAGGGGCATGGTCACAGTTATCCCCCTGTAGCTGTGCCCCCAGTAGTTGTACCCCAGCAGCTGTGCCCCCAGTAAATTTGAACCCAGAAGATGTGCCCCCAGTAGCTGTGCCCCCTGTAGTAGAGCCCCCAGTAGCTGTTCCCCCTGTAGCAGTACCCCCTGTAGTAGTGCCACCAGTATGTGCCCCCTGTAGTTGTGCCCCCTGTAGTAGCGCAGCTTGCAAACAAGATAAACAAACTCTAAAGCAATACTTACCAGCCCCTCTCCTACTTCTGGACCGCTGCTGCTGTCTCTGGCCGCTGCCGGCTCCTCTCTATGGGGTCTCATAGCAGCACCGCACTGACACTAGGGGTCAACTATGAGGGTGCCCACACAGCCCACAACGGCGCCTGCTGCAGCCGGGGAGAGGGGGTCAGGAGTAGCGGCTCTTGCCACGGCAGCGCCCTTGGGTAGCTGCGCCCCAGGCAAAAAGCCTGCTTGCCCGTGGCAAGAGCTGCTACTGTGTCTGTTGACATATCATACCCAACCCAATAAAACCTCTAAATCTTTGGCGCCTGGTGAAAGTACAACCTGTACAGAAACACACAGAGCAGCAGAATATAACCCTTTATATTTGTCTGTAGACCATGGAAGACTGCTTTCTACTTGACCCATCGGCTCCTTAGGCTGGTTAGGTACACACATGACAGATCTGTCAGTGGACCTCCATTGCGACAACTGAGCGGCCGAACAAGGTAAGTGTACATACTTACCGATCAGCCACTCGATATTTCGGTCCCTGTAAGGCAACTAAGCGGACACCTGAATTTACCCACCCAACTGTGACGTTAGCCCCTGCAGCAAGTGTATGACCAACCATACACACAGAACGATGCGACAATATATCTGCAGATACTGTATATTGGCCATCTACTGTGCTGTAGGGCCGACACCATATATCTGTGAATGACGTTAATCACAGACATATCGCTGGTACACACCTGCCACCGCACCCACAATATATCGGCTGTTCAACTAAATGGCTGATATATCGGCCAGTGTGTACCCAGCATAACACCGACTGTTTATGCCAGAAGTCGAGCATTTTCAGCATAACACTGCAATGAGCACAACTGAATACAACAGTGGATGCTGATTACAGTGTCCCACTGCAGATCTCTACAGACAGAATAGCTCCCCGGAAGTTGAGCCCCACAGCCACCATTAAGAATAGGACGGCTACCCCAGAAGGTGAGCCCCTCAGCCAGCATACAAGATGGGACCTTATTGACAATGGCTACACGGCCAGAGTGTGTGAGCGCATCAGATTACACAGAGACTCCCAAATAGAATAAGCCGCTGCCAAATACTGCATACAGTACAGAATGGCACACACCTGAAACCAGGGATTACTAAGGTACTGTGTAGTACAATCTACCAGGGAGTTGTGTATACTACTATTTTGTTCATTGTGGAATACAGTACATTATCTCACACTGGACACAGTGTGATCACTACTAACCCATAACTCTGTAGTCAGTGGCGGAACTAGCAAGCGATGGGCCCAGGTGCGACAAAATGCTTTGGGCCTTCCCCCTCATCCCATTCAAGTCTACCCCCTCTCCCCTGGAGAGGATCTGGTGAGGGGGACCTGCTCAGGGCCAGAGAAATGGATACCTAGCAACAGTGCCATAACTAGACATTTTAGCACTGTGTGCAAGAAACAACATCGGAGCCCCACCCCTGCATGCAAAACAGGGGCAGCGCGTGCCGCAGGCGCACGCATTTTTTAGGGGCGTGGCTTCATGGGGAAGGGGTGTGGCCACAGAATAATACCAATTCATATAACTGTGCACAGCAGTCTCCATTATTCAAATTATGCCGCACAGTAGCACCTCTACACCAGGTAGAGCCCCTTTTACACCTTATGGCGGACAGATTCCCCTTTTTACACATTACGGCAGACAGCGTCCCCTTTTTACACATTATGGCAGACAGCATACCCTTTTTTACACATTACGGCAGACAGCGTGCTCTTTTTACACATTACGGCAGACAGCGTCCCCTTTTTACACATTAAGGCAGACAGCGTCCCCTTTTTTACACATTAAGGTAGACATCGTCCCCTTTTTACACATCACGGCAGACAGCGTCCCTTTTTTTACATTACGGCAGACAGCATCCCCTTTTTTACACAATACGGCAGACAGCGTCCCCTTTTTTACACATTACGGCAGACAATGTCCCCCTTTTTACACATTACGGCAGACAGCGTCCCCTTTTTTACACATTACGGCAGACAGCATCCTCCTTTTTACACATTACGGCAGACAGCATCCTCCTTTTTACACATTATGGCAGACAGCGCCCCTCTTTTTTCACAAGAAAGAAAGAAAGAAAGAAAGAATTATACTTACTCTCTCCGCTGGCAGTTAGGCTCCTCGGTGCAGCTTCTCCAGAGATCCCGGGCAGGGGAGAAGGAGGAGAAGGGAGGTGGAGGAGGGATCCGCAGCAGCGCTGTGTAATTGGTGGAGGCGCTGCTGCTGCTGTCCCTCTGCTTCACCATAGGCTGTTATCCGTCGCTGTGAATGCTGGGATGCGCTTCCCAGCATTCACAGCGGCGGAGGGCAGCCTATAGTGAAGCAGCGGGACAGCAGCAGCAGCAGCGCCTCTACCAATTACACAGCACTGCTGCGGCTCCCTCCTCCACCTCCCTCCTCCTCTTTCTACCCCTTGCCACTGCGCTCTTCTCCTCTCCTCAGCGGGCGGCTGTGTGCTGCGGGCAGCGGTTGCCCGCAGCACACAGCGGCATGTAATGAGTTAGTTTGACTCATTACATGCTTCGGGCCCCTGGACAGTGGCGGGCCCCAGTGCAACACACTGGTTGCACTGGCGGTAGTTCCGCCCCTGCCTGTAGTGCATTTTTCCAGCTACTGCAATAATCTTCTGCAGTATATCATTGCCCAGGGTGGCAAAACATTGGGCTCAACGCCATGCAGCTTGTATATGTGGGCACTTATTAATACATAGTACAGTACAGTTTGCTGCCTTCAAACAGAGAAAATTTAGAATATCTTCTAGTATCAGTGGTCTGCGGTTCAATATATGTACTCTTACTTTTAGTTTTAACAGTATATAGCTTTTTATTATGTACTATTGAGCAATGTTTTTATATATAAATTATTATGTTTTATCATAAATGCTAATCGCATGAACATTTGAGATAGATACTGTATTTATTAACTCATACGGTTAGACACATGCGCAGCCTTCTTGTATGTACTTTGACAAGGAAACCTCCTATTATTAGGAGTATGCAATGTAGTAACTAGTTGGAGAAGAGCTGCAGCAAATGTTGCTGGACAGGACCCAACTAAAGGGCAATGTTTATATAACAACATTTTTTTTCCATTAAAATAAAATAAAATGGGACTTCCAAAAATAGACAATACATTTTGCAAAAACAAAACAAAACCCAAAACAAACAAAAAAAACCTGCAAGCATTAATCTTCCAATCATTGAAATAGTGAAAACAGATGTTTAGACACAGATAAGAATATTGATTATCTTTGGATGGATGGAAAACAGCATCAGAGAGAATGTCACTATCATTCAGGGGATATTTACTAAGGCGATCTTGGTGGCTTTGACTAATAGTATTAAAATGGTAATACAATCAGGTTTGTGTAGCTTTACTTTCTATTGCCATTTTTAAATCCATTTGTTAAAGCATCTAGTTATTGTAAACTTTGACAAACCGCTTCTTAGTAAATACTGTATACCCCTAAGTCTCTGGTAGACACTCTTAGATCACTATTCAAAGGTACAGTAGGAGCAAATTTACATCTGGGCAAAACATGTTGTGATGTAAGGGGTTAAAATTTATTTTTGCAAGCAGGCAGTGGCGTAACTAGAAATTTTCCTCCCCCAAGCCAAAAAATCCTTCGGCGCCCCCCCCCCCCCCCATACCCCCCATAATTGGCATTAGTAAAGGGACAAATATGTGCGCGCCTTAGGCGCGCGCCTCCAAAAAGGGTGTGTGGCTTCGTTAAAATAGGCGTGGCTTCGCGTAAAGGGGCGTGGTATTGCAGGAAAAGACTACCTTATACCCCAGTTTTGCAACCTGCGCGCCCAGATGTTAGCCACCACAGGAAAGACAAATAATCCTGATTCATGACCCCTTACATTATTTGTAATTTTTTCTCCTTATAGTAATGCCCAGTATACATTATTCCACATACTGCAATGGCCTTAGCCATTATGCCACACACAATAATGCACATGACACAATATGCACACACTGTAATGCCCCCGACACATTATGCCACACACCGTAATGCCTGTGACACATTATGACAGGAATCGCAATGCCCGTTATACATTATGCTACACACTGCAATGCCCCTGATACATTATAGCACATACAATGTCTGTGACACAGTATGACACACACCACAATGATCCTGAGACATTATACCACATACCACAATGCCCGTGATATAGTATACAACACACCGTAATGCCCGACACATTATGACACACACCGCAATGTCCGTGATAAATTATGCCACACACCGTAATGCCCATTACACATTTCATGCTCTTGGTTCCATGCACGGTGCCAGGGGTTTTCATGCTCAGGGTGTCATGCTCGTTGCCAGGGGTTTCATGCACTGGGTGTCATGCTCGTTGCCAGGGGTTTCATGCACTGGGTGTCATGCTCGTTGCTAGGGGGTAGTGCTTGTTGCTAGGGCCGTGCTCCCAGTGCCACATATGCCCCCAGTGCCAGATCTTCCCCCACAGTGACAGGTATATGCCCCCAGTGCCAGGTATATGCCCCCAGTGCCAGATCTTCGCCCACAGTGCCAGGTATATGCCCCCAGTGCCAGGTATATGCCCCCAGTGCTAGATCTTCCCCCACATTGCCAGGTATATGCCCCCAGTGCCAGATCTTCCCCCACAGTGCCAGATATTCCCCCACAGTGCCAGGTATATGCCCCCAGTGCCAGATCTTCCCCCACAGTGCCAGGTATATGCCCCCAGTGCCAGGTATATGCCCCCAGTGCCAGATCTTCGCCCACAGTGCCAGGTATATGCCCCCAGTGCCAGGTATATGCCCCCAGTGCTAGATCTTCCCCCACATTGCCAGGTATATGCCCCCAGTGCCAGATCTTCCCCCACAGTGCCAGATATTCCCCCACAGTGCCAGGTATATGCCCCCAGTGCCAGATCTTCCCCCACAGTGCCAGGTATATGCCCCCAGTGCCAGGTATATGCCCCCAGTGCCAGATCTTCCCCCACAGTGCCAGGTATATGCCCCCAGTGCCAGGTATATGCCCCCAGTGCCAGATCTTCCCCCACAGTGCCAGGTATATGCCCCCAGTGCCAGGTATATGTCCCCAGTGCCAGGTATATGCCCCCAGTGCCAGATCTTCCCCCACAGTGCCAGGTATATGCCCCCAGTGCCAGGTATATGCCCCCAGTGCCAGATCTTCCCCCACAGTGCCAGGTATATGCCCCCAGTGCCAGGTATATGCCCCCAGTGCCAGATCTTCCCCCACAGTGCCAGGTATATGCCCCCAGTGCCAGGTATATGCCCCCAGTGCCAGATCTTACCCCACAGTGCCAGGTATATGCCCCCAGTGCCAGATCTTCCCCCACAGTGCCAGGTATATGCCCCCAGTGCCAGGTATATGCCCCCCCAGTGCCAGATATTCCCCGACAGTGCCTGCTTCCCCCCCAGTGCCAGGTATATGCCCCCAGTGCCAGGTATATGCCCCCAATGCCAGATCTTCCCCCACAGTGCCAGGTATATGCCCCCAGTGCCAGGTATATGCCCCCAGTGCCAGATCTTCCCCCACAGTGCCAGGTATATGCCCCCAGTGCCAGATCTTCCCCCACAGTGCCAGGTATATGCCCCCAGTGCCAGATCTTCCCCCACAGTGCCAGGTATATGCCCCCAGTGCCAGGTATATGCCCCCAGTGCCAGATCTTCCCCCACAGTGCCAGGTATATGCCCCCAGTGCCTGCTCCCCCCCCCCCCGCACCTTTGTGTTGGAGGGACACGGAGCGCATAGCGCGTCTCTCCTGTGTCCCTCCTGGCTCTCCCCCGGCCGGTCTAATAAAGGAAGTGCCGGTTCGTGAGCCAATCAGAGCTCACGAACGGCACTTCCTTTATTAGACCGGCTGGGGGAGAGCCAGGAGGGACACAGGAGAGACGCGCTATGCGCTCCGTGTCCCTCCTAGTCCTTACAGCAGGGAGGGAGACCGCAGATTGACATGCGGACGCTCGTCCGCATGTCAATCTGTGCAAAGTCAGTGGCGCCCCCGCAGCCCCTCGCCCCCAAGCCACCGCGAGGACTGCGGGGGCAGTAGTTACGCCACTGCAAGCAGGGTAATTCGGCCCGCTCTTGCATATAATTACAGATTCAGGACATACTTACCGACTTTTGGACTGCTCTCTCCGGGAGAGAGCAGCCGCTCGGCTCAGCAGGGCAGGCGGGCAGTGTGGTGACGTGCTGAGGGGGGCGGGCCAGAGGCGGAATGGGGGCGGGCCAGAGGTGGAATGGGGGCGTGGTAATAGCGGCATTACACAGCGGGGGGCATGGCTTACATGACGCGATTCAACAAGAATCACGTCATCGCCTGCCCGGACCGCCCACTATACCCGCTAAGTGGGCAGCCGGGCAGGGGGTGACACCTGAAATCGGGAGACTTGCCTGCTCTTCCGGGGAGGCGGGAGGGTCACCCGAATATCGGGAGCCTCCCACCCATTCCAGGAGGGTAGGCAAGTATGATTCAGGACCACTTTATATACTGTTATTTTAGCTTAGACACACCCTGTACAAACCTTCTCTGTCACTCAGGGCTTAATTCAGACCTGATCACAGCAGCAAACGTTTTCTTTAATGGGCAGAACCATGTGCAGTACAGGTGGGGCAGATATAACATGTGCAGAGAGAGTTAGATTTGGGTTGGATGTGTTCAAACTGAAATCTAAATTGCAGTGTAAAAATAAAGCAGCCAGTATTTACCCTGCACAGAAACAAAATATCCCACCCAAATCTAACTCTCTGCAAATGTTATATCTGCCACACCTACAGTGCCCAACTGCTAACAAATTTGCTGCTGGGATCAACTCTGGTTTTGCTCATTAGGGAAAAAGTTTGCTGCTGCGATCAGGCCCTCAGAACTTTGGGGGGCATTCCGACCTGATCGCACGCTAGGTTTTTTCGCTGCACTGCGATCAGGTCAGAACTGTGCATGCGTATGCACCGCAATGCACAGACATGTCGCACAGGCACAAAGTGGATCGTTGCAGTGCGATGGGATTTACGAAGACTACTTCCCCACGGACGATCGCAAAGAGATTGACAGGAAGAAGGCGTTTATGGATGTCAAATTACAGTTTTCTGGGAGTGTTTGGAAAAATGCAGGGTGGGTGTCTGATGTCAATTCCGGCCCCAGACAGGCTGAAGTGATCGCAAGGGCTGAGTAAGTTCAGAACTACTCAGAAACTGAACAAAGTGGGTAATTCAGAGTTGATCGCAGCAGCAAATTTGTTAGCAGTTGGGCAAAACCACATGCACTCAGAGCTGGATTAAGGGTTTGGGGGCCCGGGGTATTTAAGACAGGGGGCCCCAAAGTCTTCCCCACAAACTGAACTAATAAAAGCATATTTACACACACACACGCGCGCGAGCGTGTGTGTATATATATATATATATATACAGTATATATGTGTGTGTGTGTGTATATATATATACACACATATATATATATATATAAAGACAGGGGTCCCTGCACTCTCACAAACCACAGCCAGCTACTAGGGTGCCAATCAAAGTCAGAACCCCCTAAGGGGTGTGACCCAAAGTACAATACAGTATTTTCCACAGCCGTGGAAAGAATAGCACTCTCTAGATTTAATCAACCAAGTGAACGATATTTAATGTAAAGGTCAATCTCACAGGTACATAAGGCGATTTCCTCCTCCAACGTTTCGGTCCACACCAGGACCTTTGTCAAGGAGTTAACAGCTCAGTCAAATGGTCAGCATAACATCACAGATCAGCAGTGCAAAATAACTGGAACCAGAGATGCTGCCTCACCGGCCCCAGTTTTATACCAGCACTAATTGGTCTTTTGGTCACGCCCCACTCATTGTGAAGGTGCAGTGGAACGCACCAGTGGAGCGCAATTGCGTCACTTCCGGTGTCCCCGGAAGTGTGTACGACAGATATAATGTTTAAGATGCAGATAAGGTCAAACTTATGTACATATAAACACTACTTTTACGGCCCAGAACTGGCTGCTGTGTATAACGCTAGTGCCAGTGAGTTCCACTGCACACGGCAGGAGACTCCGGTATAGGCCGGAAGTATCGCGTATCCATGGTAACCAAATGACGCCGGAGTGTCACACTGCGCATGCGCTGCGCGGCTAACAGCTGTGTGTCCGTCAACGGGGCAAATACTGTACAATGGGGGGAAAAAACGATCTCACTGAATATGTATATACAGCGGTGCTCAAGTTATCAATGTGGGCGTGCTCAAACGGCCATACAGAGTGTTTTAATAGATAATGGTGAGTGATGAATGTTATGAAAAGATCCATCACTGTTAAACGATGCGATCGGGCATATGAACCATTATAATTAAGCATATGGGGTTGCATGGGCTGGTATATAAGGGCCGATGAGGTCACAAGGCAGGGATCAATATACAGTGTGTGGGGAAAAAAAATATTTTTAAACCAACTAAATAAAACTCAACAAATATATACAGTATGTGTTACATAGAAAGGACAGAACAAAACGTATTTCTAGAAGATGGACAACGGGTTGTTTTCATTCATGCCCCTTGGGGCTATAGTGTCAAGCTTATATATCCACAAACTTTCCCTTTTCTTCAGTAAAAGGGCACGGTCGCCCCCACGGGGCAGTGGTGGAATCCAGTCAATGAGCTTGGATCTCAAATCAGAGACTTGGTGTCTCAATTTCTTAAATGTCTGGCAACCGGTAGCACAGCAGTCCCAGAGGTGATAGCTTGGTGAATTGTTGTTCTATGATTCGCCATTCTGTCTCAAAATCGTCTGGTGGTCATTCCAACGTAATATAGCCCGCATGGGCATGTTAGGATGTAGATTAGATGGTCCATAGTGCAATGTAGTCTGAATTTGATGGTAATAGGTCTTCCTGAATGGGGGTGTGGAAATGTGGGGCCTGTTAGCATGCCCCTACACGTGGTACAGCCCGTACACCTATAACATCCCGGGCACCTCTCATGGAGCCATGTTGTGGTGGTCGGTCCTTCGTTGCCCGCCATCGGTCTCAGGAGAAGTTGTTTCAGGTTTGCTGCCTTCCGATAGGCCATCAATGGTGGAGGGCACTTCTTCAATTTAAGATGATCGTCTGTAGTAATGATGGGCCAATTCCGCCGAATCGCCCCCCTGACCTTATTAGAGTGATTATCATATGTGGTTGTAAAGACCATCCTATCCACTGCAGGAGCCTCTTGTATACCCCTACTGGATGCTTCAAACTTCTTCCTCGCCTTAGTTAGACATCGTAGTATGTTTTTCCGCTCATACCCCGTTCCAGAAATCTGGAAGTCATCTCTGTGAGTTGTAGTTCCATGTGATCCTTGTTGGAATTGTTCCGCATAACCCTCAGAAATTGGGAAATTGGCAAATTGCCCTTGAGGGCTGGTGGATGTTGGCTACTTGGAAGGAGTAAGGTATTTCGGTCTGTCGGTTTTCTGTAAAGACTTGTGTTTAATCGACCTTCTTCCAAGGTGATTGTGATGTCCAAAAAGTTTATAGTCCGTGAGTCAATCTCATGGGTGAATTTCACTGGGTTGTCAAGGCTGTTGAGTGAAGTGACCATCTGATTAAAGGAATCCATTGACCCTTTCTAAATCAGGAAGATGTCGTCTATGAATCTTTTGTAAAACATTATCTGCGTGCCATACCGTGGTAGAATATGCAGTTGCTCGTACTCTGCCATGAAGATGTTGGCATAAGAAGGCACCAAATTCGATCCCATCGCTGTCCCCTCACGCTGCAGGTAATACTTTCCTTGGTAGGAGAAGTTGTTCTGTCTCAGGACCAGGTTAGCCAGTTCAAGGAGAAAATCCACTGGTGGACCCCTCGTAGGTAGTTCTTGCCAGGCTCTTGCCAATGCTTGTATACCTTGCTCATGGGGGATGATAGTGTAGAGCGAGCAGACGTCCATCGTTGCCAGTAAAACCCCATCAAGGTTCTGAGGGAGGGTGAGCAATTTCTGCAGGAAATCCGATGAGTCTCTTATGTAGCTATCCCCCTGTTGTACTATTGGCTGTAGAAAGGCATCTATATAGATGGCTAGTGGCTGGAGTAATGAGTTTCTGGCAGAGATGATGGGCCTACCTGGTGGGTGTATGAGGGTCTTATGGATCTTGGGGAGGGTGTACAGAATTGGGCAGACTGGATGTTCAACTGTAAGGAACTCGTATGTGTTCTTTTCAATTTAGTGTGCCCTAAGGCCGGTATCGAGTAGGCGATCAACCATAAATTTAATCTCTGGGATTGGGTTGTACTGTAGACAAGTGTATGTGGCTTCATCGGTTATCTGTCGAACTATTTCAGCATTATAGTACACCCAATCCTGCACAACTACTACCATCAAATTCAGACTACATTGCACTATGGACCATCTAATCTACATCCTAACATGCCCATGCGGGCTATATTACGTTGGAATGACCACCAGACGATTTCGAGACAGAATGGCGAATCATAGAACAACAATTCACCAAGCTATCACCTCTGGGACTGCTGTGCTACCGGTTGCCAGACATTTTATGAAATTGAGACACCAAGTCTCTGATTTGAGATCCAAGCTCATTGACTGGATTCCACCACCGCCCCGTGGGGGCGACTGTGCCCTTTTACTGAAGAAAAGGGAAAGTTTGTGGATATATAAGCTTGACACTATAGCCCCAAGGGGCATGAATGAAAACAACCCATTGTCCATCTTCTTGAAATAAGTTTTGTTCTGTCCTTACTATGTAACACATACTGTATATATTTGTTGAGTTTTATTTAGTTGGTTTAAAAATATTTTTTTCCCCACACACTGTATATTAATCCCTGCCTTGTGACCTCATCGGCCCCTATATACCAGCCCATGCAACCCCATATGCTTAATTATAACGGTTCATATGCCCGATCGCATCGTTTAACAGTGATGGATCTTTTTAAAACATCCATCACTCACCATTATCTATTAAAACACTCTGTATGGCCGTTTGAGCACGCCCACATTGATAACTTGAACACCGCTGTATATACATATTCAGTGAGATCGTTTTTTCCCCCCATTGTACAGTATTTGCACCGTTGACAGACACACAGCTGTTAGCCGCGCAGCGCATGCGCAGTGTGACACTCCGGCGTCATTTGGTTACCATGGATACGCGATACTTCCGGCCTATACCGGAGTCTCCCGCCGTCTGCAGTGGAACTCACTGGCACTAGCGTAATACACAGCAGCCAGTTCTGGGCCGTAAAAGTAGTGTTTATATGTACATAAGTTTGACCTTATCTACATCTTATACATTATATCTGTCGTACACACTTCCGGGGACACCGGAAGTGACGCTATTGCGCTCCACTGGTGCGTTCCACAGCACCTTCACAATGAGGGGGGCGTGACCAAAAGACCAATTAGTGCTGGTATAAAACTGGGGCCGGTGAGGCAGCATCTCTGGTTCCAGTTATTTTGCACTGCTGATCTGTGATGTTATGCTGACCATATGACTGAGCTGTTAACTCCTTGACAAAGGTCCTGGTGTGGACCGAAACATTGGAGGAGGAAATCGCCTTATGGAACTGTGAGATTGACCTTTACATTAAATATCGTTCACTTGGTTGATTAAATCTAGAGAGTGCTATTCTTTCCACGGCTGTGAAAAATACTGTATTGTACTTTGGGTCACACCCCTTAGGGGGTTCTGACTTTGATTGGCACCCTGGTAGCTGGCTGTGGTTTGTGAGAGTGCAGGGACCCCTGTCTTTGTAATTAGGAACATTTCAGTCTGACTGTACTGTTTCTTAGCCTACACCCACCCTGTATTATATTATATTGTTTAAGCAAATACAGGACTTGAGATTCATCACTTTTCAGGGATTTAAATACTGTGTGGCAGTGTTACTATTTTGTCTAACTAGGACACGGTCGGGCTTAATTCACTGATTTACTTACGGTCATACCGCACTGGGCAAGCCCAAAACCGTCCGAACTTGGAAGCTAATCAGTGCTGGGCCTGGCTAGTACCCGCAGGGAGACCACGGTGAATACCAGGTACGGTAAGTATCTGTATGAATTATATTACTTTACTGTCTGGGCATAGGCAGTGTGATGGCACAGAGCCAATTGGGATTCCTTGATGACAATTTGTTAGCACAAGCCGAGCATGGTGTTATTTCCCTCACAGACGATGATGCAGACAAAGTCCTATTTGAACAGTTAGATTTCAGTACACTACCCGCTGAGACACCAACAGATCTTTATCATCAACTTCTTAGACTCAAAAGGAGAGAGATTGACCTGACCCTACATGGGCAATTTCTTTCTGAGTATTACAGAAAAAAACAGATACCACGTGGTTTTAGAGTAAGCAACATTCCTACATTAGGTAGGAACAACCCCACCTTCTGTAGTCGCTGGTGTGGAGTCCTGAATAAATGCTCCCTTGACCTTATGCTCTTGGTCATAGAGGAGGTTGGTATTGAACTGAAGAACATTAAAACAAAAATAGAAGTATTTGGGAGTGCACAGTTGGCCATCATTAAGAGTGACAAAACAAATAACCTCATTGACAAGTTACAGACCCAACTAGACACCTATAGAAAGGAAATCACTACCTTTAAACGTAGTAAACTTTCCACAGTTACATCTGACTACCAGAACCACACGGTTTATAGGTGGCTGGTTGTGATACCAGATCAAACAAACCCCAGAGGCCTTACAGGACCCGCCGTCAGGGGCGTAGACAACCGTACTTCAACGATACAGGCTCCTCAGCCTCAGATACTGATTTATCTGATAGTCGTCCGCCATCCCGCCCTTTTTTAGATCCGACCATCACCCCCAATCTCCCCCCATTAGCAGGCCACGGAGACCGCACCAAAGGAAGGGGAGATACATGGCGCAGGTGCAGAGAGAAGAGCAAAACTTAATCTTCAACCTGTCAAAGAGGAAACTAGATGAAGCCACTACCAAACTCCTCTCGAGGGGCCTTTCATTTGTTCCAACATCACCTCACCGACAGTTCGATACCATGGTTGACATCTATCGATTTGGGCGTAAACTTAAGTTACGTGAGCATTTTGCATCTAGCCCAGGTATAGACAATATACAATTCCGTAAACCCTCAACATTCGATCCAATCTCCTCTAATCCAAGCATAAAGACCTTCACTCGCCTCATTGAGCATGATGTACACACACCATCACCCACTAAACATTTTGATAACCTCTCTGGTGCTGAACGTAGGGCGCTCACCTCTTTGAAACAGGACACTAGCCTTGTGGTTAGACCAGCTGACAAGGGGGGTGCAGTAGTTGTGCAGGATTGGGTGGACTATAATGCTGAAATAGTTCGACAGCTAACCGATGAAGCCACATACACTTGTCTACAGTACAACCCAATCCCAGGGATTAAATTTATGGTTGATCGCCTACTCGATACCGGCCTTAGGGAACACTACATTGACAAGAACACACACGAGTTCCTTACAGTTGAACATCCAGTCTGCCCAATTCTGTACACCCTCCCCAAGATCCATAAGACCCTCATACACCCACCAGGTAGGCCCATCATCTCTGCCAGAAACTCATTACTCCAGCCACTAGCCATCTATATAGATGCCTTTCTACAGCCAATAGTACAACAGGGGAATAGCTACATCAGAGACTCATCGGATTTCCTGCAGAAATTGCTCACCCTCCCCCAGAACCTTGATGGGGTTTTACTGGCAACGATGGATGTCTGCTCGCTCTACACTATCATCCCCCATGAGCAAGGTATACAAGCATTGGCAAGAGCCTGGCAAGAACTACCCACGAGGGGTCCACCAGTGGATTTTCTCCTTGAGCTGGCTAACCTGGTCCTGATGGAAGACGAAAGCAGATTAATACAATATCAGAATTTGCGCAGTGAAATGGAAAAAGCTGCCCAGACACACTTCAAAAAACACCAATTCCCAATAGTACAAAGGAGAAAAAATGGTGAACCGAGTGTCACTAGCGCTGAATCCGTATGAATGTATAAAGGACCCCAACACGGGATCCTAACACCCGTGGAATGGGGCAATGCCCTATGGGGTGGTGTACAAACTGGCTGAATAGCAATAGGTATAAAATCACAAATACATATTTATTAATAAAAACATACAATACATGATGACTGCAAGTGCAATGTGAACTTTTGAATTCCAAAGGTGACTTGTGCTTTTTTTAAAACCAGCAAAGAAGCTCTCACCCTCTCTCTGTGTTGCGGTGGGCTAGCTTATAAATAATCTGATGTGGTCCTGGGCTGAAGTAGCCAAGCACCACCGCAGAAGGATTATCAGCATAAATTCACCTCCAGTTCACATGTGTTTGTCCTCAGTCCAAAGCAACGCGTTTCGGTTCCACAGAACCTTTCTCAAGAATTGGATGAGGTTTCATATCCTGAACCGTCTTTTATACCTAGTTAATGAGCTACTCAATTGATTAATCAACATTGTTGTCACTTCCGGTCACTTACGGTCTCTAAAAACGGAAGTGACATGTATGCGTTTCAGTCTGTTTTTCCATCAAATCAGTCCCATAAAATACTTTTTCTCCAGTGGTACATAATATCCCGCCTTGCTAGAGAACACACTCTCTCACTTATATTTGAAAATATGTACAAATACACCACAGTTCAAGAGCGCCGTGGCTTTCGCTATCGCTGGCCGGAAGTCACGTGTGCGCTATCTCGTATCTACTTCCTGCCGTGTGTGTTCTTGCGTTTCACGTGTTCCTCACCCTCCAGAAGTGACGGTGATGCGGTTCATGCATGCGTTCCACACGGAGCCGTAAGGATCCATTACAAGTGCTGAAGCTGCTTTCTCCATACGATGAAGTCACTTCAGCCATCTTGCTTCAGGGATAAGGTGCTCTCGTGCATTAGCTGGGAGCAGCCGGGAACACCCACTCGTTACCTCTCTTTGTGGTACTTAGTATTCCCAGCCTGTCCATCCCTGTTACCCGAGTGGGGTCCCATACTGGCTCCATAGAATCCATATTCGAACATACGTAAAAGAAATTAAATGAAAAAAGATAAAAAAGAAGAAGAATTAGAACCATTAGATGATTGACCTATATTAAAAATCTAAAAGA
Source organism: Pseudophryne corroboree (assembly GCF_028390025.1). Lineage (NCBI taxonomy): Eukaryota > Metazoa > Chordata > Amphibia > Anura > Myobatrachidae > Pseudophryne > Pseudophryne corroboree. Next base: position 271,845,574 of record NC_086454.1, read on the forward strand.
ACCATGAAATGAATCTGTGAATATCATTAAAATCTACACCCAGGGGACATACATGTTTACACGTAGCTTTGGAAAATGTGTATTAATCTAGAAACCATTTCAATTCAAAGTCTACGTTATGCCCCTTTGGTTTCAAAGTGTCTAAATTAAATATCCACTTCTTTTCACATTGTGCAAGTCGCTTTTCCAAATTTTTGTTCTTCCAATTTGGTTTAATTTGTTGTAGTCCTAAAAATCTTTTAAGATGTCCTTCACATTTATTATGTGTGGTTCTAAAATGATCAGATAGGGGGTGGGTCTCCAGCCCCTTGCGAATGTTATATATAAGCTCCGCAGCCCTAGTTTTCAAAGGGCGCGATGTCTTCCCTATATATATCAATCCACATTGACATTCTAGTAAATACACAATGTTCCGGGAATGACAAGTCACAAAATCATTGATTCTATATTTAGAACCAATCACTTCAAATTCAGTAATTTTATGTGGTATGTCCTTCTTACTTGTGGTGCGGCACATAAGGCATGCCCCACACCTGTGGAATCCCTTATTGCAACTTCTGACCCCTGTATTCTCTGTTAGACTACTCTGGACCAGATGGTCCTTCAAAGATTTGGCTTTTTTGTAGATGAACACCGGTTTGGGGGGTAGATGTTCCCCAAGAACCTGGTCATCTTTCAATATGCGCCAATTGTCCCTGAATATATTTTCAATCTTCTTGTGGTAGCCACCGTATCTTGTGATGAAGGCCCATTGATACGGATTCTCTCCTTGTTGGTCTTTTCCTTTTTCTATTAACAGGTCCTTTCTATCTATTTTGTGGACCTTCTGTTTTGCTTTTTCCAGGAGTGCATCATCATATCCTTTCTCACGCAATCGATTGGTCATTTCATCCATCTGTAGGTTCAAGATCGCCTTGTTCATACAATTTCTTTTCAGTCTTTTGTACTGACCAGCTGGAATATTCTCTAGCCATCTAAAATTATGCTCACTGTTGATATTCAAGTAGGCATTAGAGTCCGTTGGCTTACGATGAGTTTTCGTGCAGATCTGGTTATTCTCTATGTATATACTCAAATCCAAAAAGGACAATTCTTCCTTACTTTGGGTGTACGTAAGGACAATATTGAACTGGTTACAATTGAGCATGTTCTGGAATTCATGAAGGGATACCTCACTACCTTTCCAGACCATGAAGATGTCATATATAAACCGCCACCAGCATACCAGGCCCGCCCCCAGCCCTCTCAAAGGGTCCACCGTGGACGCTTCCCAGTAGGTCATATAGAGGTTGGCATAACTGGGGGCGTACCTGGTGCCCATGGCGGTCCCCCTGATCTGCAGGTAGTAGGTGCCCTGGAACTAAAAATTATTATTTCTCAAGATGAGGTCAATGGATTCCAAAATAAATTCCTTAGTGGTGTTGTTATATTGACTTTTCTCAAGAAAAAATTCCACTGCTCTTTTTCCTTTGTCCCAATCAATGATCGTGTATAGTGAGCTAACATCTGCACTCATTAAAGTGCAGTCCGTGCCCCAATCAACAAGATCTAACTTTCTAAGGACATCTCCTGTGTCTTTCAAGAACGCCAAGGTATTGGTGACCAACGGCTGTAAAAAGAATTCCACCACAGCGGACAAATTGGATGTGACGCTATTGGTGCCCGTGATGATCGGGCATCCAGGAGGGTTGGAGATATCCTTGTGGACTTTGGGCAACACGTAAATGGTTGGCGTAGATGGCTCATCAATACGAATGAAGTTTTTTTCATCCTCAGTGATAGCCCCATGTTCTACTGCCTTTTGTGTTAAATCCTCCATTTTCTTAATGATATTACTGAGGGGGTCTGATTTTAATTTCTTGTACGTGTTCTTATCGCCCAATTGTCTCTCTATCTCCTTAATGTAATTATCTTGATTCATGATAACTTCTCCCCCCCCCTTATCTGCAGGTTTTACTACAATATCTTTGTTTTTCTGTAGATTCTGTACTGCAAGGAATTCTTTTCTAGAAAGATTTTTCTTTTTAGTCCGTGGTATTTTCCTTAGTTCTTTAGTAACAATAGAGTTAAAGCAGTCAATGCTGCCTCCTTTCACATGTTTAGGATAGAAATGTGACTTTTTCCTAAACTTGGGTTGTTCTATGGAGTCCTCATTATTGGCGGTTCCTTTACCCATTAAAAATTTCTTTAAAGAAATTTTACGGATATACTTCTATAGGTCCACAAATAATTCAAAGGGGTTGGGATCACTGGACGGTGCAAACTTCAACCCCTTTAATAACACACTCTGTTCCTCTGGAGTTAACACATGAATGCTCAGGTTAAATATTTTACTCTGCATATTGTCACTGCTACCCACAGCGATGAGATCGAATTTGGCGCCTGCTTATGCCAACACCTTCATGGCAGAGTACGAGCAACTGCATATTCTACCACGGTATGGCACGCAGATAATGTTTTACAAAAGATTCATAGATGACATCTTCCTGATTTGGAAAGGGTCAATGGATTCCTTTAATCAGATGGTCACTTCACTCAACAGCCTTGACAACCCAGTGAAATTCACCCATGAGATTGACTCACGGACTATAAATTTTTTGGACATCACAATCACCTTGGAAGAAGGTCGAATAAACACAAGTCTTTACAGAAAACCGACAGACCGAAATACCTTACTCCTCCCAAGTAGCCAACATCCACCAGCCATCAAGGGCAATTTGCCAATTTCTGAGGGTTATGCAGAACAATTCCAACAAGGATCACATGGAACTACAACTCACAGAGATGACTTCCAGATTTCTGGAACGGGGGTATGAGCGGAAAAACGTACTACGATGTCTAACTAAGGCGAGGAAGAAGTTTGAAGCATCCAGTAGGGGTATACAAGAGGCTCCTGCAGTGGATAGGATGGTCTTTACAACCACATATGATAATCACTCTAATAAGGTCAGGGGGGCGATTCGGCGGAATTGGCCCATCCTTACTACAGACGATCATCTTAAATTGAAGAAGTGCCCTCCACCATTGATGGCTTATTGGAAGGCAGCAAACTTGAAACAACTTCTCCTGAGACCGATGGCGGGCAACGAAGGACCGACCACCACAACATGGCTCCATGAGAGGCGCCCGGGATGTTATAGGTGTACGGGCTGTACCACGTGTAGGGGCATGCTAACAGGCCCCACATTTCCACACCCCCATTCAGGAAGACCTATTACCATCAAATTCAGACTACATTGCACTATGGACCATCTAATCTACATCCTAACATGCCCATGCGGGCTATATTACGTTGGAATGACCACCAGACAATTTCGAGACAGAATGGCGAATCATAGAACAACAATTCACCAAGTTATCACCTCTGGGACTGCTGTGCTACCGGTTGCCAGACATTTTATGAAATTGAGACACCAAGTCTCTGATTTGAGATCCAAGCTCATTGACTGGATTCCACCACCTCCCCGTGGGGGCGACCGTGCCCTTTTACTGAAGAAAAGGGAAAGTTTGTGGATATATAAGCTTGACACTATAGCCCCAAGGGGCATGAATGAAAACAACCCGTTGTCCATCTTCTAGAAATACGTTTTGTTCTGTCCTTTCTATGTAACACATACTGTATATATTTGTTGAGTTTTATTTTGTTGGTTTAAAAATATTTTTTTTCCCCACACACTATATATTGATCCTTGCCTTGTGACCTCATTGGCCCCTATATACCAGCCCATGCAACCCCATATGCTTAATTATAACGGTTCATATGCCCGATCGCATCGTTTAACAGTGATGGATCTTTTTATAACATCCATCACTCACCATTATCTATTAAAACACTCTGTATGGCCATTTGAGCACGCCCACATTGATAACTTGAGCACCGCTGTAAATACATATTCAATGAGATTGTTTTTTCCCCCCATTGTACAGTATTTGCCCCGTTGACGGACACACAGCTGTTAGCCATGCAGCGCATGCGCAGTGTGACACTCCGGCGTCATTTGGTTACCATGGATATGCGATACTTCCGGCCTATACCGGAGTCTCCCGGCGTGTGCAGTGGAACTCACTGGCACTAGCGTTATACACAGCAGCCAGTTCTGGGCCATAAAAATAGTGTTTATATGTACATAAGTTTGACCTTATCTGCATCTTATACATTATATCTGTCGTACACACTTCCGGGGACACCGGAAGTGACGCAATTGCGCTCCACTGGTGCGTTCCACAGCACCTTCACAATGAGGGGGGCGTGACCAAAAGACCAATTAGTGCTGGTATAAAACTGGGGCCAGTGAGGCAGCATCTCTGGTTCCAGTTACTTTGCACTGCTGATCTGTGATGTTATGCTGACCATTTGACTGAGCTGTTAACTCCTTGACAAAGGTCCTGGTGTGGACCAAAACGTTGGAGGAGGAAATCGCCTTATGCAACTGTGAGATTGACCTTTACATTAAATATCGTTCACTTGGTTGATTAAATCTAGAGAGTGCTATTCTTTCCACGGCTGTGGAAAATACTGTATTATATATATATATATATATATATATTATATATACACATACATACAGTGTATACACACATATATATATATATATTTATATATATACATATATATATAATATATATCTAGATAGATAGATAGATAGATAGATAGATAGATAGATAGATAGAGCGCAATCTGCTAATTAAGGGGAAAAAACAACCACTTCTTTCTTACTGTCCTATCTTGAGCTGCCTGGCTGCAGTGACTGCGGCGTGCTCCTCCACCCTCCACGGATATACTGTATCAGTCGATTTGGCTGGCCCGCTATTTCCTCTTCTCTCCTGTCCCCGCCCGGGCCGTCGGATCCTCCTTGCAAAGCCACGCGGCATGGGCAGTCATTTACACTGAGAGCCAGGCTGGTGCAGGCTTTCAATGTGGGTGCTCGCCAGCAGCACATCATAACATTGCAGCGCTGTCAGTATGACGGCTCAGCTGCTAATGCCTGCTGTTGCCACGCTGCGGATAGGTGTTTAAAATCCGATCTGTGGTGGGCGGTAGAGGGCCCTCTTAGATCGGGGGGGCCGGGGTACTTACCCCCTGTGACCCTCCCCCCCTTAATCCGGCTCTGCATGCACTGCAGGTGTGGCAGATATAACATTTGCAGAGAGAGTTAGATTTGGGTGGGTTATTTTGTTTCTGTGCAGGATAAATACTGGCTGCATTATTTTTACACTGCAATTTAGATTTTAGTTTGAACACACCCCACCCAAATCTAACTCTCTCTGCACATGTTACATCTGCCACACCTGCAGTGCACATGGTTTTGCCCAACTGCTAACAAATTTGCTGCTGCGATCAACTCTGAATTAGGCCCAAAATGTTTTTGCACAGCTCGGCTGCACATGCGATCGCACACTTGCATGGCTAAAATACACTCCCCTGTGGGCGGCGACTATGCGTTTGCACGGCTGCTAAAAACAGCTAGCGAGCGCTCCACTCGGAATGACCCCCTTTATCCACAGACAATAATACAGAAAATCGAAATTAGTGAGGATGGGATAAGCAGAGGTAGAAGGAGTAAGTGACAAAGATTTGCACCTCAAATGGAATTTTAAATAAGAACACACCAGTCTTATAAAAATTGTAATGGCTGGTAAATTATGAATCTGCTGGCCACAAAATGATAGCTATGACAGAAATTAGCAAATCAATGGCAAAAACGTACTCAATGGCTGCTACTTATAAATATAGGGCAAGACACAACTTCTCAATATTAAGTGAATTCTTAGGTTTATATGCGTAGATGTGTAGTTACTTTTTATTGAGCACGATATTGGGTCTTCATGCAAATCGTGCAATTTAGCATTCTTTATTGCAACATATTGCTAAATTATTGCATTAGTCGTTGGTTCCATTCTTCTATATGCCATAACTTGGGATGCACTAATTTTAGCATGCTGCTTGCAATATTATCGCAATATTAACATTGCTGTGCTCTTACTCACCGGATTCCTCATCGCTGGTATGAACTAAGTTTGGCTGGACGCACTTCCGTAGCGATCACAGACAGCTCCGCAATGTGCTGTTTCCTCTCTTTTGCTCAGTTTGAACTCGCTGCCAGTATTAATACATTTATAAATACAGTATCATTGAAGATAACAGACAAAGTAACTAAAATCTTTACTCAGTATGCCTATCACAGTCTCATATCCTCCTCTACAGCTAGACCAGCTGTAGTAGACATGGGTGCTTCTTTTACCGTTGAGAGAAAATATTTCCAATAAAAAAGACCCCTGATTTCCAGTGTAATCTATATATGTTTTTTTTAATAAACGGGCAAAACGGAGGCATTGGTCTTTCACGTGGGTGCTGAGGAAAATTGGAGAAACTTGTTCCCTTTTCAATGGGTACACTCACTCTACATTCCCATATTTGGGCATCAACCCATTTGATTTATATACAGTTAACTTTCCCGATTTAATACATCACACCTTGGCTGATTTTCAGACATGGAGACACTTACCATTATCCAATTTACAGTAGGTAGATGTCACCTGGTCAAGATGATCTCCTTTACCAAGATGATTATACAGTATTTACTCCAAATGCTGCCCTTATTGTGATCAGACGTGGATTGAAAAACATTGAACATTAGCAAGTTTATTAGATTAAAAAAAGAGCCTAGAATGTCCCTGTTTAAATTGAGTCAACCTCTGACATTAGCGGGAGTTAATCTTAAAAAGGTACAATGTACCATTACGCACTGGACTGGCTTAGAGATGCAGAGAAATTTGCTAATACAGGCCTGAAACTGGTGACACCCGATCCGGCACCCTTGCATGCCTGTAAAGGGGGAGTGGTCTATCACAGAGGGGGCGTGACACAATGGGGAATCCTGGACAGCGGTCATAGCCTAGTTAGAAAAGGGCAGCAGGCGATTTCATCACTCAGGGAGACATGCCCAGCATCCCGGAGATGCTGGCTGCCCCCGAGACTGGTCTGCATGCAGTGTCAGCTCCTCCGCTATGACAGGAGCCAGGTGCTGCAGAAGAATGTTACACTGCAGCACCTGACTCCTGTCTCTGTGGAGAAGCCGGGTTTTCTGTGTCACCCCCTCCAAGGGTGAAACCCAGGTGCGGCCTGCCCTCTCCCCCCTGCACCCACCTTCTGACGCCACTGGCCTGGAACAAGCATTTTACCCTGACATACTGTATCACTCTCCTTTATTTTTACATATGAGGACATCCACATTCACTTCATATGTTACTCAAAATATAGTATAAACATACATGCAGAGATGTACTGTATGTAATATATGTGAGTGCTGCAGGGGGCGGCATTCAGCTTCACTGTCCTTCAAAGCCCGCCCCCAGACTCCTGAGAAACCTAGCCAATGGGAGTCTGGGGGCGGGCTTTGAAGGAGAGTGATGCCTTATGTTGAGTCCCTGGTGCGCACTTCAGCTGTTATACACAGTACTGCCATCCTGGGATAAAACAAGCCAGCACATATATTACATACATCTTAACATGTATGTTTATACACAGTCGAGTCACATTATTATGGCCACCAGCTAATAGCTAGAGTAACTGCAGAGACAACATGGACAGCAGCTAGATAGGGTGAACTGTCATTTTAGACACACGTCTGGTAGCCTCCAGGTTCATTTTGACAGTGAGCTCTCCAAATGTACTGTAGCACGTCAGTCGGCCCTCATGCAACTTCATAGCCAACGTTAAGCTCTCACATCAATGGCACGTGGTGCTCTGCAGTTTCCATGTTGGTTAATTGCAATAGTGCCAATTGTCTAGTCACAACATGCCATCACCACAGCAGCACGCGAACAGTTCACAGACTGCGCTGTTTCAGAAATACTGCCACCCTTGTCCCGAAAGCAGATTATCATCCATTTTGCAGCTCGGATAAATCGCCCCTTTTACCCACGACAGCAACGAGTGTTTTGTGTGCAGATGGACTATCACACACCTTATACTGTATGCCCACCAAGAAAGCACCATCAAATCCATCTTTTGGCTCAATACTGTAAGAACTGTTAATTACTGGAAGTATTCTTTATTGAAGATTTGTTGTTTTTACAAACAATGTAACATAAGGAAAAAGAAAAAGTGGACAGAATTTAGAGTGAAGTCTTTGCTTTCTTTATCATAAATGTCACAATAAGTAGCGCAGGTGTCTTTCTTGATCACCCACATTTGAGCCAAGAAGAGGGCAGGAATACACAACACCATAAGACAATTTAGCAGGAATTAACACCATGAGCCAGTTTGTATTTAATGAGATTCAAATTAGCAAATTAAGTAAAGACTCCCAAACAAGTCACATTTTTGCAACTTCTGCAACAGAAATAATCCCATTCTTATTAGTTATCTAAAGTTTTCTAGGCAGAGATTGAAGGGGTGCACTGAAAGTCTATACAGTAGTTCTGTGATTGTTTTTCTTAAGGACATGTGTTATGTTGCAGCATAAAATTTTTTGCTTTTGTTAGTATTTTCTATCAGGAAAGTCAGCTAATGGGAGTCCTGGAGTGAGCAGCTGTGTTTTGGGTGGGACAACTAATCATTGGGCCATTACAGCTTTCTGGCCTACAAAGCTAATGAATTGCCTGCAGCTGTTAGACCTTTATAAAGGTTGAGGCTGTCAGTAATTTGCTCTCAGTCTGGGAAAAAGAGGCTGACCTAAGAGCAATGGGACAGAGAGCCAATGAGTAGAACGTAGCATTTTGTGTTCAATTGTGCATAGTGAGCTTGGAACAAGACAAACTACTGTTTTGGGGATTGGGGAGGGGGGATTATTGTGGTTTAGTTAGAGACAGATAGGCACAAGGATTTTGTTTGCTTGTGCTACCGGACCTGGTGTGTCCTGGAACCAAAGAGAATAAACAATTGTGCAACTTTTATTTTACCTAGTCAGCTTGAAGAATTGTTAGAAGTTCTGTAATCATAGTCTGTTTGTACCTCTTTCAGACATAAACCCCGGCATTAACCCAGCTTGGACCCCAGACACTGAACAAGAATTGAAGCCAAGGTTTTAGTACTTACCCCCTTTCACACCTGGTTGATGGAACCAGGTTATTCCTGGATCGTCGCCATTCACACTGAACCTGGGACTTCCAGTAACCTGAGTCTTCCATCTCACAGTGGACGCTACTGTGCTCGCCAATCAGCGTCTTTTAGGCATGATCCGCGTTATCGTGGCCTGGGTCATGCATTTCAGACCGCAGGCTGCCGATCGGTCTTGAAAAAATCCCTGGTACCGAGCAGAGTCATGGACATGGGGCAACTGACCTGGGTCAGATCTGCTCACACATAGAGACCCAGGTCAAGCAGCAAGCCTCGGCAATATCCTGAATAACGGGTATGTGTGAAAAGGGTATAAGTGGTCAATTGTGAGTTCCAAATAGTTGTTTGGAAGTAGTTAAATCCTAATTCAAACTCTTATCACTTCTCATTCTATTGTTAAAATAAAGCAAATATACATAGTAACATTAATTCTGAGGTTGAAAAAAGACAAATTGTCCATCGAGTTCAATCTATTTGTGGACACTGTATTATTATTATGACTAATTTCATCTGTTGTGAAAGACAGCCGTTATGTATATTCCCTTTTTTTTTTTCTAGTGCGTGATCTACCCACCATAACACTGTATACCCTTATCCTTTAGGAATTTATCTAGCCCATTTTTAAAAGTATTGATGAGTCTGCCATTACTACTCTCTCAGTAAGGAAATTCAAAACACATATTGTCCTTACAGTGAAGAAACCTTTTCACCTCTGTGTGTGAAATCTCCTCTCCTCTAACCTAAGCGGATGTCCACGTGTCCTCTGTGTCGATCTTATAAAAAACAGATCCCGCACAAGCTCTGTGTATTGTCCCCTTATATATTTGTAAATGTTGATCATGTCCCCTCTTAGTCTCCTCTTTTCGAAAGTAAACATGCCTAGCCTAGCAAGCCTATTCTCGTATTCCAGAGTCTCCAACCCCTTAATCAGTTTGGTCGCCATATCTGAACTTTTTCTAGTTCCAGGAGATCATTTTTGTAATATGGTGCCCAAAATTGTGCACAGTATTCAAGATGTGGCCTCACTAGCGATTTGTATAATGGGAGTATAACATTCTCATCCCTTGCGTCAATTCCCCGCTTTATGCATGCTAATACCTTGTTTGCCTTTTTTGCTGCAATCTTACTTTGGGTACTGCTGCTAAGTTTGTTATCTATGTGAATACCTAAGTCTTTTTCCAATACAGAATCCGCTAATTTTGCCCCATTTAGTATGTAGGTGTATTGTTTTCCTTGCTACCTTACATTTGTCTGTGTTGAATCTCATTCTCCATTTTGCTGCCCATGCTTCATTTATAAAAAATAATTCTGAAGAGATTCAGCATCCCTCATCAAATTTATAACCTTACACAGTCTGGTATTGTCTGTAAAAATTGACACCATGCTCTCTAGACCTACTGCTAGATAATTTTTTTAAAATGTAAACAATAGTGGGCCAAGTACCAGGGCCGGCTCCAGGCATGTTCGAATAGAATCAAATCAGTGGAACAAAGGAGGAACTGATGCTGGTCCCGCCCGCAAGCCATTTTAACATCCACCACTATCAGAACACTGCAAAAACTCCCAGAGGAAGACCGATCCGGTTGAAACGCGTTGGAGGAGACGACTAAGAGACATCAAACCATTGGAGGACAGGAGAGTGCTGTGAGACCCTCGGACCTACGGTGCAGACATCGGTAAGCAGTACAGACGGACGGGCAGCAGGAGGACCACACAGGTGAGTACTCCGTTGTGGGGAGGTGCAACACTGCCACAGGCTCTGTTTAGATCCTGCGGCTGAGCTCCCCCCCACGCGAACACGACCAACCCAGCGAGCGGCGCAGGCACACGGGGAGATCCCTAACAGGACGAACCGGAGAGCGGGTGCGCGAGCTGAGGGACGAGTCTGTCCGGAGCTGCCAGGAGGTTCCCGCTGCCCCCCGCACCTGTACATCTTACAAGTACGGCCGCAACGATAGTGCACGAATACCAGACTTCCACACGCAGAGGTACGGGACGCCGTCCTCTGCAACTATATGAATCTAATTACTAAAGACAGATTTTTAAAGCCCACACAGTCCGGTCAGGACTAGAGACATTTCCACTGGAAAATCTATATTTGACTTTTAAAGCAACACAGCCAGATTTAATCATTACATTTATATATTTTTTTCCAGCCCATTGGCCTTTGTGTCAGAACACACACGCCAAGAACCTAAAGGATTTAATCACCAATTTGAGTGATTAAAGGACTGAGTTAAACAGGTGCTCCCCGTGGAGCACACATTGTGATTACCACCTTTTTCATGTTCAACAATATTTATCTGCACTGTTTCATTATATTGAGTGTCATATTTGATACATATGAAAGTAAAACACACCTTTATATAAGTATCCATTTGCATCATTTCACGAGTACTCAAACTGTAGGGGATGAGCGCAGTCAGGTGAAAACCAGATATCCATGTTCGAATAGAGCGGCCGCGCAGGGCGCCACCCTTAATGGGCGCCGCCATATTCGAAGCTGGAGCCGGCCCTGTGCAGCATTGGCCCGGCCGCGTGACCTCTTGTGTGCGCTATGCGCGCTGCGCGGTGTCTAATGTCAGATGCCGGCGCCACGCAGCGCGCATAGCGCACACAAGCGCCCACCCGCACATGGACCCGGACCCGGACTCGCCCGGCCGCACTCGGACAGCAGTGCTCCTCCCCCTCTCAGCGCCGCAGGTATTTGGGGGGGGCACATTTATGGATGGCACTGTGGGGGCATTTATCTGGCACTGTGGGGGCATTTATCTGGCACTGTGGGGGCATATCTGCACTGTGGGGGCATTTATCTGGCACTGTGGGGGCATTTCTGTATCTGGCACTGTAGGGGCATTTCTGTATCTGGCACTGTAGGGGCATTTATGTATCTGGCACTGTGGGGGCATTTATGTATCTAGCACTGTGGGGGCATATCTGGCACTGTAGGGGCATATCTGGCACTGTGGGGGCAATTATGTATCTGGCACTGTGGGGGCATATCTGGCACTGTAGGGGCATATCTGGCACTGTGGGGGCATTTCCGTATCTGGCACTGTGGGGGCATTTCTGGCACTGTGGGGGCATTTCTGGCACTGTGGGGGCATATCTGGCACTGTAGGTGCATATCTGGCACTGTGGGGGCATATCTGGCACTGTGGGGGCATTTCTGTATCTGGCACTGTGGGGGCATTTCTGGCACTGTGGGGGCATTTCTGGCACTGTGGGGGCATATCTGGCACTGTGGGGGCATTTATGTATCTGGCACTGTGGGGGCATTTCTGGCACATTGGGGGCATTTCTGTCACACTGGGGGCATATCTGGCACTGTGGGGGAATATCTGGCACTGTGGGGGCATATCTGGCACTGTGGGTGCATTTCTGTATCTGGCACTGTGGGGGCATTTCTGGCACTGTGGGGGTATTTCTGGCACACTGGGGGCATTTCTGGCACTGTGGGGGCATATCTGGCACTGTAGGGGCATATCTGGCACTGTGGGGGCATTTCTGGCACTGTGGGGGCATTTCTGGCACACTGGGGGCATATCTGGCACTGTGGGGGCATATCTGGCACTGTGGGGGCATTTCTGTATCTGGCACTGTGGGGGCATATCTGGCACTGTGGGGGCATATATCTGCACTGTGGGGGCATATCTGCACTGTGGGGGCATTTATCTGGCACTGTGGGGGCATATCTGGCACTGTGGGGGCATTTCTGTATCTGGAACTGTAGGGGCATTTATGTATCTGGAACTGTGGGGACATATCTGGCACTGTGGGGGCATTTATGTATCTGGCACTGTGGGGACATTTATGTATCTGGCACTGTGGGGGCATTTCTGTATCTGACACTGCTGGGGGGCATGTCATGTGTAGCTGGCACGGCTGGGGAGCATATCATGTAGTGTTCCCGTTAGGCGTCTGTGGCTAGGCAATGAGTCTCAGTGCTCTGCCTGGCGCAAAGTGTCTAACGTGCTCTGCCTGGCGCAAAGTGTCTAACGTGCTCTGCCTGGCGCAAAGTGTCTAATGTGCTCTGCCTGGCGCAAAGTGTCTAGGAGGTTCTACCTGGTGCAATGTGTATTAACTGCACTACTGTGTGGTGTAATGCGAATTGCCACTATTATGTGGCCACGCACCTTTCCCACGAAGCAACGCCCCTAAATTTGCCATGTAGGTAGATGAGCACCAAGCATTACAGTATGTACATCATTTTGCCCTCCTAACTTAAAAATGTGCCCTCCCTGTGATCAGCACCCTGCCCTAAATAGTGAACACTATCATGTGTAGCTGGCACTGCTGGGGGGCATATTGTGTGTAGCTGGCACTGCTGGGGGGCATGTCATGTCTATCTGGCACTGCACATTGTGTATCTGACACTATACTGGAGACATTGTGTGTAAGGAACCCTACTGTGGCTGTTATGTGTAAGGCTGCTAATTGTGTGCGTAGAGGGGGTGTGAAAATATATTTATTTATAGTCTAATAATATGAAGTTATGAGACCACGCCCACTTTTTCAGAGGCCACACCCACTTTTCCTGGAGCGCGAGCGCCTTTTGCGCGCACATAGGGGGGGGGGGGGGGCGCTTTTACATGTTCTCGCTCAGGGTACTAGCAGGCCTGGAGCCGGCCCTGCCAAGTACAGACCCTTGTACCTCAGTCCAATTTGAAAAAGTTCCATTTACCACTACTCGCTGCTCCCTATTATCTAACCAGTTTCTCACCCAGGTACATATTGTGCTCCCTAGCACCAGTTCTTGTAACATGTAAATAAGTCTCATGTGTAGTACTGTGTCGAAAGCTTTAGCAAAGTCTAAAAACATCCACCTCCTTACCCTGATCTAGGTGCGCACTAACTGTTTCATAAAAGCCTAGTAAGTTTGTTTGACATAATCTATCCTTCACAAATCCATGTTGGTTCCTATTAATAATCTTATTGGCTTCAAGGAACTTCTGTATACTATCCCTTAAAATTCCTTCCAGTAATTTCCCCACTATAGATGTAAGACTAACTGGTCTATAGTTACCCGGTTCAGATTTACTTCCCTTTTTGAATATCGGCACTACTTCCGCTATACGCCAGTTTTTATGAACCATGCCTGATGTAAGTGAGTCCTTGAAAATCAAAGATAGCGGTCTTGCAAGTTCGGAGTGTAGTTCCATGAGAACCCTTGGGTGAATTCCGTCGGGACCAGGTGATTTATTTTTCTTAGTTTTTTTTAATCGTCATAGACTACTAACTCCCTTAAATAAGCATTTAGCAGTGGGACATTGGGGGTCATTCCGAGTTGTTCGCTCGCAAGCTGCTTTTAGCAGCTTTGCACACGCTAAGCCGCCGCCTACTGGGAGTGAATCTTAGCTTATCAAAATTGCGAACGAAAGATTAGCAGAATTGCGAATAGACACTTCTTAGCAGTTTCTGAGTAGCTCCAGACTTACTCGGCATCTGCGATCAGTTCAGTCAGTGTCGTTCCTGGTTTGACGTCACAAACACACCCAGCGTTCGCCCAGACACTCCTCCGTTTCTCCAGCCACTCCCGCGTTTTTCCCAGAAACGGTAGCGTTTTTTCACACACACCCATAAAACGGCCAGTTTCCGCCCAGAAACACCCACTTCCTGTCAATCACATTACGATCACCAGAACGAAGAAAAAACCTTGTAATGCCGTGAGTAAAATACCTAACTGCATAGCAAATTTACTTGGCGCAGTCGCACTGCGGACATTGCGCATGCGCATTAGCGACTAATCGCTCCGTTGCGAGAAAAAAATAAGGAACGACCAACTCGGAATGACCCCCATTGTCTTTGCTGAGGTTATGTGTTAATCCTGCCATCTGGTCCTCTATCGTGAATACAGATGAGAAAAAATAATTACATTTTTCCGCTATGTCATTATTGTTTTTGAATAAGATACCCAACTTGTCCTTTAAAGGGCCTATACTCTCCTTCTTTAATCTTTTGCTGTTGATGTATTTAAAAAAACTTTTTGGGGTTTGATTTACTTTCTATTGCTACTAGCTTTTCAGTTTCTATTTTAGCAACTCATTTCTTTTTTGCATATTTTGTTACAATCCTTATAGTTCTGGAATGACTCTGCTTACCATCTGTTTTATATTTTTTGAATGCTCACCTCTTTTTGCCCATTAGTTCCTTAATCTTTTTGTTAAGCCACATTGGTTTGGAATTATTACTCATTTGTTTGCTCCCCATGGGAATAAATTTACGAGTACAATTATTGAGCAGCATTTTTAATACCTCCCATTTCTCCATAGTATTTTTTCCTTGAAACAAAATTTCCCATTCAGTGTCCCATAAAGCTTCCTTCATCATGTCAAAGTTGGCTTTGCTAAAGTTAAGAGTTCTAGTTATGCCTATATAGGACTGCTTATGAAAACTGATACTGAATGTGACCATATTGTGGTTGCTGTTTCCCATGGGCTCCCCAACTTAATATTTGATATCATTTCCCCATTGTTTGTTGTTAATACCAGGTCTAAGATTGCATTGTACCTAGTTGGTTACTCAATTTGTTGAAGTAACTAGTTATCTTTTAGTTATCTTTTAGTGTATTTAAAAACATATTACCCGTAGCAATGTCACACGAGTCAGTTGTCCAATTAATCTCCAGATAGTTAAAGTCTCCCATCACTATTACGTCTCCTAGTCCTGCCGCTTTTTTAATTTGCTTAAGTGACAATTCCTCATCAGACACATTAATACCAGGCAGCTTATAGCATAACCCTAATACTATCTTTTTTGTTCCCTTTTCCCGCATGTAAATTCTACCCATAAAGTCTCAACAGTATTTACAGTCCCCTCATGAATATTTTCCCATATCACAGGTTTTAAAATCGGCTTTACGTAAACACATAGCCCTCCACCCCATTTATTTAATCTGTCTCTCGTGTATAACCCTCTATATTGACTGTCCAATCATGAGATTAGATTTGTCCCTTCAAGTTTCAGTAATGCCTATAATATCATACTGTTTGCTTACCGCAAGGACTTCTAGTTCCCCCTTTTTTCATGCAAGGCTTCTAGCAATTACATACATACAATTAAGATAAGTATTCCCCCTGGTGCTAGGGGCTTAATTTACTATATGCAGTATCGATGATCCATAATCGTCGTTAGTTCATGTTTTTGCAATATCCTTGGTAGTACCCTCATTAATACCCCTGCCGCCTGCTCTTATCCTCCCCCCTTCTCCACCTCATTTAGTTCACTACCTCCATCTTTACTATTCTCACTGCATGACCCATAGTTTCTAGCTAAACCCTCCCCCCAGGCACCTAGTTTTTAATATCTTCTAAACATCCTTCCCCCCAGCACTGCTGCCCCCTCCTCATTCAGGTGCAATCCATCTCAACAAAAAAAGATGGTGCCTGACTGAGAAGCCCTCCCAGTGTTCCAGGAACACAAATCCCTCCTTTCTACACCAATCTCTTAGCCACAAATTTACCTCCTTAATCTCTCTCTGCCTCCCTTGACTAGCGCGTGGCACAGGTAATATTTCGGAGAATATTACCTTAGATGTCCTTGCCTTTAGTTTCTGGTCTAAGTCTATATAATATTTCTTAAGGACATCCCACCTACCACTTACTTTGTTGTTGGTGCCAACGTGCACCAAGACCGCTGGATCATTCCCAGCCCCTCCCAACAATCTTTCTACCTGGTCCGCGATGTGCCATACCCGAGCACCTGGAAGACAACAGACTGAACGGCGATCACGGTCCCGGTAGCAGATTGCCCTAACTTTCTTCCTGATAATAGAATCCCCTACCACCACAATCTAACTAGGTACCTTGCTTTCTTTTGTCACATCTCTGCCGGAGGGACAGCTCCTCTGGTTGCTAGAGGGAACAGTCTCCTCCAGATCCATTTCCTCACTACCATCCACCGAATCTTCATCCAATCGGTTTCCAATTGACAGATATTGATGGGTACCTCTAAGAGGTACCCATCAATATCTGTCAGTTGGAGTCCGATTATGATAATTACACTTACCTTTGCTCATAGCCTCTTGATAATGGATGCTCTACAGTGAGGTACCTATTAATGAAAAGTTAGTGTATGACCACAGGATACTGTATATCTTTGGATAATAGGGATTACAGCTGCAGGAATCTTCCAGCTGAAGCTCGATCATTGTAAATATACTTACCTTTACTTGTAGCCTCTTGACAATGGATGCTGTCCTGTAAGGTACCTACTAATGAGTAGGTATTGTATGATTATAAGATACTACATTTACACAGATTATTTGATGGTAAGATTACAATTTTGATAAACAGTTGACTTAGTTATTGATAATATCACAATACAGATTGTGACCGAGTGGAATAAACTATAAAACATGTGGACACACTTTTTTAACTCTTTATTCACAAATGTCAATCTTTTCACATTCACATATATGTTAGTCTTTGTGATTTTAACCTCTATGTTTCACTTTAGTCTGGGATAATTTATTACATCCTATTTTTAATTACATCATAATAAAAATTATATTATATGTGATACAAGTTTTTCTTCTCATGTGCGTCAACAATACAGATTCCTTTCTTTCTTTTTCCAAATTTTCTGGTTCTATTTGTACTGTAGTTGACAGCACCCCCTAAATTGATAGAATATTAACTAAGACTACAAAAGGGGATAACCAGTGAATGTAGGGTAATAAATCCCATACACTCACGGCATTAATTCATACAGAGTGTGCCGAAGTGCAGATACTAAACTTTTAGGAACTCCTTAAGAAAGCTGGGTGGGAGTGTAACTTTGCTTGTGGTCACTGAAGCAGCTTCCTGCAATGGCAGTTCCACTGTACTGAGGTGTAGATCTTGCTCTCCCTTGGGCATATCCATTAAAACCGAAGATCTGGCGTGAGAATCAGTTGGCAGCATGTCTGTATGAGTTCATCTCCAAGCGCCGGTGATGCAGCTTTCCATAGACTTTTCATGTGACCCAGATCAGATGACTCGTGTCACCCATTTACACCAATGTCGGGTCCGACTCTGGCACCTACCAGAGTTGGATTCCTGGGTCACTGGACCTGGGTTTTGTGCGAAATTCCAGCATTTAAGATCATGACATTCAGGAAACCAACAGTGGGATCCAGACAGCCAGGATCCTGACACATGATGGTAAGTATTTTCTCCATACCCCTAATCATACCACTAACCCTAACCCACCCCTCCCAAAATGTAAACCCTAACCTCCCCCTCCTGCAGCCTTACCCTAAATGACACCCCACAGCCTGACCCTCACCTCACCCCCCCCCCCCCTTTCCCCCAGCCTAACCCTAACCACTTTACTTTTCTCCAGGATGTGGAGAGATTCTGACCATAGGGTTCCTGCTGTCAGTCTCCTAACTGTCGGGATCCCAACTACCAGTATTTTGACCAGATATGCTTGATCTGGGATATTTTTCAAGGGCTTTTTTCCCCCTAGCCTTGACCCGGCAATAACTTGTGTTATTGCGCCAGTGGTAAGGATGTATAACAGTCCAGGTTTTGAGGCTATCTATGCTTGAGCACAGATAGTTACATAAAAATAACTGGGGTACTAATTAAGTCACATGTGCTAAAGTATAGCTATCTTTAAAACCTGGACCACTTGTGTGCCTTGAGAACTGAGGTTTGGAAAAACTGATATAGACAGTCCAGGTTTGAGAGCTCATATCACTTCATGTATACAGTATATATTTGCATGAACCTACTGCAGAGCCGGATTAAGGTGATGGGGGGCCCAGGGCACTTCAGACAGTGGGTCCCCTAATACAGAGGCAGGCAGATGAATCATGTAATCACAAGTAGATATACAGAACAAACAGCGTCACTCATGGACCTCACAGGTAGGCTCAAGAAAACCGCAAGAAGCCGTTCAACATTTTCCAATTAAACAACCGTCAGAGGTCTGTGAGTCTGCTGTTTGCTGTGTATGCATGTATGTATGTATGTATTAATGTATGTGTGTGTGTATCTATCTATCTATCTATCTATCTACACACACATAGGATAGATTGTTGAGATGTACAGCACTCATATAAGGTGTCCAAACTGCGGGGTGCCCGGCTTAGAGGTGTAATATAACGAGGTGTATGTAGTCGGCACTCCACACTCCACAAACCTGTGGTTTGTTGAATCTGTGGCAAGTATGTGGAGTGCCGACTACATACACCTCATTATATATATATATATATATATATATATACACACACACACACACACACACATATACATACATACATATATATATATATTTATATATACTCACAGTATATATATATATATATATATATATATATATATACTGTGTGTATATATATTGTCAAAGTCGAAAAATATTGAAGAACACACAGCACGTATAAACTGCACACACATGCCCACTGCGCGTGCACTTGTTCTGCCGTGCATGCACATATCCGCAATTTGCGTATGGTCGCTCCCGCGTGACCTGCGCATCGGCGCGTGGTATGGGTATTTACGGCAGAGTTTGTGTATGCATGGAGAGCCATCAAAACACATTACATATTTAATCCAAATAGTGCACAATGTACACATAGTCTCCTTGCACCACATCAGAAAGTTATAGCTGTTTAAATGGTTGCAGAACAAGGGGATTCGCTTTTACAGGATAGGAGGGGACAGACTAAGGTTATAAGGTGATATTTGGTATCCAGCTGTAGGGTATTTTAAGGGTAACATTCCGGTGGTGGTCTGCGGAAGATCGCATGTTCCTGCGGATAGTTATGTGCAGAAGCAGAATATAGATATAAACTGTATTTATTGTATTTTATGTATGTGGCGGGAATCCAGAGGAGACCACCCACAAGAACAGTTGAGAAAGACATCGCCTACCTTTTCAAATCAACCTATGACCTCTCCTGTACTGTAAAGGTGCATCCCTGTGTCCAATGGACAAAGGGATTACAGTATCCATTGTATTGCTTTTGGAAGACTTGTATAAATAAAGCCTGCTGCAGAGCGGCCAGTCACAAGACTCACAACGTTATCTATTTGATTACGGAGGACTGGACCAGGAAGCGCACGCGAATATTCTCACATATATATACATTGACCTGTAGCCATTTTTCTGTTATATATATATATATATATTGTTTGTATTGTAGTGTATAATTTGTATTGTAAACACCCTTTCAGAAATAATCCACTGTGGTGTCGGAACCCAGCGGTTAATCACAATTGGTGTCGTGTGCTCATTGCCCTGCTAAGGTTTAAAGTGTATTATTATTGTTATTATTGCATTGCATTGCTGTAGAAGGTTTTAAGTGTATCTCTGGGTGTGTACGCGCTGAGAGTACTTTGTACCATCAGCGCGGCGTGTGTACGCAAAGTCCGTACATTGTACGGGACTCTATCCGCAAATAGCGTAAAAGGTGCATGTCACGATCCGGGTATCTGGACGCCACTTCTTACCCATCAGATGCCTCCTAAGGCTGGCTCAGCGCTCCAGGACCGGATCCCATCTGTTATCCTAATGTTCACATCCCTGCATCCTCTCCTGTCTCTCTGAGACGCTGTCACAGTAACGCCATAATACATCTGGCATGGCGTCTCCCGCGGCCTCCGCCGCCGTCCCTGAGCTTCTGCATGCAGAGTGTCAGAGTGGCGATTACGTCAGCCGCGACCTCCGCTGTGTCCGCGTGGTTGGATGTGCACTTGTCAGCCTGGCGTCTCCTGTCTCCGGTGGCTGGCGCCGCCATTACTGTCTTCATTACCACATGGATTACAAACCAAACTTCCCTCCAAGTGTCTGCATGGGCGCAGCCATCTTGGATGTTGTCAGCTGATCATTTCCACCAATCCATTGTCTGTATTGTTAATCTGCATAATTGCCTAGCCAATCCCTTCCTTGCTGCATGTATAAATACACTGTGCCTGAGCAAGGAAGGCGTCAGTGCTTCGGTTGTCTAACCTAGTTCCAGTTTGTCTCTCTCCTGTGACTGTCTTCCAGGTTCCAGCTCCTGTCTCAAGACTTCCACTACAGAGACCCGCACCAGCATTCCACCTGCGGTGTAGCCTGACTTTTCCATCCATTGGAACTCATCTGTTTCCAGCTACAGATCTACCTGCTTTCAGCATACAGCTTCCAGCAGAGGTCAGCTCTTCTTAAAGTGCCGGTACCCTTTTCTACAGATATCATTTATCACCGGTATTATTATTTCACCGCTCTCAAACTCCAAAACTTCAGCTTATTTCATCGCTCTCAAGTTCATTTATTATTTAACTGGTTCCAGCCAGTATCCACTCCGTGCTAACAACAGTCTGGTTCCAGCCAGTATCCACAGCAGCCGTTTTATCTACAGCAGCAAAGCTTTTCCTGGAACACCAGCTGGTACAATCCTGGGTTATCTCCATTGCTACAGTCGGGCCTGGTAAGGACTTTCCATCTAGAAGATATTAAGAACTATCTCACACTACCAGTGCCCTGTGGCTCTTGCCACCCTGTAGTACCCAGGAACTGTATTTATTCTTTGCTGACTTTTATGTTTTCTTTTACTGCTGCTGTGTTGCGGAGTTGTCATAATAAACATCATTGACTTTTATCTAAGTTGTCGTGGTCACGCCTTCGGGCAGTTATTCTTCATGTTACTTACATGTCCAGGGGTCTGATACAACCTCCCAGGTTCCGGTACATCTCAGCCCCTACAACTGAGGCTGCCTCCCGTCAGCTCAGGCCCTCAGTTGTGACAGTAAGCACTGACCTAATGAATCCAGCCGGAGACCAGGATCAAGCGGCCAGGCCGATGCAAGAACTGGCAGCCCGACTTGAACATCAGGAGGCTGCACAGGGCCACATCATCCGCTGTCTCCAGGATCTCTCTACTCGGCTGGATGGGATTCAGACAACTCTCCGTGGATCAGGCGCGTCTGGTGCGTCAACCACAGTGACTCCAGCTATAACCCCACCCACCTTACCCATTTCTGCTCCACGTCTTCATCTACCAACGCCAGCAAAATTTGACGGATCTCCAAGGTTCTGCAGGGGATTTCTCAACCAGTGTGAGATACAGTTTGAGCTACAACCTGGCAATTTTCCCAGTGACCGTACAAAAATTGCCTACATTATCTCTCTTCTCAGTGGCTCAGCCCTTGATTCGGCATCACCGTTATGGGAGAGGTCCGACATCCTGCTATCCTCCTACACTGCCTTCGTGTCAACATTCAGGCGTATCTTCGACGAGCCAGGCCGGGTAACTTCAGCTTCATCTGAGATTCTCCGTTTACGCCAGGGATCACGTACTGTAGGACAATATCTAATTCAGTTCCAGATCCTGGCATCCGAACTGGCATGGAACGACGAGGCCCTGTATGCTGCATTCTGGCATGGCTTATCTGAGCGCATTAAAGATGAGTTAGCTACCAGAGACTTACCTTCTAAGTTAGATGAGCTAATCTCACTCTGCACGAAAGTTGATTTACGTTTCAGAGAGAGAGCAACTGAGCGTGGAAGATCATCTGCTCCAAAATCTTCTGCTCCTCCTCCTCGTCAACTGTCACCATCTAAAGATGAGCCCATGCAACTTGGCCGTTCCCGTTTAACTCCTGCTGAGCGCCGAAGACGTCTCTCCGAGTCTCTCTGTCTTTATTGTGCAGCTCCGTCTCACACCATTAATGCCTGTCCCAAACGTCCGGGAAAACTCCAAATCCTAGCTCGCCAAGGAGAGGGCCGGCTAGGAGTAATGATCTCCTCTCCATCTCCTCAAGATTGTAATCTCCCAGTCTCGCTTCAAGTTGCTCAACGTTATCGGAACGTCATTGCCCTCCTTGATTCCGGAGCAGCTGGGAACTTTATTTCTGAACCCTATGTTAAACGGTGGTCCCTACCCACTGAGAGACTTCCTTCGTCTATTTCCCTAACTGCCGTGGATGGCAGCAAGATTTTTGATGCAGTTATTTCTCTAAGGACTCTACCAGTTCGTCTGAGAGTGGGAGTTCTTCATTCCGAACTTATTTCTTTTTTAGTGATTCCAAGAGCCACACATCCTGTGGTCCTGGGCCTTCCATGGCTCCGTCTTCACAATCCTACAATTGATTGGACGACTACGCAAATTCTGGCATGGGGTTCCTCCTGTGCTGAGACATGTTTGTTTAAAGTATTGCCTGTCTGTTCTTCCTTCCCCAGGTCGTCTGATGTGCCACCTCCTCCATATCAAGATTTCACGGATGTGTTCAGTAAAGCCTCTGCTGATATCCTTCCTCCTCATAGAGAATGGGACTGCCCGATTGATCTCGTTCCAGGGAAGGTTCCACCTCGAGGCCGAACTTATCCGTTGTCTCTGCCTGAGACGCATTCCATGGAGGAATATATTAAAGAGAACCTAGCAAAGGGGTTCATTCGACCTTCTTCTTCTCCAGCCGGCGCAGGCTTTTTTTTTGTAAAGAAGAAAGATGGTGGTCTGCGGCCGTGCATTGACTACAGAGGTTTGAACGACATTACCATCAAGAACCGCTATCCTTTACCCCTGATTACTGAGCTCTTTGATAGAGCTAGCGGAGCTACCATCTTCACAAAGCTGGACTTGAGAGGTGCATACAATCTCATCCGGATCCGTGAGGGTGACGAGTGGAAGACCGCCTTTAACACCCGTGACGGACATTATGAGTACCTCGTCATGCCCTTCGGATTGAGCAATGCTCCAGCTGTCTTCCAGCATTTTGTCAATGAGATCTTCAGAGACATTTTATATCGTCATGTCGTGGTCTATCTAGACGATATCCTCATTTTTGCCAACGATTTAGAGGAACATCGTTTTTGGGTAAAGGAGGTTCTGTCCCGTCTCCGTGTCAATCATCTCTATTGCAAATTAGAGAAATGCGTCTTTGAAGTCAAGTCCATTCCGTTTCTTGGGTACATTGTGTCCGGTTCCAGACTAGAGATGGATCCTGAGAAACTACAAGCAATCCGGAATTGGCCGGTACCCTTAACCCTCAAAGGGGTCCAGAGGTTCCTAGGGTTCGCCAATTATTACAGAAAGTTTATACGAGACTTTTCCACCATTGTGGCGCCTATTACTGCTTTAACTAAGAAGGGTGCTAACCCGTCCAAGTGGTCTGAGGAAGCTATGCAAGCCTTTCATCTGTTAAAACAAAGGTTCATCTCGGCACCAGTTCTGAAACAGCCCGACATCGACTCTCCTTTCATCTTAGAGGTGGATGCCTCCTCCGTGGGAGTAGGAGCGGTGTTATCTCAGAGGGCTAAAGATGGCCATGTACATCCTTGCAGTTTCTTCTCCCGGAAGTTCTCCCCAGCAGAGCGCAACTATGCCATTGGCGACCAGGAGTTGCTAGCCATCAAGCTCGCTCTGGAGGAGTGGAGATATCTGTTGGAGGGAGCTTCTCATTCAATCACTATACTTACGGACCACAAGAACCTTTTATACCTGAAGGGCGCACAATGTCTCAACCCTCGTCAGGCCAGATGGGCACTTTTCTTTTCCAGGTTCGACTTTAAACTCCAGTTCTGTCCGGGCTCTCAGAATCGCAAGGCCGATGCCCTTTCCCGCTCATGGGAGCAAGAAAATGAGTCAGAGTCTTCAGACAAGCATCCTATTATAAATCCGTTGGCATTCTCCACGGTTGGGATGGACTCTACGCCCCCATCAGGGAAAAGTTTTGTGAAGCCGATGCTAAGGAAGAAGCTCATGCATTGGGCCCATGCTTCCCGTTTTGCCGGACATACAGGTATCCAAAAAACCCTGGAGTTTATCTCTAGGTCCTATTGGTGGCCAACTCTGAAAAAGGACGTCTTGGAGTTTATTGTATCTTGCCCAAAGTGTGCCCAACATAAAGTATCCCGCCAGTCGCCTGCGGGGCAACTGGTTCCACTATCCGTTCCCCGTCGACCATGGACCCACTTGTCGATGGATTTCATTACAGACTTACCCATGTGCAACAAGTTCAATACCATCTGGGTGGTAGTTGACCGGTTCACCAAGATGGCACACTTCATTCCTCTCACCGGTCTTCCGTCAGCTTCCAAGTTGGCTCAAGTATTCATACAAGAGATCTTCCGACTCCACGGTCTTCCTGAAGAAATGATCTCTGATCGAGGAGTTCAATTCACAGCCAAATTCTGGCGAAGTTTATGTCAAGTCCTCCAAGTCAAGCTAAAGTTTTCCACGGCTTACCATCCTCAGACCAATGGTCAAACTGAGAGGGTGAATCAGGACTTGGAGGCCTTCCTCCGCATCTATGTGTCCTCCTCTCAAGATGACTGGGTTCAATTACTTCCCTGGGCCGAGTTCTGTCATAACAACCAGTATCATTCCTCATCTTCTTCTACACCATTCTTCACTAACTTTGGATTCCACCCTAAAGTCCCTGAGTTCCAACCGCTTCCAGCAACTTCTGTTCCAGCAGTGGATATCACCTTGCATCAGTTTGCCAATATCTGGAAGAGCGTACGATCAGCTCTGCTCAAGGCATCATTCAGGTACAAGAAGTTTGCGGATAAGAAGCGTCGAGCAGTTCCTGCTCTCAAGGTGGGTGATCGGGTATGGTTATCCACGAAGAATTTGAGGTTAAGAGTTCCCAGTATGAAGTTTGCACCTCGCTACATTGGTCCTTTTAAAATTGAACAAGTCATCAATCCTGTTGCTTACAGACTCCAGTTGCCTCCCTTCTTAAAAATACCCAGGACATTCCATGTTTCCCTGTTGAAACCGCTGATCTTGAATCGGTTTCATTCCTCACTTCCTCCAACTCCGAAAGTCCAAACTCAATGAGGCGTTGAGTATGAAGTGGCCAAGATCCTGGACTCACGTCACCGTTACGGTCAACTGCAGTATCTTATTGACTGGAAGGGTTATGGCCCTGAGGAACGTTCATGGACCAATGCTTCTGATGTCCATGCTCCTGCCTTGGTCCGGAGATTCCATTCCAAGTTTCCTCAAAAGCCAAAGAAGTGTCCTGGGGGCCACTCCTAAAGGGGGGGGTGCTGTCACGATCCGGGTATCTGGACGCCACTTCTTACCCATCAGATGCCTCCTAAGGCTGGCTCAGCGCTCCAGGACCGGATCCCATCTGTTATCCTAATGTTCACATCCCTGCATCCTCTCCTGTCTCTCTGAGACGCTGTCACAGTAACGCCATAATACATCTGGCATGGCGTCTCCCGCGGCCTCCGCCGCCGTCCCTGAGCTTCTGCATGCAGAGTGTCAGAGTGGCGATTACGTCAGCCGCGACCTCCGCTGTGTCCGCGTGGTTGGATGTGCACTTGTCAGCCTGGCGTCTCCTGTCTCCGGTGGCTGGCGCCGCCATTACTGTCTTCATTACCACATGGATTACAAACCAAACTTCCCTCCAAGTGTCTGCATGGGCGCAGCCATCTTGGATGTTGTCAGCTGATCATTTCCACCAATCCATTGTCTGTATTGTTAATCTGCATAATTGCCTAGCCAATCCCTTCCTTGCTGCAGGTATAAATACACTGTGCCTGAGCAAGGAAGGCGTCAGTGCTTCGGTTGTCTAACCTAGTTCCAGTTTGTCTCTCTCCTGTGACTGTCTTCCAGGTTCCAGCTCCTGTCTCAAGACTTCCACTACAGATACCCGCACCAGCATTCCACCTGCGGTGTAGCCTGACTTTTCCATCCATTGGAACTCATCTGTTTCCAGCTACAGATCTACCTGCTTTCAGCATACAGCTTCCAGCAGAGGTCAGCTCTTCTTAAAGTGCCGGTACCCTTTTCTACAGATATCATTTATCACCGGTATTATTATTTCACCGCTCTCAAACTCCAAAACTTCAGCTTATTTCATCGCTCTCAAGTTCATTTATTATTTAACTGGTTCCAGCCAGTATCCACTCCGTGCTAACAACAGTCTGGTTCCAGCCAGTATCCACAGCAGCCGTTTTATCTACAGCAGCCCAGCTTTTCCTGGAACACCAGCTGGTACAATCCTGGGTTATCTCCATTGCTACAGTCGGGCCTGGTAAGGACTTTCCATCTAGAAGATATTAAGAACTATCTCACACTACCAGTGCCCTGTGGCTCTTGCCACCCTGTAGTACCCAGGAACTGTATTTATTCTTTGCTGACTTTTATGTTTTCTTTTACTGCTGCTGTGTTGCGGAGTTGTCATAATAAACATCATTGACTTTTATCTAAGTTGTCGTGGTCACGCCTTCGGGCAGTTATTCTTCATGTTACTTACATGTCCAGGGGTCTGATACAACCTCCCAGGTTCCGGTACATCTCAGCCCCTACAACTGAGGCTGCCTCCCGTCAGCTCAGGCCCTCAGTTGTGACAGTGCATAGAGTGTGAACTAAGTATAGCGGCCGCAGCGGCTAAAGGTTTAAAGTGTATTGATGGTGTGTTTGAGGTATGGCTTTTATTCCTGTAAAGATAATCGACATTATCAATATATATATATATATATATATATATATATACACTGTGTGTGTGTGTGTGTGTGTATATATATATATATATATATATATATACACACACACAGTATATATATATATATATATATATATATTATGACCTGCAGCCTATGCTTAAAATGTAAATTATATTAGCATGGGGAAAAATCATATTAAGCCATTCTTACTGTTGTGCAGACAGGCTGCTGTGACAGGGCTCCACATGCCACCCGCGATCCAGCCCTCCTCCGCTCGGTCTAAGTTCTTTTCTGCTGTGCAGCCTGTGCGCCCAGCCAGTGACTGAGCCGCAGGCTGCTATTTCACACACTATTGGACAGCTGAGCCGTCACTCAGCTGTCCTGTAGTGCTGTGCGGCGCTGGCTTCTTCTGTTTATTTGCACGTTCAGCGGGGAGCCAGGACCGCAGCACTGCAGATCGGATCGGTAAGAGAGATTCGATCTGTGGAGGGTGGCAGAGGGCCCTTTTAGTAAGTTGGGCCCGGGGTACTAACACCCTGGGCCCCCACTTTAAATCCGGCTCTAAACTACAGTATATATATATATAAAAATGTGAAAGCCCTTACTCACTCACTGACTGACTGACTCATCACTATTTCTCTTCCTTGCCAATATGTTAGGAAGATTAAATTTAACATAGGTATTCTTCAGGTGGGAAATAGGAAAACTACGTAATTAGAATTTTAATAAACCTCCCCTAAGGGAGTGAAAAGGGGGTTGACATAATTATGTCATTGCTGATCTGCGGCTTGTGTTGCGTGAATGATAACACCCAAACGAACAATCGGATAAAATATTGGGTTTCACATCCAGTGTGTACAATTTAATAAACTACAAAAATAGTCCTGTTACTATTGACCGTACCTGCTACAGGTACTCCTCGGGTAATGCCAAGAACCATGAATTAATATTTACTTACATTAAGACATCTCAAATGTACATGTCTATAGATATACCAAATTTTTAACACTCATTTACACTCAATTATATGTACAACTGTGAAAATAAGAGATTCCTGTGCAAAGAACAGGTAGAACAGTTGGTATATATATATATATATATATAAAATAGAGAATGTGCAAGCGCCACAAATGTTATAGATACACCCGACTAAAAAACACTCCCAATAATTTTGGGTGTCTGCCGTCCCTTAAGTATGCAGTAGTGGTGAGTTACTGTGGTAATGGTTTATGGGCAAAATGGTATAAGGGTGCTGGCGACCACCGGTGTAATAAAAAAGTATTTCAATCCATGTATATAATAAAATAAAATATACTAATTTATTTGGTACAGATAAAATACAATTAATATGATAGTAAAAAATGTGCAATATTAAAAAATTGGGAAGAGGGGATGGACTGTGTTATAAAAACACATGCATAAGGTTCTAAAACCAAGTTTTATATAAATAAATAAGGAGAGTCTTAACTTGTAGGTAGAGGGTCACAGAGGGACCCTCTACCTACAAGTTAAGACTCTCCTTATTTATTTACTCTGGTTTTTGAACATTATTAATCACTTTATTTATTAATTTTTTTTATATAAAACTTGGTTTTAGAACCTTATGCATGTGTTTTTATAACACAGTCCATCCCCTCTTCCCAATTTTTTAATATTGCACATTTTTTACTATCATATTAATTGTATTTTATCTGTACCAAATATTGAAATACTTTTTTATTACACCGGTGGTCGCCAGCACCCTTATACTATTTTGCCCATATATATATATATATATATATATATATATTTGCATTCATGTACATTTGTGGTTGTATGCTTTTGCAATACTTGCTTACTCTTCTGGAAGATCAGGGAACCCTACACACTCCTAGTGAAATGGTTGCTATGACATGATTTTCAGAGTATTGAACCATCTCGGTGAGACCAGTGCTGGATTTAGGTGTGGGTTAGAAGTGCACCCACCCACTGCCTACCCACTGCCCGCACAGTGCTGGCTGACTCAGCCCCCGGAGGCCACTTCCCAATACACAAAATTATGGGGAGTGGCCTCGTGGGGTAGGGGGGCGTTGTTTTACTGGCGTGCCGCCATCACAGATCACGCCTCCTTTTTTGCGCTGTGTGTGGCATGTCGAGCGCTCTGTGAGCTGCTGGTATAGCCCGTGTCCCACTCTCCTAGTGAATATCTATTTACTGCTGCTCTGCAGCGGGTGAGAGAGCGACAGTTGGGAGGTATGCTTCTGCGGCCGTACCCAGGAGAGAGAGCTGGTGGCTGGTGAGTAATGACACACACACACACACACACACACACACACACACACACACACTATTTATATTTTTTTGTATCATTTTGTTTTCAGACTTTTACATTGGTTAAGCATTTTTTATATAATTTGTTGAATTTAACAATAACAGAAACAGGGGCGGAACTGCCAGAGACAATGGAGTCAGTTGCCGCCGAGCTCCAGACCTGAAGAGGGCACTTCCTCCATTGTCCTCTGCTCTGTGTCCTTCCCTACTGGCTGTTCCGTATCCTCCAGCTCCACCTTCCCTGCTGCTTCCAGCTCCCCCACACCTTGATCTCCCATGTGCTTCCGGCTCCCCTGCTCCACGATCCACCCACTGCCTCCGCCCTCCCCCCCTGCTCTAAGATCTCCCCTGCTGCCTCCGGCTCCCCGCTCCGTGATCTCCCCAGCAGCAGTGCCTCCGGTTCCCCCACTCCTTGTTCTCCCTTGCTGCCCATTCTCTATCCTTCCTGCTGTGCAAGGGGAGCACCGATCATCTTCATCAGGACTCCTCCCTATGACTTGATGCCATGGAAGTGGACACCATTCTACCTGACAGAGGAGCCAAAACAGTGCAGGCGTGCAGAGGAAAAGGTATTGTGGCTGTGGGGGGCAGGGTGTTTGCGGTCAGGAGCTGGGGAAGGAAGGGGGCATTGCACATTTCACATTACTTTTGATTGAGTGATGCCACTCTGTCATTTCAGTGCTGTATTCAGGGCTGTGTCCTGCTTCTGTCTAACCTCTCTCCTGTCACTCCTGTCCTGGCCCTGTCTCCCCTGTGCTGGCCCTGTCTCTCCTCTCTCTTGTCCCTGTCACATTTTTCCTGTCACTTCTATCCTCACCCTGACTCCTCTCTCTCTTGCCCCTGTCACCCCCATCCTGTCCCCTCTATCCTGGCCCTGACACCCCTGTTCTGTCCCTGCCACCACTGTCCTGGCCCTCCCACATCTGTCCTGGTACTGTTAACCCTATCTCCTATCCCTTCAGTTCTGTCCCTGTCCTGGTTCTGCCCCTGTCACCTCTATATTGTCCCTGTCATCTCTGTACTGGCCCTGTCACCCCTCTATCCTGTCCCCTCTGTTCTGTACTGTCTCCGTAACCCCTCATGTGTCTTCTGTCCTGGCCTTTTAACCTATGTCCTGGCCCTGTCTTTTCTGTTCTTCCCCACTGTACTGTCCCTGTCATCTATGTATTGGCCCAGTCACCCCTCTCTCCTGCCCCCTCTGTGCTGTACTGCCCCCATCACCCCTGTCCTCTCCCCTATGTCCTGGTCCTGTCACCTCTCTCTTGTCCCTCTCACCTCTATCTTGGCCCTGTCATTTCTGTTCTTCATTAATGTACTGTCCCTTTCATCTCTGTATTGGCCCCGTCACCTCTGTCCTGTCCATGACACCCTTCTCTCCTGCCCCCTCTGTTCTGCAATGGCCCTGTCACCCCTGTCCTCTCCCTGTCACCCATCTCTCCTGCCTCCTCTGTTCTGTCTTGGCCTTGTCACCCTGTCCCGTGTCTGTCCTCTCTGTCAGTCTGTCCTAGTCCAACTGTCCTGACCCCACCGTACTGTCTCTGTCATCTCAGTATTGGTCTTGTCACCCCTGTCCTAGCACTGTCCCTCCTGGTCCTGTCACCTTTGTCTTAGCCTAAAATTATATAAAATTTCCCCTCCCCTTTTTAAGGATTGGGGGGATCAAACTCTAACTTGCCTCCGGGTGATGGGGATGAACTTACGCCACTGATCAGAAAGTTACTGTACCATGCAGATGTGTAAGTAATAAAAAAAATGTGTATTTTCTTTTTAACACTGTCATTTAAGTGATATGTATGTATTCATGTTCCTCAATGGGTTAATAGGTTATCCTTCTGAAAAAGTGAAGTGTTCCTTCAGCCCTGCAGAGCTAAGTAACCATGACTGTCCCCCTGTCACAAGTTACCATGTGTTCATGAAACAAATAAATGTGAATATGTCCAATCTGTTATTCTGCTCTGCCAGCAATTACAACAATTTCTTTTTTTAAGGTTGATTAGACTAGAAAGACAAAAAGAAAATAAGATGACGAAACACTGGGCAGCCTGTTTCTCTGCAAGTCTTCAGCCCTAGGCACAGCCCTTCCTACAAAGCTGGACCTAAAGGAAGCTCTAAGAGCAAAGAGCTGTGTACAAATGCACATGAAATAAGAAAACATATTGCCAGTGCACAACAACACATTTTGATTAATTGTCTTTTTTTTCTCCCATTGTGAGCATACTAAGGCTTACTTGTGAGCTGAATGCATTTTTCCCTTAATACCTAAATTATGAAATCCTAATGACCAGCCTATATCGATTAAATCTTTCCTGTGCGCCACTAATTCCGGTGTGTCTGTACATAGCACCTCTAACAATACAGTGAGTTGACAGTGATGCTTTTATCCAACATCTCTGTGCTCTTTCATCTCTTTACATCTCTGAAACCTTCCCGCTAAGTGCAACTGCACCTTATAATCAAGTCGCAGATTGTGCTGCATTAAGATTCAGCACTGTTTCTTATCACAGCTGAACTGTTTAGATGACCTAGTTGTACAGTATCTCCTCTGCGAGCTACTGAAGGGAGGTTATAAATGCTCAGCGGTGACAGGTAATAAAAACATAATGGTATTTACCACCTACAGTACGGCTAGCACCGCTGAACATTCACGGGTTTAACTCTTCCAATCCAAACTCCTGTTGCGGAGGACAAACTATGGCTTACAAATGCTAATGTACCTGCTGCTAAGATATATGTCAGGGTTGCTTATCTCCTATAGTGCAAAGGATTTTCATTACGAGGCATGCTGCAAATTCTCCTCTAGGAATAATTGTCTGATTGCAGCTATTTTACATATACATATGGCCTATTTTAATGCCGAGCAGATAAATATGTCTGCGGAAAATACTCGATTTTTTTCCCTGTTGGAGAATGAACATTTTGGCACAACATCCCGACTCCTGGGAGCCCTCTGTTTCTCATTCTCCTTAATGCTTGATGTGGTTTTTACATTGGACTCAAGAGAGAGGCAGAGCAGACACATCAGGTACAGTGCATAAGGCTGAAATGAAAATGAGAGTACACAGCATGAAGTACAGCGCAGCAGCTCCTCTAATTATGGATAGCATAATTTTATTTAACTTAATTAAGACTGGACATAAAGTTCCTTTTTTTTTCCCCGACACCCAGGATAGGAACAAAATGTGTTTAGTTCCTGGTGCTAAAAATTACATTAGACCGACCCAGTGTGTTGTCTGTTTTAAAAATCAATTGTTAAGTGCAAGGAAATTACTTACATTTTGATGTGTTACTTATCCGTGACCTCGCATACAGTTGTTGAGAGTATTTCTTTTAAGAACCATTCAATTAGTTTGCCTACGGTCATTAAGTTACTAGTTGCTAACTGCATGCAGGGACTAATTCCTCAAGGATTATTGCTTAAATAACATCTAAATTGCCAGCATAAACCTAATGGTTCCGGAGTTTCCATCCTTTCTGTTTCAACGTTCTTGTCCTCAAACTGCTTAGATGTGCTTTTTCACTGGAATGTTCTCAAGTTCTTGGCGTACGCATAATGCTTATTTGCTGCAGAGGCTCAATCACTTGGGTGCCGCAGCAATGACACAGACACCTCTGTATTTAATCGGAATTGAGATTAATACTGTTTTCTGTGGGCTAAAGTGGTTCTGTCATCTACACGCTACACCACCCTAGGGTGACACCCCAACCAGTTTTGGGTGCTACACATTAAACAAACAACCTATGGGTAAACATCTATTACATTAACTGTATATGTGTGTTGCTACTCTATAGTTTCTTCTAAGTTGAGCTCTTTACATGGCTGCAAAAACTTAGCTGCCTTCTGGGTTCCAGAATTTATTTTCTTCTACGTTACGGGCGGCATCAGACATCACTATGACAGAAGGGAACTGGGAAGTTTTCTAACAGGAGAAACTTTACTTTTTTATTGCATAACAAAGAGTTGTCAGGCAAAAAGATTCCTAAATGTTAATCTTTACTCTTTTTGATACTAAACTTGACTGACCAGCCTTAAAAATAGTTCCTAGATTGTATCACCTTGGGTGTATGAGACAGTGCTAATGTATTTTATACTTGGCAGCACTTGGTGGGTGAGTAAAGCGCTCGTTAACCATGTATTAAGTAAATTTGCTCATTTTGAAGAGGATGCTTCAAACTCACTAATGTACTTGTTTGCTTTTAGAATTAAATAACTTATTCCAGTGACTGACCCTAAGCGTAGACAAGGCCGGTGGTATAGTACACATCCTGTTTTTGACATTGATGTCCATGACTATGAATTATGGGCCTGAATCATAGTTGCATGCTAGTCTGATGTTCACGCATTTAACCGATTGTATCAATGGTCTGCACATACATCCCAGACTCAATGCACATGGGCAACTGAAATGTGATTATGAATGCATTAAGAATTCATTTGCAAGTGACTGACAGGGAGCGGCCATTTTGGGCAAGGTAACGGGGAGTCATGACAAAAACGCTGGTATGGTCAGGCTGTTCTTGGGGCATACAAATGGAGGGTGACCCCTAAGATGATTATGCACAGGACAGAATATTAACAACAGCGAATTTCGTAAAACCAGCCAATTTAGGAGTATTCTACATATTTAATGTCGTAATTTTTATTGGGCTGGAGGTGCACCCGAAAACAAAAATACAGTATTGGGGTTTGGGGGTGAGTGAGCAATAGGAAAAGCTCACTATAAGAAAGCTCTCTTTGTGGTGCACTCTTTTATTTAATATGATTTGTTAGTTATTTAAAACATAACTTTTATTTTGTAATAGCTTCAAATAATATAACACGTTTTAAACAATGATAGTATTTGGAACAAAGAACAATAAAAAAAATATTTTTGTGTGTGAATACATTCATAGGAGCAAGGTAATTAATCATAAAATCCAAGCTCAAGTGTCTAAAATGATCACAATAATTGATCCATGTGATGGTTGCTAATAATAAATTACATTGGATCTTGAGTAACTCGTTATGCGAAAATATAATAATTATATTCCCACTGATTATAGGCAATAGAAAATTATACCCTAAATTGGTTAATAGTAACCTTGTTTGTAGTACACTGATATTATGGCAGCAGTCATATATGGTATGTGAGGCGGAGGTATATTAGAACCAAGATGGCAATTTTTCTCTAGAGTACTGATACACTTGAAGACATTTGTAAAGCTGTCAGGAGACCAAATGTCAGGCATACTCACTATATAAGAAATTGTTACATTGCAACATTCTCCTGAAAACAATGTTTAAACTAACAGAATAGTATTGGGCAACAATTGTAGCAATTATTAGTGATTTTCTGCAGCTTCACAAAGGGATACTTTTGAATTAAATGCTCAAATACATGATTCTAATAAAAAAAAATATGTATAGACCCCTACAAACTACCACTAACAGGGCTGAATGAACAAATCAATTTAAGTGCCTTCTTACCAACAATATAATAAATAAAAAAGAATAATGTAGGTGCACACGGATGTATGTATGTGTATATATTATTTTTTTGTGTGTGTATGTCGACATAGGTCAACATGGACACCATATAAATGTACCGCGTCCCCTCGCATGGCTCGCTGCGCTCGCCATGCTTCGGGCATGATGCCTCGCTGCACTCGGCACACTATTATATTCCCCCTCCAGGTCCACTGGGATGGTAAAGTATGAACAAGTCGGTTTCAATGAAAAAATCATGTCGACATTTTGACCTGTTGACATTTTACATGTCGGCATTTTGACCTTGTTGGTATTTTGTCCATGTCGGAATTTTGACCTTGTCGGGATTTTGACCGTCGGTCAATTGCTGTCGGGATTTCGACCGTCGGGATTTTGATTGTCGGTAAATTGACTGCATCCCAGCCTGAAGGATAAAACAAATCAGTAGAACTGTTGAGAGATATATTTGATACTGTGGCAGGTCTTTGAAGAGGCGAGTGGATGAAGGTGTTACTGTATGTAACAATTTTCTGAAAAAATTGTTTTCCTAATGGATGAAGGTGTTATGACCTAGGAATCATAGTAACAATGGTATTTTACACGTAGGTAGTCTATGTACTGCTATATTCTGTGGATAAAAGTGCTATGTCCAATTCTTAGGGTCTGATAATATATATTTAACAAGGTACTTTTAGAAGTTTAGGGATATTTTAACTGAGCAGTGAGGTGAACCATTTCCTTTGCCAGCGGTTAATTGTAAATGGTGAATATTGACAAATGTGTAAATTGTTTAATGTACAGTGTTTCGATTTTTGCACTATTGGCAAGTTCCAAGGAATCCTGCTTTAAAAATCTGCAAAGCTGTGATCCAGTGAAATAAAGTTAATACTGCAATGGTTCTCAAACTGTGCGCCGTGGCACGTGCCTTGGATTGGTGGTCCAGGACAAATCCAAATTATTTTTGGTCAATGTAATAGGCAAAACCAGTGCAGGTGGCTGCTAATCATAAAATATGTGGACATACAGAGGCGAATCTTGCCCCTCACCAGATAATTGAACCTAAGGATGACACATAAACACAATTTACTTAATTTAAAATTTCTTTCAAAATTTCTCGATAAGAAACATTTGGCCTAGGGGTGCCATGAAAAAATTCTGATAGTCTAGGGCTTCATGATTCAAAAAAGTTTGGGAACCACTCCACTGTGTTATAATTGTACCTATGGTGCAAGTGAAATGTTTATGAACTAATGTGAACTTAGAAAAGTTTTCTGTAAAATCCAGAAATAAGGGTTTTTACAAGGGAAACATGCCCCTCTGAGGTGTGGAAGCATCCGAAATACAAGTGTTAATAGATTTAGATATTCATTCACCTAACACATTTCAAAAGCAGGGACCTGAAAAAATCCTATTACCGCATTCTTATCAGAATATAATACATCCACTTGCCTCTCCATTTATCAAAGCATGGAGAGAGATAAAACACTAACCAATCAGCTCTTAACTGTCATTTTTTCAACACACCCTACATAATGAGAGTTAGAAGCAGATAGATTTGTGCTAAATAAATAAATTAGATTAGTGATAAATACTCTATATTAGATTATCTGTTTTAATTTACCCCAGGGCCATACCCAGGGGTGTGCAAGCATTGCCATTTACAGGGTGCAGATCCCTGTGGGTGGCACTGTCACTGCCCCATGGCATTTGCATGTGACCTGCAGGGTCCCTGGAATGCCGCCCTGCAGCCAATAGTGCTACTGCAGACCCACCCAGAGAATGCAAGGGATGCTCTGAGCAGGAACTCTGCAACCTGTGGAACTGCTCGCATCTTCCTTAGGATGCTCAAATCAGTGCTCTACTTTTCATGCTGGTCCCCTCCCCCCTCAGGAGCGATATGAAGATGTCCCAGATTTAGGGGCCAGGCAGGCACAGTTTGCACTGCAGCCCTGTTTTGGCGCTGCTGTACCCTACACACCAGTGAAGACAAAACACACACAGACTCTCATATATCCCATTGATAAGCACTTTAAAAATATGCAGTGAGCAGTGCACCTTGTGTACCTTCATAAAATCACTAAACTTTGTTTTATAACATAATACAAGGTGGAACATGGATCACCCACTAACTACCGCCCCATCTCTCTTCTCCCTTTCGCCTACACATTACTTGAACGACTGGTCTACAGCCATCTCACAAGCTACCTCTCTGAGAACTCCAGCCTCGATCCACTACAATCTGGCTTTCACCCACTCCACTCCACTCCACTCCACTGATACTGCCCTGTGAAAGTCACCAATGACCTGCTTTCAGCCAAATCCAGAGGCCACTTCTCTCTGCTCATCCTTCTGGACCTCTCTGCTGCTTTTGACACCTTGGATCATCCTCTCCTCTGCACACTCCAAAACGCTGGCCTCTCTAGCACTGTTCTTGACTGGTTTTCTTCTTACCTTACTAACCGCTCCTTCTCTGTGTCTGCCTCCGGCACCACCTCACACCCTTTCATCCTTCCTGTTGGTGTCCCTCAGGGTTCTGTCCTTGGCCCCCTTCTGTTCTCCCTGTACACCTCTTCCCTGGGTGCGCTCATTAACTCCTTTGGCCTTCAATACCACCTCTATGCTGATGACACACAACTCTACCTCTCCTCTATTGATCTGTTCTCCTCTGTCCTCTCTCAAGTTTCCAGCTGCCTCTCCACAATCTCCTTCTGGATGTCTGAGCGCTCTCTGAAGCTCAACATGGACAAAACTGAACTTATCATCTTTCCTCCATCCAGAGCAACACCCCTGACCAATATCTCTAACATTGTTGACAACACCACCATCTCCCCCGTCCCCAACTCTGCTGCTTGGGCATCACTCTTGACTCCTTCCTCTCCTTTGCACCCACATCCAAGCTCTGGTACAATCCTGTCTGTTCCAGCTACGCAACATTGCTCGTATCAGGACATTTCTCTCTCAGAGTGCAACTAAACTTATCATCCAGTCACTGGTCATCTCATGACTCGACTACTGCAATGCACTCCTCACTGGCCTCGCTTGCTCCCATCTTGCTCCCCTCTAATCTGTCCTGAACTCCGCAGCTAGGCTTATCTTCCTCTCCCGCTGCTCCACATCTGCCACTCCCCTTTGACAAAATCTACACTGGCTCCCATTCCCCTACAGAATCCTCTTCAAAATCCTCATCCTCACATACCAGGCCATCTCTAATTCCACTGCTCCCTACATCTCCAAACTCCTCTCCCTTCATACTCCCTCCCTCCCCCTACGGTCGACCAATGACCGTCGCCTCTCCACGCCCTGGTCACTGCTTCCCATGCTCGAGTTCAAGACTATGCCCGTGCTGCACCCCTTCAGTGGAACGCACTCCCCCATTCCATTAGACTATCCCCTACCTTGTAAAGCTTCAAAGGGGCACTAAAAACCCACCTATTCATCAAAGCATACCCTCCCGATGCATAACCTAGTCCTGAGGCCGCTCCTCCATCCCCCTGCCTCATGCCTTGAACATCTCTGCTTTGCTTGCACCTCATGTCATCT
The DNA here is from genome assembly GCF_028390025.1 of Pseudophryne corroboree. Lineage (NCBI taxonomy): Eukaryota > Metazoa > Chordata > Amphibia > Anura > Myobatrachidae > Pseudophryne > Pseudophryne corroboree. The sequence continues at coordinate 271,884,318 of NC_086454.1, forward strand.
GTCTGTCGACCGTTCCCACTAGATTGTTAGCTCTTCAGAGCAGGGCCCTCTTTCCTCTTGTTATCTAAGCCCTTTTCTCGACACATTTTGTTCGCAGCTCTCCGCCCCTCAGCGACCATCATTACCTGCTTTTTCTCGAACTGGTAAAGGCTCATCTCCATCTATGGCCACCAGCCCCTTGTAGTACGATGATCACTCCCTCATTACTTACATCTTAGCTGTATTATGTTTTGAGAATTGTGGTGCTCCTTGTTACCTGTACTCTATTTTGTTATTTATTTGCTGTAATGCTAAGTTTGTCTCCCTGCACTGTCCTTTGTACGGCGCTGCGATACACTTGTGGCGCCTTATAAATAAAATGTAATAATAATAATAATTAAGTGTTGAATTAAGTCTTTTGGTTCCATACTCAGCTCTACCGGACACCTCATTGGTCTGTGCCTTAGAGCAGTATGCAGAAATGAAACATGCTCTAACTGAAGATATTCAGAGTTTACCTGTGGCAGTTTACTAGATATAGAGAAATCTTGTGATAGTCTCAGTGGTACTAGAAACTTCTTGTCTTTTACTGACAGGTACATGCAACTTTGAGATTATTAATGTTATTGTCTTCACATGCCTTTAGATTTTTTGGCAGCTGATATGAATTTTGTACCTTGAAGCTTTGTCCTGTCAGTTCTTCTCATATCTGATATGGATACCTATAGCATCCTTTGGGGTTCAGCAGTTGGAACATCATCTGCTTCGTTCATTGTGCTCTCTCTGGCTGAACCTCTGTGACAGCTCTCTGGACAATTTCCAGCAGCAATCTAGCTGGCCTCCCTTTCAAATTAAGAAAAAAAAAATGACACACTCAGAGTAGCATTGGATATAGTTTTATCAGCTAATAAATGTTTAGATGCATTTGGGGATAGAAAGAAAATATCTACATGGTTTCTTAAAGTTGCTCCACCGTGTACCAGTAGGTAAATTCTGCTCAGATTCTACTTAGAACCTATGTCAACAACCAGAGGGAGGAGGTAAGGAAGTGAAAAATCAGAGAGAGGGGGGTAGGGGGAAAGCCAATTTTTAGCCACATTGAAACAACACACATGCACACACTCATATATGGAATTAGGACGACAGTCAATAGGTCGACTACTAATGGTCGACATGCATTAGGTGGACATGGACAAAATGTTTACATGGTAATTAGGTCAACATGTAAAAGGTCGACAGTGCTTATGGTCAACATTTACAAAAGGTTGACAGGTGCAAATGGTCGACACACATATGGTCGACGCGGCTGTTTTGTGTGTTTTTTTCCTTCATTTTTTAAATTTTTTGCATACTTTACCATCCATGTGGACTACAATTGGGAATAGTAACCTTGCCTGAAGCATGGCAACCGAAGCGACACACTAATTGGGGTTCCCTGTACTCTTACAAAGAAAACGACTCCCCAAAAATAAAAATAAATGTTGTGTCAACCTTTTTTCATGTTGACTTTTTCCATAGTCAACCTTTTGTTCATGTTGACCTTTTGTCTACGTCGACCCTTTCCAGGGTCGACCTTTCACATGTCCACCTGTTGATCATGTTAAAATTTTTCATGTCGACCAATAGTGGTTGACCTAATTAGGGTCAATCCTGTAATCCATGCCCCTCATACACACACCTTTCACTGCTATTTTTCAAAAATAAAGTTACAGATTCTGTGTAAGCGCTGCCTCATGCAGTCTTTTTCCCAATACTATTGCTAGAGCAGAGCGACACTTAGTAACCTGAATTGAGTGTAGGTGATGCTGCAGTTTAAAATAAGGGTTAAGGACCTTATTCAGCATCAGTTGCAGTTTTGCTAAATTAGCAAAACTGCAACTGCTTGCGATCACATTCTGGGTACTGCCCAGCACAGGGCAGGCCTGCCCAGCATACTAATGGCGGGCAGCGATGGGATCACAATTGAATAGTGACCGCATTGCTAAATAAGGGAAGCCCCCCTGCCTCTACAGCCTAGCTGCGAAGGCAGGCTGGCCTCCGCCATGTTTCCCATCGCAGCGGGAGCCTGTGATGACTCACTGCCCCTGCAATGCTGCATTGCCTACTGATCTCCCCGCAAACGCCTCTGCCTTTCAATCAGTGGAAAATGTGGAAAAGATGATGTTCATCAAAATTAACTACAAATCCCTTGGCAATTATGTCAAAGTACAGAGACTTCTGCAGGGCCAGATTAACAATGGGGTGAATGGAGCTCCAGCTCCAGGCCTCCACATAAAAATAGGCCCATCATCATGGCAGCAATGATCACTAGCCACCCGCTGGCCACATGGTTGGTTATATATCATATCTAATAAGATTGCATTTCTTTGTTTCTTACAAATTTATGCAATTTTTTTATATTTTTACATATTTATAGAGACATTGGAACTGATAGTTTAGGGGATGTACATGCCCACATGGCTCTGGCCACACCCACACAGCACTGATCACACCTCACCCATGTCACACAATAGGCCCTCTAATATTTTCAGCTCCAGGCCCATGTGGCCCTTAATCCGGCCCTGGACTTTAGTAATGGTGGAGATGAATTCATATTGTGTGCGGAGGCTGTACACACTGATGAGGTTGAGGATGAGGCTGATAATGACAATGATATCTTGGCACTGTAGAGCTGTTAGCATAGCTGCCTTAAGACCATTGGTAGCTTATTTTGTGGGGGCCCACACAAACCAAACACTTCAGTCACAAAAGTGTCAGTCTCTTTTTCTGAAGTGCTTGGTTTGTTAAACTGTGCATGTCCTTTTTAAAATCAGGATAAGCTGTAGGGCCCAAAGACAATTCCATCTTGCATCACTTATTATTTTCCCACTGCTGTGTGGCAATGTTTCATAAATTTGCTATAAATAGCCGTGTGTTTATGCCGCTGCTCGGTCGCTTAGTAACCAGACTGCTCGCAGCAGCCTTTAGTCTAAAGTGGATGAAAACAATGTTATGAGCTGTGAGGTGGTTAAATTTGACTGGAAGTGAGTGTAAATTAATGGTAATGAGGTTAATAGTACTCTAGGACCAAAAAAGGTCCAAATTATGTGATTTTAGCTTTTTTTGTACATTTTTGGAAAATAATCCAAAACCAAAATCAGTCACAGCCAAAATCCAAAACCAAAACGGGATTGTGAATTAGAACCAAAACCAGCAAAAATGGCCCAGTGCACATCTCTTATTAGAACCAAAACCAAAACACTGGTGTCTGCGCACATCTCAAGTTTTTAATATATATGCACTACGTAATGTAACAAATACAAATGATGATGCACTAAATGACACACTGCATTTCTTGGATGTGCCTTGATCATGTGCTTTTGCATGTTTCGCATGTTTCGAGTAGACCTTTGCCTACGCAGCCTAGCTGCCAAGGCAAACGGCTACCCGCCATGTTAAGGGTCGCAACAGCTGCGTGTGATGTCACATACCCGCCACGACCCACCCAAGCAATGGTCCAGACATTCCTACTTTGTCAGGACCGCGCCCCTTAAATGGAGTGTCGACACCCACATGATGCGGCGTTGATGTCCTGTTCCCGCCGCCCTCCAGGTCTGAAGAGATCACAGTTTAGGACCTTGCACATGCGCGTACCGGCGTACGTGCATGCGCAGATATGCAAAAATCGCTTCATAGCGATTATTTTGCACACCCGCTACAAGTTCTGAATTACTGTAAGCCCTTGGTATTGGTGGAATTGTTGCTTAAAATAAGGAGTGATTATGACCCTTTAAATGGTTTAAATGGTCATTTGATTACCAGTGGAACCTTTTTTGCTGCTTCTATCTACTTCATTCATCAAAAAGGACCTTTTCTTTTTTGGCAATAAATATTAAAGCCTTGCGTAGCCCATATAATTACTCCGCTTTGCCTTAATTACTGCAAATTAGTGTTTATAGTGTATTGACATAACAACAAAAGGATTTTGTGGGAATAAGTGTGCAAACTGCGTGTCTGCCTGGAAATAGTCCTGAAAGAAACGCCTAAGATGAGGATGTTGTACAGCAGATAAGCCATGTTGCACAACATGTTTTATATTCATCTTTTGGCACAATCCCTTATTTAGACAAGAAATCACGGCATGCAATGACTTTTCCTGTCAGTGGGATCCTCTAATCGAATAAGTCACGAAGAGCTTTT